>NW_027223329.1:2609022-2949396 GCF_030449975.1 Polyergus mexicanus | reverse complement strand
AAGCAGTGGTATCAACGCAGAGTACTTATCAAAAATTGACTTCACTCGATAGTTTCTCGTGTAATATTTATTTAATCCACATATTTAAAATATACTTTTAAAGCCAACTTTGTATATTCTCTCTTTTTTCTTGTGCTTTTTCGTAAATCTCAACGTGTTCAATGTTAATCGAATATTTCTCTCCGCAAAATCTAAACGTCAAAAATTGCGAGTGACTATTCTTCGGTTTTAATTAATATTCCATGAAATTTCGCTTGCGAGACACGTCGATTCGTAATGAGTCGATCAATATCTTGATCGATCGCGAGGAATAGCAGGAGGTGACAGGTAATTAAACAGAAAAAATCACGGATATAATTTGGGGGGCGGGGGGTGGGGGGAGGGAGGGGGGGGGGGGTGTACTAGCGATCTTGCGGTGCATCTTGCTCTGGCACGACCGGTCCGACTCTGGCTCACGTTTCGTATCGTCGATCCCATTCATCGGCGAGATCCTGCACGCGTGTTTACGTACCCCGTGTCCGTTTGACGCACGCATTTCGTGTAGCGACACCCACGTTGCGAGAAACGAAAAGAAAAATCACGAGTTGTCGCGAGTGATCGAGGTTTCAATCGAAATTCCTCGCCGCAGTCGCGTGCGATTTAGGGATATCCGGATCACTTTCAAAGAGAGATTTTTTTTTACGATTGTCGCGTGTAATTTTTCCTTCCCCCCCCCCCTCTCTCTCTCTCTCTTTCTCTGTCTCTCTTTGATTTTCGATAGAGTGCGAGATTCCGTGGGGGAGCTGATGAACCACGATAAATCTCCTGTCATCGAGGATGACATATCGATGATCGTATCGTGCGAAATTTCGTGACAATCTCGAAACGATCCACGCACACGAGAATGAAAACGAGATTGTTACGCATTGCGTTTCATTCGTACGCGAAATGGGGGAGAAGGAGGAGGGGGAGGGGGCGGAAGGAGAGGGAAGGGGGGTTTCATAAGTGGCGGAGTCTGTATTTTAAGCACGTTACACCACTGCTCGGCGATAAGAGAGTCGTTTTATGGAAAATTACCAAGCATGTGACAAATATAGCGGTGATCGCGGAGGATGTAATGAAAACAGTGACCATCAGGATTTTGCTAACTCGGATTGTAACTTGGATCGCTCGTCGAACATCGCGTCCGTATTTACGTAGCATAATAAAATGCGAAAGACAAAACAACCAAGATGATATATCGACTATGGATGTGTTTATCTGCTATTCGATTATGCAATCTGATGTTTAATTTCTCTTCGTCAAAAGCAACGATACATAGTGTGATAGAAAAGTGTGTCAGATGTTTCTAAATAAATTTAATGATCGAGTACTTTTTGTAGATTCCATGAACGTCATTCGTATCTGATGAGAGAGAAACGTCAACGGATACACTGATCAAAATTATGATATGTCATTCTTAATAAATTTAACGCTCTTAAAAAATTTCAGACAATCGTAGATATTTTTTTTCATAGAAACTTGATTTTGCACAGATTCGGTAATTTTTTTTTTTTTTTTTTTTTTTTTTTTCAAAGACCAATTATTTCAAGATCGTTGAGTACCTTCCGCCAGTAATGCCGTTACAGTAGCACCCAGGTGCTTCCTCTGTCACAACCATTCGCGACGCCCTTTCGCAGCCTTTCTTCGGTCCAATTCCACGAAATGCTCGACCGCAGCCAAATAGCACAATAGAAAGCACCCGGGTGTCTGCCTATAAAGTAACGTCAACTGCACGCTGTCTACGTGATGCTTATTGTAGCAGACTAACAGACTAATAGACACGGGCTTCCAATACACACGCACACACACACACACACATACACAATCGCGTTGTCCATAAAATAAGCAAATTATGCCGCGAGTAAACGAAGTTGTTGCTTATTTCAACGATTTACTTGTTGTGTAAATACATGAGAAACTATCCCGAACAGTTCGTACATTCAGTAAAATGAGAGATGTCGGACATTCAAATTTTCCGAGCGTCTTTTAGACACACGCAAATTTTTGCACAGGATTAAATAATTTAGATAACCGTATGCAATTTACTATTGAATTCTGGATCGGTCAATTTCTCCCCGAGGATCTTTTACTTTTTCTCTCCTCGATAAGGAATCGCATAAAGATGACGGGAACGAGAAAGGTGTTGGATCTGAAAATAGGGCAGTCGTGTTTCTTCACGGACCTGTCCGCCTACGGCGCCGTAGCTGCGTTCGCCGTAATTTTATTACCACATACGCGCCCCTGCCTCCTCCTACCCCCCCTCTCCCCCTCCTCCTCCTCCTCCTCCTCTCTTGTCACACACGCGCGCGCGTGTGCGCGAGCCTAGCTTAGTCACCACTGGAAATAGTCGGCAATCGAGCTTGATAGCTCGGGACCATAGTGATTTTTCTCCGTCTAGTATACTCATCGGAGTCCCCCATTGCGGGGGGGGGGGGGGGCGGGGCGGCGCATCCCTCGGGATAATGCAGCATGCATCGTCTCCGTCCACCTGTTCCGTCGCGCTCGCGCGACTCTTACCTTCGTGCAATTTCATTCTCGCTCGGAAGATTTCTCACGCGCGACATAAATACGGGGATCTTCTTTTTTTTGAAAGCTCGGTGCGCAATTTATAAAATTGCAATAAATTGTAAAAAGAAAAAAAAAAAAAGAAAAAAGAAAAATCCAAATCGATTACGGACGAATTAGATTAATATTTGAGATTTAGAGAATTTGTGTTGATGCTGGCTGCGCGTTACGTTTATGAATGCGCGTGCCGGGGTGGGGAGGAGGGGGAGAGTAGGGGGGGAGGGGGTTCGGAAAAAATTTCGAGTAACGAATTGGCGTGTATACTTCATCCCGCGTAGAGTTAACGTCAGCGTCGTTAGGCGGCGGGGGCTTGGATGTTGGACGGCGAAAGATGAAAAAGTGATGGGGGGCGAGCCGAGACGCGGTAGAGAAAAAGAAGATCCCGAAAGGGACGCGAAGAAGAGGAGGGGAACGGACAAAGAAAGGGCGTACACATAGAGAGGAGGGGGGGGAGGGTTCCATCGCTCGGCCCGTCACAATACCATATATATTCCTCGACGTTGCGTAATCGCGGATTCCTGAAGGCGGCCGGGATAGACGGATAAAGGGACAATTCTTGAACCTTTCACGAAAAGACATCGCGTATATCTAAAATAAGGGAACTCGGGGGGGGGGGGGGGTTAGAGTGGTTCTCGTTAAACGAAAATTGTCGACGAGCTTCGTGAATTGCGTTCTCCGGACGCACGAGCGAATTTCGATCGGTCCCGTATAATCGTCGTTCGCTTCTTCCCTCGCCTGACTGCCTGTCCTTCCGTCGTCGATCGTCGATGTAATGTCTGTAAATCGACCGATCAGTAATCGGGGGGAGCCTTGATTTAGCTCGAGGGACGTTAACCCGGCCCGGTCACGGTGCGTTGCGAGATTAAGGCGCATGATTTTCGATCTGGCCTGTTCTTCTGGCGGCAAGATAAACGTGAAAATATGCTGCTGCGTTTCTCAGATTATCAACACGCACATACCAACTCATAAGAATTTTGTTCAGTATAATGGAGATATTTTTTTTTTTAATTTTTTTTATGTGTAAAGTACTTTTTTGAAGTCGCGATCTCGATGGAATCGAAGTCGGAATTTTCTTCAAATCTCGTGACTCGTCTACTTGATTCTCTTTTTTTTTTTTTTTTCGTGTTGAGAATTTTTTGAGAATTTTATTTTTAGATAAGAATTTTAGAATAATAATATTAATAATATAATATTAATAATCAATATTATTAATAATTATATTAATAATTATTACTATAATAGTAAGAATAATTTTTTATATTATATTAAATATATTAATTTTTAACATATCTCTATAAATATTACTTTTCAAAACAACATAATCTCTATAATTTCTTCACAATCTATATAATTTGCAATTTATTATTTTCTTTTTTTAACAAACTGTATCTAAATATGTAATATAAAAAAAAAAAAAAAAAAAAAACAGGATTCAAATGTAAAGTCTAAAATTATATAAAAATAATTGTTCGTGTGTAAATTCACATGCGAGATTGAAACTTTTAATTCTTCTATAGGTACTCCTCGCATTATCCGCGCTGGCAGTTATCATCTGCATAAATCGCATCTCATGAATCGCGTCGGGCAGGATAATTTCACGGTTTGCAGATTCGCATAGCGCGGTTCTATCTCTATAGAGCGACCGATCTATCGTCGGACTTATGTTGGGTTTATTATTGAGACAAAACCTCCCTCTCTGCATCGCTTTCCTGCCGGTTTGGGGTTTACCGGCCGACACGAGCAACTTCCGCCCTTCCATGGCTTTGATTTCTGTTTCCCCCTTTCGCACGATCTGCGCGAACATGATGACGTATGAGCGTACAATAAGCCAAAATTGAATATATTGATGAAGAGAGAGAGAGAGAGAGAGAGAGAGAGAGAGAGAGAGAGAGAGAAAGCATCGAAAATTTCATGCCGTTTTGACGCGAATTATTTGCGCGATTTATATGACGTACATCGGTATATTATTGGATTTTGTAATGGATTAAATTGAGAGATGGAGAATTAGATATGAAATTAATATAAATAAATCTGTAATAGGAGATAATTTGTTTGAGGAAAAAATCTCAATTTGCATAAAGTTTTGCATTATTCTAGAGGATTTTGAATAAATTTTCCTTTGCAAAAAAAATGAAATAGATTTATCGATTATTAATCTTCAAATATTTCTTAAATTCTAGCCTATCTTCTCCCCTAAAGCGTTCAAATTAACTTAACGAATTCTCCCCAAACGTGAAATTTGAAGATAATAGTATAGCTATTATCTTAAAGAGAAGAATTAACGTTTAAAAAGTCGTTGAGATAATGTCTTAAGATTTATTGTACCTATCGCATTTATATTCGATATCTGATTCAAAATAAATTCAAAGGGAATTAATGAAGAATTAACGATATATTGCTGTTGTGTTAATTGAAAAGTCAGATATTAAATTAGCAAAACAACTAAAAAAGTGTAAAAATAACACAATGTGTACATATTTTTAATTTCACACGACAGATACGTTCGGTATTATTAGCGACAGGATTTATCTGTTAAAATTTAAAGAAAGAAATATTGACTTTTTATTCTATAATGAAAGTGAGAATAACCATCGAGAACATTTTTTCTAAATTAATTCTATCATTAAAAATATGTTGATTTTACACAAAATTTATTTCGAATATACTATTATTCGCACATTCATTTTGTGCTGAATTATTAATATCGTATTAGTGTTACCATTTGACATATTAATATTATGTTAAATTAAAACGAAGATATCTGAAGACATACATTAAATTTAAGTCAATTTTTTTTCAACTGTGCGCGAGACGAGCTGGTCGGAAATTTCTCTCGCATGACGCGCGTGGATGAATGAAGTTTTAAAAGGACACTATCGTCGCTTCTATCGTAATGCAATAATGCCAGCATATATGCATACGACGCAGAGAGACGCGCAGCCACACTTTGACAGCGGTACGTCATCTCGGTACGATAACCGGCTATCTTCCCGCGCGCTTCCTGTCAGCGCGCGTGCCATCTTCGGGAACACAAAAAGAACGGGACAAAAATATGAAAATGGGGACGATGACTTTCTGGGAAAATGATGATGCGCTCGTCGCGAATCTCTGTACGCGTTCCGCCACTTGATCTTGTTGTTCTGATCTTGTCTCCGCGTCGAATGCGAATAATATGCGAATCAAGACGCGTAAAATATGCAACCTTCAAGATTTTTAGCGAAATGTAGATAATTTTTGTCCTACACAAATTAATCTTCGTTTCTTTTGCGATATTTAAATACCGCGACGCGTTATAAAAATAAAAACGCAGACAATTATTAGATACATAAGGAAGCTACGAGGGGGTTGGTCACTGAGGTAATTTTTGTACAAGGGCTAGGTAATTCAGCGGCAATCCAAAGAAAATTTTGGGTAATTCTAAATAATCTTTAGCATTCTCAGATAATCTTGGGTAATCTAAATAGGAAATCTAAGTAATGTAAAGGTAATATCAAATAATCTGATAGGTAATTTTAGGTATTCTTAAGGACCTATGTGAAGTTGGCTCTTAATGGGCTACATCTAGCGATAGGAAAAATAGGGAGAAATTTGACAATTTTTTTTTCATAAAAAGAATTTTTTTATTAAAAAATCTGTAGCTACATCTTAAAGTAGGTCCTTTAATGTATATTTGGTAAAATTTTCATTAATAAATATTGAAAAATGTGCCGCGGGAACGTCATCTCCTGAAAGCTGTACGACGAAGCGGTAACCATTGTAGCTCCTCTAATTTTTATCCGAAATCAAAAGCCAAAAAAATTTCTTAAAGTATATATATAAAAAGAAAAAAGGAAGTTATTGTAGCCAATTTTTAAAATTTTGATTTTTCAAAAAATGGCAGCCATACGAATGCGAAGATGTCAGATTAAAAATTCTATCTTTGCATTCAAATGGCCGCCATTTTTCGAAAAATCACAATTTAAAAAATCGACTACGACAAAAACTTCCTTTTTTTCATATACTTTAAGAAGATCTTTTGGTTTTTTGATTTCAGATAAAAATTGGAGGAGCTACAATGGTTACCGCATCGTCAAATAGCTTCCAGGAGATGACGTCTCCACGGAACATTTTTCAATATTTATTAATGAAAATTTTATCAAATATACATTAAGGACCTACTTTAAGATGTAGCTAGAGATTTTTTAAGAAAAAAAATTTCTTTTATAAAAAAAGATTGTCAAATCTCCCCCTATTTTTCCTACCGCTAGGTGTATGTAGTCCCTTAAGGTAGCCTCAGATAATCCGAGATAATCTAAGGTAATCTTAAGTAATCTGAGGTAATTTAAAGGTAATCCGTATCAAGGCTAATTTTCGTACACTATAACCACTAGTGACCTACCCCTCGGGTAGCAAATAAATTAATATCCTTATCGGTGAGGTCATTTCATTATTTCGGCGTATCATTTATGTTTTTTTTTGAATGTATTAATTAAATTACAATGAAATAGTAATATACATAATTATAATATAAATAATGTTATATTGCTTGTCTGCTTTTTTAAATAATTTCGTGCAAACGTGATGTTTGAAATTAAGTAAATATTAAGGGATGGCAACTTATCTCGTAATTAGTGAAAATTCATTTAATTAAAATTTTGACTGGATTAACTTTATTACTCGTTTCCGTAAAATCGTCGAAGCTAAGCGTTAATCTCACATTTCCGACTGTAAAGCGAGATTCTTCCGGGAATGTTACGATCTGATAACATAATTAATCTCGGTAAAAACGGCCGCGCTAGCGCAAGAAGCAAGGGGAAGGAAGAGACACGATGAAGACATTAGAAGTGACCACTAACGCCGAGATGGTTTTATCTTCTCTTCTCGTGTAACCGTACAAGCGGTCGGTAAAGCGGATCTTTTTGCGGGATCCGTACCGTTTGCCACGAGGCCGTAAGAAGAACGATGCTCTCTCTCTCTCTCTCTCTCTCTCTTTTTCGGTGGATAAAGCGTAAGTCTTGGGCCGCACGAAATGCGAGTTCGTTAAATTTATAGCCACACCGCTTGTGTCATGGAACGCATACCTATAAATCTCATAAGAATACCATTTAATGGGCCACGGAGGGGGCTACGGGGGTCAAATGTTAATGTTATATGAGTAAACTGTCACTCGCACGTGCTCGCGGAAACGATCTTGCCCTTCTGCAAATCAAGAAGATATATCCTGCCGTTATTAATTCTATAAGCTTTATGTAAATGCAACTACATTAAATTTAAATAAATTTGCTATATACCTTAAGGGTCAGGGAAAATGTTAATTGAATGCGATTGTTTAGATATAGTTAACGAAAATTCGATTGATCAATGAGATTCTTAGAGTGAGATACTTTATATCGTAATATACTATAAATGACGTACGAACCTCCCTTATTTAGATTCAGTTTTTTTTTTTTTTCAACGATTTTCATTATAACGTAAAAATGTTTCTTTTTGCGTCTTATTTCTCTTTTTATCTTTTACATATAATATAATACAAATATTATGAATCACAAATTTATTAAAATTTGTATCATCTCTAATTTAAAAAAATTATAATAAATTATTCGAAATTTCATTTTTTGATATTCGTATATTTTGCGCCATTGTTCCGAAAATATCTCGAAAAATCTTCAATTCGAAAATGACTGATTGTAAATAATCTCGGTTAAAAAAACATCACCGTATGATGTTTTATAGGACGATACTTTTCAAATTCCCCAACACGTGGCTTTCTATCACGCATCGTTAATCGCGGTATTATTGCCGAAACATATTTTTTGCACAGTGAGGTCAAACCGACGATTTGCAGCTCATTTTCGTCGTACGCATCCGTGTACCCTTAATCCGTCGCTGATATCGTGTTTTATCGACCGCAAATCGGCACTATGTGTATTTTCCTGATTCTATATTTACGAAGCTTTTCATCTACGAATATTTGTTTTAGCAATTCAATCATACATCAGGGCCACAACCGGTCCTGCCGCTGGAACGAGGTGATATCGAAGGGCCAGCAAACAGTAACGATGACGAATACGACAATTCGTTGGGATGGAAAGATTTAAACAGATTTATTACGGACAACGAAGGTACTTGGACAACATGCCGCCTCATTTTCGCTGCTATGATTTATGTGAGAAATAGAAGGATGTATAATATACAATTACATCTAGTCCTTCTTCCCTTGATCTCTTCAAAATTGCAATATCACTAGATAATAAAGAGTATGGATTTTTTTTTTATTTTATCATAAGAATAATGGTATCGTTATCCATGATAATTTTACGATAAAATTAATGTCAATTTTTTACGATCAAAGTAGATATTTAAAGAAGAAAAGAGAGAGAAATGAGTGAAAATTTGTATAACAAATGTTCATATTAAAATATGTTTTTCTAAAAATAGCTATATTTTTGTATAAAAACTTATATCTGTTGTTATTGCTTAAATTAATTAAAAGGAATCGATATATATTCTCTCTCTCTCTCTCTCTCTCTAATTTTAAGTAAATATTAATATACTACGTTCCCCATATGCAGAGAATTCGTCTTCGAGTTGAATATTAGTTTTCGTCGCGTGCACCGAATTATTGTTTCGTTCTTTAAAATTTGGCAGTATAAGGAGCTATAAAAATATCGGAAGCTACTATTAGAATCTCGGCATTGAATTTGTTGATTGGCATGTCTAGGATCCGAGGACCCGAGAAAGCGGAACAGCAGTATCACGGCTGGTCATTACAGTCCCGACGACAGGACTCGACAATGGAGTTATTATAGGAATAGGACCGATCCTTACGGTCAAGGTTATCCGAGCCGATATCCTTACGATCGACAATCGCAGAGTAGCTACGACAGATATCCTGAGAGTGGCGGCGTGTCGGGAAATGACGAAAATCGACCAGGTGGTTATCCTAACGGTCATGGCGAAGGATACTACGATACATATAGCGGTAATTAATCTTGACTCGGCAGATTATACGAGAGACGAATTATGTGTCCTGCTTCAGATGCCGAGGTTGATTTTATAAAAGAAAGAGCTTTTTATATGAAATATTTTTAAATATAGAAAAGGCTTATATGAAGGAAAAATGTAATAATTTATATTTTGGAGTATTATAGCGTGAGCGAAATCACATGCATAGAATTTTTTTAGAAAAATCTTAAATCATTTCTCTTCTGTAACATTTTACGTTCAAAAATTGACATTTTTTTTAATGACATTTACATATTCTCAGAGATACATATTTTTATTTAGCTCCTTTTATTTTTCATTGAATTAACAATAATTATTCGTAATTTTCGTGTAGGTGCCGGTGAAAGTGAACGAGGAGGAGGAGGAGGAGGAGGAAGAGGTTCTTACGGCCAAGGAGGTTCCAATGATCCTTATAGTGGCAGTTATGGGGGGAATTATGATGCGAGAGGTGCGGATACTTATGGTCGTGAAAGCGGCGGTCGTGGAGGAGGAGATGCTTATGGTGGCGGTCGTGGGGGTGGAGATACTTATGGCGGCGGTCGTAGGGATGGAGATACTTATGGCGGCGGCCGAGGAGACGGAAATACTTACAGCGGCAGTCGCGGAGGCGGTGGTTATGGTAGTTACGGTGGTGCCAGTCTCTCCACCGAGGACAAGGAAAATTATCCAAGCAATTACCACGTGGTACCAATGCCTGGAGCACCTAGTAATTGCAGCGGATCAGGATGCTGCGCGCCCAAGTGTTTCGCCGAAAAGGGCTCACGGGTCAGTTTTCGAAAATTTTTTCCATAATAAAGACATCTTTATATATATATATATATTTCTATTTTATTTTACCAAATTTTCGATTGTTTATAAACAGTAATTTATTCTCATTCTTTTCGCAAATTACTTTTTATAAACAATTGAAAATTTGGAAAAATAAGATAGATATTTTAAAACCATTTTTATCTTTTACTAATCACAATTCATAGAATTTTAATATCTTTTATGTAATTTCTGGAATTCTCGCCAATAATTCTATTTATCATGATATTTTTTAGGGGCCTCCTGGATTAATCGGACCGCAAGGTCCTAAGGGACAACGAGGATTCCCAGGAGCGGAGGGTCTTCTAGGTCCTAAAGGTGAAAAAGGAGATCCCGGCCCACAAGGTCCGCATGGTGTGAAAGGTGACAGAGTACGTGTCTCTTGTATAATGATGATATTAAACTCAAACTTTCCCCAAGGAATAATTTTATGTTATTAAAGGGAAAAATTGGTATGCCTGGTTTTCCCGGTATAAACGGTGTGCCTGGAGTACAAGGACCACCGGGATCTCCTGGTTTCCCCGGTCGTGATGGATGTAACGGAACAGACGTAAGTACTATTCGATAATGAAAGAGAATCTTAAAATAATTACATTCTATAATTAGTTTAATTTGTATTTAATATCTCTTATTAAATATCTACTTTTTAAATTTGACAATTATCTAATAATAACTTTCTATTAACACGCTTTATTAAAAAACGGTTATATTGTCAATATGTTATTAATATTTAAGTTATTACGAGAAAATATTTCAAGTTTGTAATATGCTTATGTTTTAGGGTGCTCCCGGACGTGATGGTGTTTCCGGAGAACCGGGACCTCGTGGTTTTCGAGGAGTGCCCGGTCCTAAAGGAGAAAAGGGTCAACCAGCGTATGCTGGTCCTTTCCCCATCGGACAAAAAGGTGAACCTGGTATGGACGGTGTAAGAGGACCACCCGGTCCACCTGGTTTGCAAGGAGAGCGAGGCCTATCTGGCCCGAAAGGTGAACGAGGCCCTTATGTAAGTATCGCTCAAATTTGTCGATTATAGCTTCCTTAAAAATATTTCTTGCATATACATATATATATATATATATATATATATTATATATAACTCCAGGGTACCTCCGGCATACCAGGCCCGAAAGGAGAGAAAGGTAATATGGGTCTCGGATTCGAAGGATTGAAGGGAGATAAAGGTCAAAAGGGAGACCCAGGACCTCCCGGTTCGACTGCGCCTATTATGCCGTTCTCGGGAGGAACCTCGGAAGTAACTGGTCCACCCGGAGAACAAGGGCAAAAAGGAGATAAGGTACACGAAAAAATGTTATCAAATTTGCGTTATAATATGTTCTAACTCGATTCTCTAACATTTAGGGTGAATCGGGACCGGAAGGGCAAAGAGGAGAACCAGGATTCATAGGTGATCACGGTATACCCGGAGGATCAGGTCACAAAGGAGAGAAGGGTCTTCCAGGAGCTCCAGGTATTCGTGTAAGTATACAAAATATTTTTTTAAATTTAAGTAAAAAGAAAAAAAAGGAAAAAAAAATAAAAATAATATATGCGTATAATGAATAATTAATTCATTGTAGTATATGAAAAAGAATCTTTTCTACAATTTCAGGGTAGAGATGGTTTCTCTGGACCTCCTGGACCTCCTGGACGAAAAGGTGATCGAGGTATTGATGGATTGGAAGGACTTTCTGGACGCCACGGCCAAAAAGGAGAACCTGGTCGAGATGGACCAATGGGTGTTCCAGGATTACGTGGACCTCCTGGACCACCGGGAGTAAGTCTTATTCATTTAAATTTTATATATATACATATTAATTTAAAAAATGAGATCTATATATTATATATATTAATTTATATTATATTAAGACACGTATAGAAAGGGACAAAGAGGGAAAATGATTTTTATAATAATTATTAGTAATACACTCACGAAGTTGATATGCCGTTTTTTAAATTGAGTATGATTTTATTAAATATTATGTTATAGGGTGGTAAAGGAAGACCAGGACCACCGGGACCAAAAGGTCCACGTGGTTTCCCAGGACCTACCGGACCGCGAGGAACAGATGGTTTTCCCGGAGACCCAGGACCAAGAGGTCCCATAGGCTTACAAGGTGGTCCCGGATTACCCGGAATTCCAGGTCCAGAAGGTTTACCGGGAGAGAAAGGTGGGAAGGGTGAGCCTGGTTTGACTGGATTTCCCGGAGGCCCAGGACCACGTGGATTTGACGGACCACCGGGACCAACAGGACCGCGAGGGCCGCCAGGAGAAAAAGGATTGTCGATAATGGTAAATATACAATTATGTATTTTGTTATTACGATTATTTTGTCGATTGCTGTGTTATTTGAGAAAGTAATTAAATCGTCACATATTTGGAATAGGGGCCAAAAGGAATGGATGGAACGCCCGGTTTTGATGGAGAAAAGGGTCAGAAGGGAGAACGGGGTTACGCGGGTGTCCGGGGCCGACCGGGAGATTCTCTCGATGGTATTCCAGGAGTTCCTGGTGTGCCGGGTGAGCCTGGAGAAGCGGGAGCGCCAGGAAGAGACGGTATACCGGGTCTTCCCGGATCGACAGGAGAAAAAGGAGATATCGGCGGTCGCTGTATAGATTGTTTACCGGGATTGCGAGGTGAGAAGGGAGATCGCGGTACGGATGGTATCCCGGGTCTCACTGGACCTCGAGGTCCGCCCGGAGAACGCGGTTTCCCTGGAGAACCTGGACAGGACGGATTACCAGGCACAATCGGACCTCCGGGACCGCCAGTATGTTAATAATTCTGATTTAAGTAATATATTTTTTTATTATTCTGTGCTAAATATATTCCAGATATATGTATATAAAATGTATATTTTACTTTTTAACTTTATAGTAACGTATGATAAAGCAGTATGGTAAAACCGTAGATTTTATTCTACAAAATATATAACAAAAATTACAGTATATATATATTTTAATTTCATGCGAATTATTTGTAATATCAGATAATATTTTTTAATCTATATACTTTTTTATTTATAAAATTTAATTAAAGAATTGATATGCATATACTCATATATAATATATACATACATATTATGTACAATATATATTATTATAATTATGAATTCCTAAATAAAAAAAATGTACTAATTTTTTAATAAGGGAAAGGATGGTATACCCGGTGCTCCAGGACCTCAAGGAGAGTCTGGAACTCCAGCGACAGTGACATGGAATATGCTTAAGATAGAAAAAGGTGATAAAGGAGCGCGCGGCGAGCCTGGTCGACAGGGCCCGCCAGGACCAGAAGGACCTCTGGGAGAGAAGGGAAGACCCGGATTTGAAGGATTCCCAGGACTTAAAGGCACTCCAGTAAGATTAATTTCTTAATTATTATTAATTTAAAAAATTAATATTTTCCTCTCTGGCAAAATTTCTATATATCAAATTAAAAAATCATAATTTTTTAGGGAGATCGCGGATTCCCTGGACAGGATGGCGTTCCAGGAAGACCAGGTACGCCTGGACGCAAAGGAGAGAAAGGATTAAGCATAAAAGGTGAAGCAGGAATACCAGGTAGACCAGGATCTGTAGGACAAAAAGGAGAACCTGGCCTATATGGCCTTAAGGGTGAAGCTGGTAAGATTTTGTCCTCTTTTTCAATTTTTATGTGTTTCGTTAGAATCCTTTACATATTTTAAAAAATATATCATATATATATATATATATATATATACATACATATATTTTTTTTACAAGATATGAAAGATACATTTATGAATTTTCCTGCAACTAGGTCAATGTCCGCCACTTAGGTTTATGAAAGGTTTCAAAGGCGATCGAGGTTTAACTGGAGACAAGGGAGAACTTGGACCACCTGGTAGAGATGGATTGCCTGGTGATAAAGGCTTGCAAGGTTTCCCGGTAATTAGGAAAACTAAAAAAATTTATAAAAAGATATTTTGTTTTGTTAGAACGCGATTATATATGTGTATATAATCTTAAATACTTTTAATAATACACATATGCAATTGATTTTTTGATGAACGTATCTTAATAAATTATTTGATTAATACTTTAAACTTGCAATATTGAAAAATAAAAAATAAATCATTGAAATAATTCACAAATAGCAATTAACATTACTTATCTACAAAGAACTATAATTTCAAAATAATGTTATTATTTAAAAATTAGGGTGCATCTGGTGTACCCGGTCCAATTGGTGCTCCTGGACCGGTAGGTGCAAGAGGTTTACCTGGCCCACGTGGTGATAAAGGCAACATGGGACCTATGGGATTCCCAGGAGAACCTGGTCGGGAAGGACCTAGAGGTTTCCCGGGTGCTCCTGCTCCGAAAGGAGACAAAGGAGAGCCTGGAATATCCGTCAAGGGCAGTCCTGGTTTAACAGGTCCTCCGGGTGAAAAGGGAGAGAAGGGTCTTCCAGGACCACCCGGAAAAGAAGGTCTAGTAGGTTATCCGGGATTACCAGGTTTTGCTGGCGACAAAGGAGATATCGGTGCACCGGGAATAAATGGTTTACCAGGAGCACCCGGTGAAAAAGGAGATACTGGTCCAGTTGGTCCACCTGGTCCTCCAGGTGTCGCTGGTCTTCCAGGAACCGATGGAAGCAAAGGTGATATATATGATATATGATATATGATAATATATGATATAATATAAAAGTTTTAATAAATTCAATTATGATATCTCATGACTTATGATTAAGTAAGAATATTCTTATTTATTACTAAGATTATAAACATTTAATACAACTTTTATTCTTTTAAATCTTTGTAATTTCAGTAGAAAATAAAAATATTTTTACTTAATAAGTCATGAGACGTCATAATTTAATTTGCTAAAATGTTTTTAAATCATTATCATAATTTTTGTTAATGTTATTTATTAAATATTAATTACAATTATTTTATAGGCGAGCCAGGATTACCGGGAGAGTCTGGCAGAGCCGGTCTCCCAGGATTCCCAGGCGCGAAAGGTGATCGCGGTGAACCAGGTATTGATGGAGCAAAAGGATATCCAGGCAGACGAGGTTTACCTGGAACTCCAGGTAGACCTGGCACGGATGGCGAATTGGGTATAAAGGGAGAACATGGTGATAAAGGTTCGCCAGGATTCCCTGGATTACCGGGTATGGAAGGAAAGCCTGGTCGCCCTGGTATAGCCGGCTTGAAAGGAGATCAAGGACTAGTCGGTGCGCCTGGTTTACCGGGACTTATCGGTTACGAAGGACCTAAGGGCGACACTGGCTTCCCAGGACCACCTGTAAGTCTTCTTTATCTATACATTCTATTTCATAATTATACACACATTTTATTCATACATATATTATTATGTATATCCGATATTTAATTATGTAATCAGGGAAGGAAAGGAGAACCAGGACAAGTTTCGGAAAAAGGACAGAAAGGTGAGCCAGGAATGCCTGGAATACGAGGCCCTCAAGGCCCTTCAGGACGAGACGGTATTGACGGAGCAAAGGGAGAAACTGGTAGATCAGGTATTGGTCGTGATGGATTGCCTGGATTGAAAGGCGAACAAGGCACACGTGGTCGGGATGGATTGCCAGGATTTCAAGGTCAAAAAGGTGACACTGGCGTACGAGGATTCCCTGGAGTAAAAGGCGATTTTGTAAGTTTAAGTAATGTGAAACAAAAATGTTAAAAAAGATGTTATAATTATTTTATTTCTCTCCGTTATTATAATCAATAGGGACCACCGGGTACACCCGGAGAACCAGGTTCGCCCGGGATAGATGGACTTCCTGGAGAAGTTGGCGAAATTGGACCATCGGGAGTACCTGGTTTTCCTGGGCTTGATGGCGAAATAGGTTCTCCCGGTCGGCCTGGACTTGATGGCGTTAAAGGAGATCGCGGTTTACCAGGTAAAAAATAAATACCAGATCTATATAAATGCCATTTGACTTTTTAACATGAATATAAGAACATAATATTTAATCAAACTAAAATTTTATTTAATTGTTAAAATTATTACTGTTTCACAATTAAATTAGATGTATGCTTGATTTCTAAAATAATGTAAATTATGTTTTTTGATCATTTTACCTAATATTAAATTATTCCGTAATGCCTTTCATATGCAATATAATCTAATAATGTTCTATCAATATATAAGAGTTGAACGTATAAAATAACTGACAATAATTCATGTAAAAAAAACTGAATTTCAGGACTTGTTGGATTGCCTGGTATTTCTGGAGCATCTGGAGAAAAGGGAGACCGCGGCCCTCCCGGACCGACAATCCAAATTAAGGGTGAGAAAGGTGAGCCAGGTATACCTGGATTTCCTGGATCAAAAGGAGAGAAAGGAGATCAAGGACTAGTAGGTATAGCTGGTTATGACGGTGAAAAAGGTGACAGAGGTTTACCTGGACCAGAAGGATCTCCTGGGCCTCACGGTGCCCCTGGATCTAAAGGTATGTTCTTTAGTTATATAAAATTTCTTTAATAATAAAACAAAAATTATAAGACATTAATGTATGTGTAATGGAGATCTGGAGAAAAATATTAAGCATACAATTTGTTATCTACAGTATACGTTATAATAGTTTTATTAATATTTTGTACGAATTTTATAATATGAACTTTTGTATGTTTTATGTAGGTGAACAAGGACCTTCCGGAATTTCTGGCATCCCTGGAGTTACGATAAAGGGTGAGAAAGGTCTGCCAGGTTTAATGGGTAAGCACGGTAGAGATGGATTGCCAGGTCGACTCGGAGAAAAGGGTGAGCAAGGATTGCCTGGTTTGCCTGGACAGAAGGGAGATATTGGTCCTTATGGACCCGTTGGGCCACAAGGTGAAAAAGGTAATCCAGGTCCACCAGGTCTGACTGGGTCACCAGGACGCGACGGAGCTCCTGGTCTTGAAGGTGTACCAGGATTACCTGGTGAAAGAGGTTCAAAGGGTGATCAAGGAATGCCTGGATTACTTAGCCCCCCAGGAGAAAGAGGAGAACCTGGTCATCCAGGTAATCACTAAATATTACTCTTATTTTTAATAAATTAAATATATATATATAATTTTATAATCATTCTCTGAATAGGAAAATAGTTTTCTTATTCAATAAATGATATATTTATGCATAATAATATTCATTATTTATCTTTTTCACTATTAAATTAAATATATTTATTTTTAAAGCATCGTATCATAATATATTTAAAAAATAATAAACAATAATTTATTCATTTATTCATTTTTAGGACCAAGTGGACTGGACGGACCTGCAGGAGAAAAGGGTGAAAGAGGTTGGGATGGTGTTAATGGTCTACCTGGACCGCCTGGCGAGAAGGGTGATAGAGGATATTCTGGTGCAGTCGGATTGATGGGTGCCATTGGTTATGTAGGTCAAAAAGGTGAAAAGGGTGAGGACTGTATCGAGCCGCCGATGGGACCTAAAGGAGATCGCGGATATCCTGGTATGTGCTCTGTTATAATTTCTCTAATAAAATGTATATTTTATAATTTTATAAAAAAATTTTAATATATCTCTTGGCCTAAATTACTCGATGTTAAAAATATAGCTTAAAATATAAATGTTTAAACATTTTTGGAAAATTAATACAAGAAGAAAATACAAATTACAAAAAATTAAATTTCTACTTATCTTTTTATCTAAAAAAAAAATATATTTGAAATATGATCGAGATTATATTATTTATGCACGATGTAATTGAAATTATAAGCATAAACGTTTTCGCAGGACCATCCGGACCACCTGGTCCCCCGGGAGAGAAAGGACTTCCGGGTCCACATGGTTTCCCTGGCTTGGATGGTATCAAAGGCGAGCAAGGTTTCATCGGTCCAGCAGGACCTGCGGGACTGCCAGGATTACCTGGACCGGTCGGTGCGCCCGGTCTACCGGGTCTTCAAGGTCCGGCCGGTTTGCCTGGACTTGTCGGAGAGCCTGGTGCACCGTGCGAAGCGACACCTGACTATCTCACCGGTATCCTTCTGGTCAAGCACAGTCAAAGTCAAACCGTGCCGGTTTGTGAGCCAGGTCACATCAAGCTCTGGGAAGGATACAGTTTACTCTACACTGATGGAGACGAAAGAGCGCACTCTCAAGATTTAGGTAAGCTATTCGCATCACATTGCCAATTTTTTTCAAAATAACATTTTATTTTTATTTAAATTATATGATGTATTTTTAACAATATTTCTAACTTGATTTAAAAATAAACTATAAGTATAATTATTAAGATTACGCGTCAAAATCATTAAAAATATTTAAAGATTCTGTTTCAATTTTTATTATAATATTTCTGAATTATATTCATAAATGCGTCATGATCCCTGATCCGCATTTTCCATACAATTTACGAGAGATTTATTAGATTTGTGCGATTAATCTCAATTATCTGCATTAAATTGTCACTGCTGGTATTTGAATATTATGCACTTAAATTTATTATTCAATGAGTTTATATGCATCGTGCCACGTATTTTTATGCGATTGTTGATACGATAACTGTTCAGCAACTATGAAGCTATTGCATATTTGTATTTTGTAAAATAAGTCATGATTATATTTTTTCCCTGTGTTTCTGCATCGGATACTACAACCTACGAGGTAAGTTACGATCTGTTGGTTTCAAATCGTTGAAGAAATTATAATGATGGCAGATTGATGCGCGATTAAAAATTTTTTTTCTTCATGCAAACTAATCTAACTCGTCCTATAAATTATTGCAAAACAGGTTACGCCGGCTCGTGTGTCAGAAAATTCTCGACGATGCCCTTCCTGTTCTGCGACGTCAACAACGTCTGCCATTATGCTAGTCGCAATGATCGCTCTTACTGGCTATCGACCAATAGTCCAATTCCCATGATGCCCGTCGAGGAAACGGCGATAAGAGATTATATTTCCAGGTACGTTCGATATATATTATTGCGCGTTGTATCTTGCCGAGATTTTTCTTCCGAATGCACGAAGTTACGTACATTTCTCTAGAAGGGATATTTTATAAAAGAACACAAAACCGGATTTTCTTTCAGCCACACATTTAAATTGAGGGAATTGAATTTTTTATAGCAAAAACTTAACGAAAAATTTGTACTTTTCCCGAGATGTTTCTTTCTCTTATTTTCATATTATTAATTTTTATATATTAATAATTATATATGTCAGTGTTTCTTTGAAATTCAAGAGTGTCATTCTATGATTAAATATCTGATTAAATTTTTTAATAAAATAAAATCCTATTTTTTGTATAAGCTAAAAAAAAAATTATGCATTTGTAGAAGCATCACGTGAGGCTTGCTAATACTTACATAACTGTTCACATACAAGATTACTTATTACAATTTTGCGATTTCCACGACAGGTGCGTGGTGTGCGAAGTTCCGGCTAATGTGATAGCGGTACACAGTCAATCGATAAACATTCCAGAATGTCCGACTGGATGGACCACTCTTTGGATCGGTTATAGTTTCGTAATGGTAAGTAACTTTTTTTCCCCGAATTCTATTTATAATCCATAAGATAATATATTTTGCATTTTATATGATATAATTTTCAAGTTCCCTTTTCATGATATAAAAAGTTATTAATATCTGGATATTCTGGATTATAATAATAAACATTTAATCAATTTAAAATTATAAAATTGTATATAGAAGATATAAAATATTGAATGAGGTTAAATTATATACAAGGTTAATGAAAAATATCGATCGAATTTCTTACAATGTTACAAAAATAGAAAAACGAGATAAAATTAAAGCATATATTATTCATCGTGTGGCAAACTTCTAATGTGTGCTAACTTTATTTTTAGAAGGAGAGGACCATACGTTTAAAATATTAATACTGTTTGTGCAATAGATAGATATCTATCTATTAACTAACACAGATGTATTAGTTAAACAAACGATGTGTTTGGTGAAAAATCACATCTTGATTGTCTAACATTTACAATATCTAACATACGATTATTTTTTCTACCATCACTTAAATTCAGAATTCGCTTTGCTATTCAATTCACTGCGCGGAGAGATCAATCATGTCCGAAATAAGGCAAACCTTCATCACTCGGGAGGCAAAGATTGTCTCTGCTGAAAGAGATCCGTTTTCTCCAAGACGTTCTCTCTATATCAAAATTTCTCAACGCTTCAAACAATGACATTCGAATAAGCTAATAAGATTCTATTTCGAGGGTTTAAACGGGTAGGTATGCCCTCTTAATCGAAATAGAATCGGACCAACTGTGACAACTGATATCTTTTTAGCTTATTCGAATGTCATTGTTGAAGCGTATCAAACGGGTGTGGTCCCTTAAGCGCGGAAAGATTTGATCCCTTACGATTTTGAGACCCGCTCAGATATTAAAACACGCTCTGTAAGCTTACTTGAAAGAGATTATTTATGAAGAAAATTTCTTCGCGATCGTTTCAGCACACCGGCGCCGGTTCCCAGGGCGGCGGCCAGTCCCTGTCGAGCCCCGGATCCTGCCTGGAGGACTTCCGCGCCACACCGTTCATCGAGTGTAACGGCGCTAAAGGACACTGCCATTACTATTCTAATCAGTACAGCTTCTGGATGGTTACTATAGAGGACGGCCAACAGTTCAGGAGCCCCGAGAAGCAGACTCTAAAGGCGGGCAATCTTAGGACCCGAATAAGTCGTTGCCAAGTTTGTATAAAGAACACGTAAAACACACGTGCGCCATCTTTTATACGCAAAGAGAACACGCACGTACACACACTCTGTCACTCCCTCCCTTTTTTTCTTTTTTTTACACGAGAATAGAAGCGAAAATATCACTATGATTGTAAACGAATAAACGGCGATTGAGACCGGGACGGAATTTCGTCAAAAGTTCAAATCTCGATGTTGGAGATTCCACGCGAAAACGATCTCTATGTTTATTCGAGACAATTGAAAATGTAACGCGGAAAATTAGACTCGTCGGAATTGCGCCGGTTTCGATCCCATTGATAACAAGGAAGAAAAGAGCGGTAACGTCACATGACGGAACAACGAAATGGAAGTTCGGGGAGGACCTCTTTCTTTCTCTCTCTCTCTCTCTCTCTCGTGATTCTCTCTGCCGGATATATTTCGCAACCATGTCTTGTCTTCATTATTTCCTGTCCCCCCTCGTCCCTCATCGTGTCTATACTCTATGTGCCGGATAACTTCTTTCCCCTCGAGGGACGTCCTCCTCTCGCTCGTTACCCGCTCTTTTATCTTCACCCACGAGCGCTTCCTCTTTTTCGCCATATGTGTTTTTTCTCTTTCTTTTTTATATGTATAACTTTACAAGCAAGTGCCTCTAGCGTACTACTTTAGCATGTAAAATAATATATATTTATATCTCGTATGAATCTCGTATATATATTTTTTTTTTTTTTTTCGAAGTCTAAGTTTATCGTAACGACACTGCCCATATCCAATATGGCACATTTTACATATTGTATATTAATATAAACGATCTTAGCCTGGTAATCGTGTGACGCCAAATATTTAAATAAATAGGTATTTTGCTACGTAGCTAATAAAATTCTATTTTCAAACTTGACTGACTCATTTGCCTCTTTGTATATCCGACCTTAAATAGTATGTAAGCGAAATTTTTGCATACGTTTGAAACAACGAATAATTTTTATGAGCTCCAAGGAAATGAAAAAAAAAAAAAAAAAAAAAAAACTGAAAAGAATTCAACGCACATAGATCTATTAATTTGACGCCCGAGTATTTTGAAAATGGCATAAATGGCGACTGGATATCCATATCGATTATTGTTATATACATATGTCCTTTACACAATTTAATTAAAAAATGCAGGGAAAAGAGAACCTTAATAACTCTGTTCGTAGGAAATATTTGCTCGAGTTCCTTTTTGCGCAGCGCATAATTACTTCAAGACTTTAATTGAATCCAGGAGACGTAAAGCGCCCATTTTATCGCGAGAATAAGAGAGAAATTTATTCCCGCTAATCACTACTGTTAACGTAGTTTATTTTATCTGCAGATACCGCCGTATCTTTTCACTATATAGATAATAATGAGATAAAAATTTGTCAGCACGAATGTATGAGGTATTCGTTAACAAATATGTACATATACAAATGTATTATACATCCATACGAAGAATGTTTAATATATTTCTTAGAGAGCAAAAATTTTTATTAATTTAAAAAGCTTTTGTTATAAATTTCACATGAATATAATTTTGATTTATAATTAATTTTCCAAAAAATGGACTTATTATTATCATAGAAATTCCATTATATACAAATGATGAATAAGGGAATGGGGAATTGCTTGAAATTAAATTTTCGATAAAATTTACTCTACATTCATTATTCCATACAGCACCGAAAGATTGCAATAACATTGCAGCAACATTTTTCTGCAAGATTGCAATATTGCAGAAACATTGCGAAATGTTGCTGCAACGTTGTTATGATATTGCAGCAACAGTAAAATGTCCGCCTACAGAAATATTGCAATATAATATTGCAGCAACATAGCAATATAATATATATGCAATAATGCTTTATGTATATTTATTGACATAACTAAAAATTAAATGCGGAATAGATAAACAAATGAACTAGCGATTATTGAATATTTTTTTTGCAATATTTTCGGAATGTTGCTGTAACATTGCTAAAGTTATATTGTAAAATAATGTCTTTGCAATATTTCTGCAACATTAAACTGCAATATGCAATATTACAATGTTGCAGCAATGTTGTTGCAATGTTGTTGCAAGCTTCAGTGCTGTATGGGAAAGAATCTCGAACTTACGAATCTCTCTCTCTCTCTCTCTCTCTTTTGCTCTCTAAGTCAAGTTAACTGCGTTTTGTGCATCGTTACACGCAAGATAATTCATTTTCTCGTGTCGCACGTAGAGTAAATTGTCATCGATACCGATTTTATGCGTACGCTCAAACGTCATCTTGTTATGGTAATCTTTTCCCTAAGGAAAAAAAAAGTCGCTAGCGTACTAACGTCAAGGCACTTCAAAGTTTCGAAGGGCTGTCTTCGCGTTAAGAAAGTTAAAACGCTCACGGAATTCTGTAAGAGACTGATCAAGATCAATGTCGGTCAGAAGTCATTTAACTGATCTGCTGAAAAACATTTTGGACCTCTCATGAATTTGAAATTTACGAAATGGAATGTACGAAAAATAATAATAAGAGGATAATAATTCTTTTATATTATTTTATATATGTTTCCTTTAAATAAATATTTTCAATATTTCGATTCCCATGATGACAGGCGACGTATTTATTACGGTGCAATAGCATGTGACATTTCTATCAATAAAATCTTTAGATCTTATCGAAACGATTGAAAATGTAGCGTGATTATAACTAAAATAATCATATTTCTATATAAAAATCGATTTTCTCGAAAATTATCTGAAAATTGTCGATACAAAATCGATATTTCGCTTAATAGATAAGATATTTAATTATTATTTAATATCAATTACAATAGAATATCTGCGAATATTATTTTTCTCTGTATTATATTTCAAGAAAAAAAAAAAAAAAAAAAATTTATGTCTCGATAACGAGAATGATTTATCCGAAGTCTGTTGATGATGTTAGAGTTTCTTGAATTTCGATCAAAGTGCGAATGTAAACGCGACACGAGTTATTTGCATATTTACTTCGCAGTAGTTGAGATTGATTCTCATTAGCATATGTTTTCGTTTTCGTTACGTGCGAACAGCAACCGCCTCTCAATGTGTGTAACGTCACGTTCGATCAGGCGTGAACTGATGCCTCGTTGAATGGCACAAGGACCGAATCGAAAACGGAACACAATGCCGGGCCCGCGTAATGCACGCGGGACTTGCACTCTTCCACGGAGTTTCGAGAAATACGGAAGACATTTTCTCGCGCATACATCGAGTCGACTTCCGGACGGTATTTTGAGTGCCCAGAATACGATATGCAGGAAAGTATATTATAAAGTTACAATATGCGAATTTATTTATGAAATGTACGATCCCTTCCTATTGTGTTGTTAACTTTTTACATTTTTATTTCGCATTTAGAGATACATTATATGTATAAAATAAATTTATTTCTTATATATGTACATGATACAGCACATTTTAATTTACACTTTTATTTAATTTAATTCATCTTTAATAAAATTTTACGACGCAGGGATAATCTTAATAATATTAATTAACTTTATATTATGTAAAGTAATAAAAGTGATATCAAAATGTTACGATGCTGAAAAGACGTGTAACGGATATATGTTTAGTAGCAAAACTCGTGAATAAATTTGCCGACAAGAACTGTTACATCAGTATATTTGATATAATATGATACGTAAGAATTTTTGGCAGAAACACTATCAACGCGAATTTTTCTAAGGTCGATCAACATGTTCGCAGCGTAATTAAAATTCTAGCGAACTTCCCCAAAGAACAGCCACTACGTATTTTAAGAAATAAATTTATGAATAATTCAAATAATTTCTCCTTTCGAGATAATAGAAAATATATACAGGGTGTCCCATTTTAATCTCCTCAAGCAAATATCTCAAAAACCAAGCCCGGAAGAGAAAAATGTTTCAGACAAAAGTTGTTTGGTTTCGAGGGGGCCATAAGATGGTCACAATGATTTGACCTTGTAAAATCATTTGAAGGTCATGTGAAGGTCAACTTTAAAATCTTAAACGGAAACTCCCATTTTTTATTTAGTATTCTTGTAGCTGACACCGAGAGCTTTCCAAAACGCTATAATAAAGTATTTTTTTATTCAGTACTTTTTGAGTTATTTTATATTTTAATCTGACATATTTTGATATAAAAAATAAAATATCTCGTAAAATATTTAGTTTTTGATAATCTTACCGTAATACTTCTATGTACAGAATAATGAGACAAATTAATTAAAATAAAAAAAAAATTGTTTTTAAGAAAATTATTTACAATGTATTTTTTTAAACAATTATTTGTCAAATTAAAATATAAAAGAACTCAAAAAGTATTTAATGAAAAAATACTTTATTATAGTGTTTTGGAAAGCTCTCGATGTCAGCTACAAGAATACTAAATAAAAAATGGGGGTTTCCATTTAAGATTTTAAAGTTGATCTTCACATGACCTTCAAATGATTTTCCAAGGTCAAACCAATGATACCATCTTATAGCCCCCTCGAAACCAAACAACTTTTGTCTGAAACATTTTTCTCTTCCGGGCTTGGTTTTTGAGATATTTGCCTGAGGAGATTAAAATGGGACACCCTGTATACTTCAGAATGCGTATTTAAGTGCGTGGTTATTATCGATGAGATATTCAATTAATTAGCTAATGGAATGATGAAGCAAAATATAGTTTTTTAAATGAATGGAGGAATGATACGTATTAGTATCTTTGTGATTGAAGAATATGATTACGCGGTATTTTAGGACTTCAATTATATTAAATTTCTAAATTGAATAATAATAAATAAATGAATAATAATTGAATAATAATTGAATAATAATAAATAATAAATATTAATTTTTCTAAGCACTCTAAAATTTTCATATTATTTCTCACAAGAGTTATTTTTGACATATATCTAATAAATGTTGATTTTTACTTAAATTTGATTTCGAGCAATTTACGAAAACTCAGAGAACAAAGCTATGAAAATTATCTGTACAGAACAAAGCTTCATTGAATTATAATCTTTTTTAAACGTGCTCCAAAATTGCAGAAATGGCGCCCATGTACCATATGGTGTTATATGATCATAATCAACGTTTAAATTTCAATTCAAATGGATGAAAATGTAATAAATTAGTAAAAATAACAGACCGATATCCCACTAATTGTAAAAATAAATTGAAAATAGTTTTTATATTTTTAAATCAATAAATAAAAGCTCTAAATTATTTTGCGAAGATATTAAATATAAAAAAATATTCTTCCCAATCAGAATAAATGATTGTTTAATGATAATAAATAATATATGTAATAAGTAATATTCTTACCGTTACATTTCATACATTTTCACGTTATAATATGATATATTTTTTTTTTTTTAGCATCGTGCATATAATATTTTTTTATATTATGTTTGAGTAATGCCGTTTCTATCACTATTACTTTCTACTCAAGATTCTCGTCGTGAAGAAAATTCCGGTATATATCTCAGTATCGATTTATGTCGTAGTAAGAAAGTTTACGAGAGAACCTCAAAGAGCATAGCGCTATAGGAGAGACATCGTCCGTCGTAAAGGAATCCTGCTGAGGCCAATGTGTTTAGCATAGTAAGCAGTCGAGCCTCCAACTAGAAGAGCCTTGGTTCGACATATACGTGCCGTATTCTGTAAAATAGAGTCACGAAACGTCTAAAATTCCATCTTGGCCCAGTCCCGGGCACATCGACAAACTTTGACAGCATCGTGAAACCGGCATCGCAGCATTCCATCCGAGATTCATTTTGAAAGCAGGAAAGCCCCGCTAAAAAGCCTCCATCACGTTTTAATTTAGTATTATTCAACGATCTTTGTCTTTTATTGGATTTATCGTAGTATGAAAAGGACAGATGTAATGACAAAAATAGAATACAAATGTAAATTGCGATGTTTCTGTTATTTTAGTAAATTCGACACATATAGCTTAGCAAAACAAAATTTCGCGAATAGCAAAATTGTGCGTGTATTGCATGGAAGCTAACATAAGTTACTGCGCCGGTACATTAATCCCTTTTCAGTAATTATAATTAATTTAATAAACTGCGCTTCTATAATTCGTTTTAAAATCGTCATCGTATTAAAAATTTTATTATTTTTCTACAAGACGGTAATAAATTTGTATTTACGCTCCGAAATTATTTAATTAGAGCAATTTTGTATTTAATTAAAGTTTGATCTCTTATCAAATACTATAAAATAATTTTTCGCAAAAGCGATCTTTCAAAATTAATTTATATAATATAAATATTTTTGTATATTTTATTTGTCCTTTTTATGCTTGTTTATGTTAATATTTATAAACGTTAACAATATAGTAAAAATTTTGTATGAAAATCTCTTTCTCCGACGAAACATTATTTACTAATAAATATATTAATAATTGTACATATAAAAGCATCGATTAAATGTTGATATTAAATATTGCATGTAATTTTTTGATCAAATTAAATAATAAAGACTCTTATCTATCTAATCAAATTACATTGACATTTTGACTAGATAAAATCATAAAAAGCGTTTCGGTCCCTGTTTTTTGGATCCATCCTCAACGCAATATGAAAATATATTATACATTATATCAAAAATGATGACAATAATACCATAATACGCGGAACAAGAGTGAGTTACCTATATTGTCAGATGATAAATGTCTTGTGTAATGTAATTTCGAGACAGAAAGAGACTGTTCGATAAAATATATCACATTAAAAAATAATCGGCAATATAATTATACGAAATTTGATTGTCTGATTGTCTAAATCGGCTTGTCCTGTTTGAGGAAAATCTTCTATGAGTATCGAACACAAAATTGAGCGTGTATCAATATCTTCATTTAAATGTAGACACAAACAACGGAAAAATAAATAAATATGATACGAATGAGGTTGAAACACCATTGAGATTATATTTACGGCACTTTTAAGATGTCAGAATGACACCTCGGAGCATTTTTACGGATCATCTAGACGCATTCTTCTTCTACCAGTGACGCGCGGATTAAGCAAAACGAAAAAGCGTTTGGACAATGCTTGAAATTTATTTGGTATGCATCCTCTATCGAGAGCAATTTACATGCATTCGCGTATTTTTTTTTCCTGCGCCAATGTAGCATTATTTTATATCACAAATCACCCACAATTGCCATTTCGTCCGAAAAGATCCTCGTGTTTTCGACGCGAGTTTTTAATGTCGAGTAAAATTTCGAATTATTTTATTGTAAAAAGTATCGTATATTGTAATAAATGCTCCGAATGGTAGATTTTGCACACCTTCGTCTCATGTAAATGGAGTTTTGACAAACGGAATATTTTTATCTAAACATTTTATGGGAATGTCACGATTATTGTTTTGCTTTCTATCAAATTCTTATATTAATTATCTTCTTGTATTTGTCAGCAAACGTACAATAATATCATCGGTACATATTAATATATTAACGAAAAAGATCAATTGTTTATTTTTCTAAAAAAGTGCCGATCAATATTACAGCCAATATGTCAGATATTTGTTTTAATAAACTTGAAACTTTATTAAATCAATATGCATATTTGCAATGTTTTATAGATTTATGATTTCATTTAAATTTTATTTTTCAATAATAACTGCCATTCGGCAGTCATTGAATTTGCGTCTGTTTACGTTACTAATTCACGAGGATTTTACATACAATCATCATACGCACAACATATTATATACACACACATACTATTATATCCATTAAATTTAGCGGAGTATTAGTTTTAATCAGGAGTTATATTTGCGAAATTATATATAATAGAAATATTTTATATATAATTATATATACAGGATGGCTCATTTAAATTTATCCTTTCGAATATCTCAAAACCTGTAAGTTTTAAAACGAAACTTTTTAGACAAAAGTGATTTGCTTCTAAGAGGGAAAGAAGATAGGAATATTAATTGGACCTTGGATAGCGTTGTTAAGATCAAATTAAGGTCACATTGAATTTTTTAAATTTATATCCCTATTTTTTATTGTATATTCTTGTAGCTCATCCCGAGAGCTCTTCAAAACACTATAATCAAGTATTTTTCCATTAAGTATTCTTCGAGTTATTTTATATCTTGATCTGATATATATTTTGATATAAAAAATAAAATATCTCGTAAAATACTTAATGAAAAAATACTTTATTATAGCGTTTCGAAAGGCTCTCTCGAGCTAAGCTATAAGAATGTGTAATAGAAAATGGGTGTTTCTATTTAAGAAATTAAAGGTGACCTTCACATGACCTTCAAACGACTATCCAAGGTCAAACCAATGGCACATTCTCATGTCCCCCTTCGGGTCAAGTAACTCTTGTCGGAAACATTTTTTTTTTTGAAAATGCATGTATTTTTGAAATATTACAGTGTGAGGGTTAAAATTGGACATCCTGTAAAAAAAAAAAAAAAAAAAAAAAAAAATACATGCGATAAGAGCGACTTCTCCGCGTTTACATCCCTTCAATCAAGCATTTTTATCGGATTTCTTGCAGATAGCGATCATTTCTGCATCTGTTCGTTCACCGGTTCGTCTCTGACATTCGTCGGCTTCGCAAATCTAGCAGTAACGTCGCGTTAAACTCAATTAACGAGCGAGCGCACGTTCGTCGTTGTCGTCGTCGGAACGAAACGGCGTTCGAATATACTCGCGACTGTAACTCGTGAGTAAACAGTTACAGCGTATAATTGCATAAACATTAACAGAGAGACGCAACAAAATACAAACGGCGAAGTTGAGGTTCCAAATTCTGAGAGACGATGGGTAGATAGGAGAGAACGTAAGGCAGGCATACTCTTGTTTTGATCTTACACGGATGACAACGTTGTCGTAGCTGTTCTCAAGGCGCGCTCGTTTTCTCTACGTAAGCACGGAATCCGTTTAATTAATTATGAAAGAAGGTGTGGCGTCGAATGGACCAATCCGACCGGTTCGTTTGTCCTCGAGCCTCTGTAGAGCATTTCGATTATTAGCGTGCCGTCTCGATTGGGACTCAGTGACAGAGAGCGAGCCGTGCGAGGATCGTCGATTCCGTAAATATCTGCGTTATCGCGAGATATATCTGCATACATTATCTCCTGTGGAGGACATAAGTATCTTTCCACACACAGTTCTCTATCGAAAAGATCGACCGGTGAAGTTTCCACGGGAGATTTTTTCCGCCCACGACGAGATGTCCGCGTCCAGTTTCCGTGAACGTTGGAACGTTTGCGCCTCTAACATCGCTCGGACGACACACAATCCTATAAGATCGATCGTGGAAAATATCGTCGTCGAGCCGAATCCTAACAAATCTATGATCGCGTTGTCTATCGGTGAGTAAAAATCGTCCTAGTTTTACGAAGATATATTATTTGTGTTTTTAAAATCGAACGAGAGAGATTGGCTAGAGAAGCCAAGAAGTACCTACATACAAGAAAATTTGAATCTTATTGTTAGTTTACCATATGCTTTACTTTTTTTTTATATATATAATAGTCATTTAAGCCATTATCTAGTCAATTATTATCTAGTCAATTAAGCCATTATTAAATGTCTGTTATTCATTTTATATAATTCTATTATATATATATATATATATATATATATATATATATATATATGGCTTAATGGTCTTAATTGACTAGATAATAATTGACTAGATAATGGCTTAAATGAATAGATAATAAGAAAAGAAATATAGCATATAAAGATATAAATATTATAATAAAAAATATATATATTTGAAAACAGAATTATATTTATAAAAATATAATTATTGCAATTTAATGTTTATAGCGAAAAAAAGTAAAAGCTTATAAAATAATGTTTACCAAAAAAAAAAATATATATATGAAATATATATATAAATTTATATAAAAATGATTTTATATCACATGTCTTTTATATAATAAATAAAATTATATACATATACAAGAAAGTGAGAAAGATATATATATATATATATATATATATATATATATATATATATATATATATATATACAGGGTGTTTTATTTTAAAGGACTAACTCAAATATCTCAGAAACACTGCGTTAAATCGAAAAATGTTTCAAACAAAAGTTGTTTGGTTTCGAGGGGGCCATAAGATGGTACCATTGGTTTGACCTTCAAGAATCATTTGAAGGTCACGTGAAGGTCAACTTTAAAATCTTAAATGGAAACCCTCATTTTTTATTTAGTATTCTTGTAGCTGACATTGAGAGCTTTCCAAAACACTATAATAAAGTATTTTTTTATTAAGTACTTTTTGAGTAATTTTATATTTCGATCTGACATATTTTGATATAAAAAATTAAATATCTCGTAAAATATTTAGTTTTTGATAATCTTACCGTAATACTTCTATGTACAGAGTAATGAGACAAATCAATTAGTATAAAGAGAAAAATTGTTTTTAAGAAAATTATTTGCAATGTATTTTTTAAAACAATTATTTGTTTTTTTTGGCACTAATTAATTTGTCTTATTATTCTGTACATAGAACTATTACGGTAAAATTATCGAAAACTGAATATTTTACGAAATATTTTATTTTTTATATCAAAATATGTCAGATTAAAATATAAAATAACTCAAAAAGTACTTAATGAAAAAATACTTTATTATAGCGTTTTGGAAAGCTCTCGATGTCAGCTATAAGAATACTAAATAAAAAATGGGGGTTTCTATTTAAGATTTTAAGGTTGACCTTCACATGATCTTCAAATGATTTTCCAAGGTCAAATAATTGTCACCATCTTATGGCCCCCTTAAAGCCACACAACTTTTGTTTGAAACATTTTTCGATTTAACGCAGTGTTTCTGAGATATTTGAGTGAATCCTTTAAAATGGGACACCCTGTATATATCTGACAACATTTGACAATCCTGCTGTAATTCTTTGGCTTTTCATCCTTCATTCAGCGAGAGGTGAATGAAATAGAAAAACACAAGAGATGATGGTGTAGTTATTTTTTTACGCGAGGAAAAAGATAACAGACATGAACCGACCCGACCGATCATTCTCCATTGTGAAGGAAAAGAAAAGGATTGTCGCGTATCCTGTATTATAAAAATTGTGCAGCGATAAACGTGCACGTAAAATTACAAAATAATCTGTCTTTAGTTTCGCTAATGTATGAAACAAGGTAGCAATTAAAAGGCCTTTCACACGGGGTATATTGTACAGTGTTTTGCTGAAAAATTGCAGCGCGCGATTTATATCCAGAAATCGCTGTCGCGATTAAACTCGTCAGATTGATAAAAAAAAAAAATAAATTATTATACTTTTATTTATTTTACTTGAGGCACATTGCAAAATATGCAAATAAAGAGCCATCTACAAAGGTGAAATGTTGGTAAATGCGAGCAAATGCATACAAATTTGCAAACTTTCGCTGTATCCTACGAGTAGATTTTCAATATGCGCGGTCTCCGGTCATTGGGGAAAAAAAAAAAAAAAAAAAGTTTGATATATTGATCGATGCAACATAGGTCAAATATGCAGTGCGAGGAAAATATGTTAGAATATGAAAAAGCGTATTTTGATTAACTCGAAAAGTCCGCAGGAATTACGTCGAAAATATCAAAATTTCGATTCAATCTACATTCGTGTTTTCGAGCATAAAATATTTATATTATTTTTCGTAATATTCTTCTACAAATATTTCAACTTAATATTTTTTTTAAATAAAATTAAAATGTGAAAGACAATTAATAATTGTGTATGCGCGATCTCTTTTATTATATATTACAATAAATTTGATATTGTTAGATTTATAAATATTGGATAAACTAATATCGGTTTAAAGGGGTTTGATAAAGTACGGATGACACAATCATTATTATACGCCATTTTTTTTTTTGCGTAAACGAGCCCCATGATCGGTGATTTTTCATAAATTTGCGGAATTTATGAATTTACGAGACGCATGTAATGCATCTGCGTAAATAACGGATGCGTTTAATTTTCTGTCTATTATCTCTTCATATAATGGAAAAAATTTTCAACATTCCGATAACAGCTTGTTTATTTTAATTCTGCTGTCAGATTAAAAATTAAAAATAAGATTTTCTTAACTTATCAAAAATAAAAAATAAACTTTCCTTGAAATTCATCCTAATATATATTACATTTTGTTCTCTTTTATAATCTGGTTAAAAAAAAAAAAAACCTGGGGTTAACTTCTTCCTAAGATCTCCGAGCTTCTCTCTCTCTCTCTCTCTCTCTCTCTCTGTCTCTCATCCGGAAGTATTGAAACTTAATACACAGTTCGCTTTGGAAAATATTGATACGCAGACACACGGTGAAAGATAGACAATATTTCGTTTGCCGATTCTATTGTATTTCTAGAAGAAATAACTTTTTTAAAAGTTTACCAAATAAAAGCTTCTCAAGCAGTAAAACAATTCCAATATACTTGGGTCGATCAAATTCCTGCGACGCCTAATATATAAAGGAAAAAAATGCTACATTTAATATCGGAAATTTTTCCATCTTATACAATTCCAATCAATTACGTGCATTACAGAAATTAGTACATAAATATGTAGACAGAATGGAATTGTGCTTTTTTGATAATAAATATCATGAAAATAATTAATAGTCTAAAAAAAAAAAAAAAAAAAAAAAAATCAGCCTTGACAATTTCTGGATGCAAGGTTTTTTTCACAGAAAAATTTCCATGTTATACTAATTTTTTCGATTCTATAAATGATGTCGATTTTATATATTAAAAGAGAAAAAGTTAATTTATTAACTCAATATTTAACAAAATATTGAGAGAGAATATTGATAGAATTATAGACAGCAATTTAAAATGTTTTCTTTTTTTTTTTTCCACGAATATTCTTTCGCAATATTTTGTTAGTAAAAATGAAAGAGGCTACGAAACTATTTTAAAGAGTTGCGTAAAATTGAAGCGCTTCAAGAATTTTTATCTCAAATTGCATTGTATATTTTGTTCGTTTTAATTCTTTCGAAAGTTTTCAAACTTCCCCTGCGGAGATACGCGATTTTATCCATAGGGTTGTATAAGCGATGAAAAGTTAAAAGGCTTTAAAAGTTAAAATGATAGCGACGCGTGAGTCCTCTTAACATTTGCAGCGTACGAGTGATGCAAAATGCGGATGTGTCAGAATGTATCGGAAAAACGTCCTCGGCAAATTTCATACCGAAACTGTGTAAAACTCTGACAGATGCGAGCACACGAATCTAAATATATTTCGATACAAATCTTACCCGGCTATGCCAGCGGCTGTATATATTTTCAAAAGCTTTCTTTCATTCTATACATATGCAATTCGAAGGAGATTATAACGCCGGAAAATGGAACGGTGGCGTCATAAAAATGTTCGAAAAGTGCTATCTTTTTTTTACTTTTGTAAAACAAGATGAAAATTGTGCAAACTAGAAACTTGCATATTGCTTCCCCCATTAATAATACTCTATCTATGTAAAAATATTTAACCCGATATCTCAAAATTTACAACAGTTACAGCGAAACATTTCTCAAAGAATTCAACATTTTTGGAACATTCCAATTCTAAACAAATTGGCATAGAGAACTGGAAAAAAAAACTTTGTCGCGAAAGCAAATACTTCCTCTATGAGAGGAAGCAAAAAATGAGTAAAATAAAAAGATATGATATTAAATTGAGATTGACGTCACACAAGAGATCTTTCTAAAAGATTTTTATATGTTTTGATGAAAAAGATGAAATTTCAGTAAATTTCGAATGATTCGGAAGTAGCAACCTTTTCGTGAGATCGTTTTTTCCGAGAAACAATATATTCTATGATGTGCGTATACAGGGTGTCCCTAATTTAAATGGCAAAACTTCATGAGCGTGTAGGGACCGAAAAACCAAGACAAGAAGTCCTTTAGAGGTTTGCTCGTTTTTGTTCCATTTTAGAGAAAATCGCTAAAATTCAATCTCTCATTGTCAGTTGCTCTTTTGAGTTGATTGGCACCGAATAAACTTTCTGCTTCAAGGTTCCTTACATACGTAAACACTCGATGTTATCCTTTACGGTGCCAATCAATTCAAGAGAGCAATTAAGAGACCGAATCATAGATGCAGGGCACCAAATATCACTAGAACAATGTCTAGCTGCAGTTAATGAGATCAGTGCTAGATGTAACGCTTGCGTTGCTGCAAGAGGGCAACATTTTGAACAATATCTGCATTAAATAGATGATAACATAAATAAAATGTAAATAAATAAGTAAAAAAACGAAAACTTGTTTTGTTTCTTTTTTTTGTGATTTTGCTCCAAAATGGAGCAAAAACGAGCAAACCTCTAAAGAACTTTCTGTCATAGCTTTTCGGTCCCCTACACGCTCCTGAAGTTTTGCCATTTAAATTGTGGACACTCTATATATATATAGTGTATCACTTTCGGTGAAATTTCAGTGTATGATTCTACTCAAAAAAAATATTCCAAAACCGGTTTATAAGTTTCATAACACGCTGAAAAGATCGATAGTAAAAGCGAGGAATTTTATTACATTTTTTCCTTCTCTATCATATAAGAGAAATGTTCATGCTATATTATTTTTGAAACTCATACTTTCAAAAAATCGATTCCATCAAAAAAAAAAGTAATATATAGTTATATCCTGCAGTAAAGAGAGAGAGAGAGAGAGAGAGAGAGAGAGCAACAGTAAAAAAATAAATAAATGAGTGAAAAAATCCGCACACATTCCATATTAATAATATTACAATATATATAAGATAAAGAAATATATATAGGAAAATGAGAGAGAGAGAGAGAGAGAGAATATATTGTATATTAATAAAATATATTTAATAAAATCGAAGTTGAAATATGACTTTCTCGAAGAAAAGTCAGGATTATTTTATTTTTTATTATTGTTTTCAGTTTTCATGACCCGATAGAAATTTAATTAGAGTCCGTACTCTATGTAGAATATTTTTTACCATATATGTAGTATGAAGTAATATATACACGCGCAAACTGAAAATTAGTTACTTAAAATTAATAAAATCAATTATTCGTGAAATATCTAAACTTTCGACATTGCAATATAATATCTATAATTTATAATTCGCTGACAGTTCTCTGAAAAATTTCAGCGTTTGCATCAATATTAACTGATATATCGAGTGTAATAAAAATGTGAGATATAACATGTTAACCGCAACATTGTCGAAACACGATTCCTCCCGATTAACGGCGACAAAGTTGTAATTACGTAAATTTCGAACTCGACGAGCTAAAAATATACACATTGACAACGCGTCTGTAAACAGCATTTCCTACGGTTATGCTAGTGACAATTCAATAATCAACGGCACACGTACGCGTAATTAGTTATGTATTGTGTGAAACCATAGTGGCAAATGTTCGGCAGCAAACTAGATTTATACGATTAGCGACTTATCGACTCGTAATCGCGCGATAATCGATATACCAATGTTCACGGTATTTTTTTTAAATGAATCTCTCATCGTGTTATTGTGCTATTTTGAAGGCGATCCTACAACCTTCGGCAATTTGAAGCCACCAAAGGAGGTGATCGAGGCTGTTCAAGAGAGCGTGGCTTCGCAACTGTACAATGGATATGCGCCGAGCACAGGTACATGTTTTATTCTAACAATAAGATGTACGAGTTTAGCTAAGTCGTTATTTAAATCTCTGTTCAATTTACGAAAAAAATGATAAAAAAATCCGTTAATAATCGAAATTGACATTACATTTGAATACCCTATTATATTATCGTTTTTAAATTAAATATACATATATTATTTAAATATATAATTGCTACAAACAATTAATAATTATATATGTCATGATTATTCATGAGATCAATATACATGATGTAAATTATTAATTATATATTTTACAAGGAATATATTGTATATTCACATCGTGTATGTTACATCGCAAACTAGATATTAATTATGATTATTCAGAAAAGGGAGAAATTGATTTATCCATTATCCACAGGTTATCAGAGGGCGCGGGAAGCCGTAGCTGAATACAGCTCAAATGAGTTCGTGAAAGTCGATTCCAAGGTACGATAGACGTACGTGCCTATATCAAATATCGATGACAGATCGGCCAACACGCGTGTGGCGAACTAATTTAAAGTCATTGATGCCTTTGTATCCTGAGGTTTTCTCGTCACGTGTATACGGTCGTGTTTCATTTATTCAACCAAGGATATTTTATTGTTATTTATTCAGGAAGAATAAAACGGAGGGACAAAATTGCCAAAGTTATTTAAATATTAATAACAGTTTCGGGCGTGCAAGGAAACTGTAAATATTTCTTTCAGTCGCGAGAAAGAAAAAGGTGTCATCTAGGTATTACAGGGATTACTTCCGCGACGAGGTTGATTGTATTGTATATTCCGTGCACTCGTACAATCTCGAGGATAAGTTAATTAACTTGGCGCTGTAAAATCTCGCGAGATGGAAATCGCGCATGTGGATAGAAAGAGATATATATATATATATATATATATATGTCTTTATTGACTCCCCAATGGGATTGCAATCTCTTACACTTTACAAATTTTCCACATATATTTCATTTTTCTTACATTTTCTGCTCTTACAACTAACGCTCCTACACTTAATCTAACGCTTTACTACAACCGCTTTCCTTTTTCCTCTCTCTTGCTCTTCCCCCTTGCTCCTCACGCTCCCCTTTCCTCCTTCATCCTTATGCCCTTATCTCTTTTCGCCCTTCTTCCTTGTTCCTAACTCCTAACCCTCTTTATGTCTCCTTCCTATTCCCCTCCTTTTTATCCTTCTTTCCTTCCCTGTCATTCCTCCTTCTCTTCTATAAAGAGGTATATGGTGGGATAAGATCCGAGCGGAATCGAACCCGGGACGTGGCACTTGTCAGCCCGCGACTCAACGCTCTAAGCCACTCATCGCCCCTATATATATATATATAAATATATATATATATATATATATATATATATATATATATATCGATAAAACGATACAAAGTATTGAAAACAAATGAGCGGATCAATTTTTAATTTCATAAGCGATTTATTAAATTATCCGAGCAAATATGAAATTATATTCCAAAAACTTTATATAATATTATATTATCGGATAATGGGAAAGAGAAGAGGAAAAGAGAGAGAGAGAGAAAGAGAGAAAGCGTAAATTAAATTTACAAGCATAAAATAATATTATTTCTCTTTGGAGAATTTTTAATCCTGTCCTTTTTCATATTTTTTGTCGTGCTACATAATTATGATTATATGCACATAAATATCGCGCATAAAGTTTATTTTTCTGTAGTAAAACTCTTGCAATAAATAATTATGTAATATTTCCTTGTATCCACATCTTTATCTATTTCTTTTTTAATTTCGTATATATATATATATATATATATATATATATTTTTTTTTAGTTTTGATACAACATCGAAATTTATCAAAATATATCGAATAAATTCGAAAAAAATATGGAAAGCGCGTAAAAAGTACGAAAATAATTAAAAATGTTTTTATCGTGAAAAAAGTTTTTTTTTTTTTATTTTACTGCACATTTAATATGACACGAATGAAAGTGAATAATTTATTTCACATTTCTATATTTGCCCTAGGACGTAATCCTGTGTAGTGGATGTTCTTGCGCACTTGACTTATGTATCACGGCTTTAGCTCGAGAAGGCCAAAACATCTTAATTCCTCGTCCCGGCTTTTCGATCTATCGAACGTTGGCGGAGGGTCTTGGTATCACGGTTAAATCGTACGACTTACGTGTGAGTATCCCTCTCGAAAAAAAGAAATTCAACGTCTTCATATATTCGTATTAAAATAAAAATATATTTTACGCAGTAAAATATGTGTATTTAATAATAAATAATAAAATAATATAATAATTGATAAGTTGTTGGAATCTTTACATATAAAATTTCTAACAAGATTATATATTAAATTATATTTTAAATGTATTTTGCACGAATATATTGTTATTCGGTATAAATTTCAACGTACGAGTTGATATTATCTTAAACGCGGAGCTTTAAACGTAAATAATCAATAACCGGTTGACTGTCGACAATTGTGAATATGAATTATGTCATTTACACACACAAGTGATATTTCAATATAATAAAATTTATCGATTTCCGCGTGGCAACTATTGATTTTCAGTTTTGCGTCTGTGAATGATGACGAATCAAAAACGTGAATTACACGTTTGACTAGACTCTTGTACGGATCATTTAAAATTCGTACATTGTTTAACGATTATATTCGTGTGACAATCCGATCATTATACAAATACATTTTTTTACCAAATATCTTGAATAGAGATAAAACGACTGTTTCGAAAAAAAAAAAAAAAAAAAAAAAAAACAATAAAGATCCAAATTTTTTTTCAGAGACACAAACGAATTTATTTATAAAAATGCAAAAATTTTAAAAAAGAAATTGTGCTTTTAGAATAAAAAAAAAATTTTTTTTTTATATTATGTTATTTCGCGGGAATGTCTTAAAAGTTTATATTAATTTTTAAAATTTAAAATTTTTTAATAATTGATTTATTTGCTTAAAACGCATTTTAAATCATATATACAGATAATGAACAGCGCAATGAACACTTGTTTTTCATATTCTCGTGATAAGGTACAAAATGTTGATCGATACCGCAGTGACAGCAGTTACTCTGTAATAATCGCGCCTGTAAAAGAGAAGGTAATATTACACGCTACCATGTTACACCGTCATTAATGAGAAACGTGCATAACAGGCGTCTGCCATATTTCTTAAGTTACGCATTATTACAAAACGCACATCAAGAGAAAATCAGGTTTAGCAGACGGTTTTATATGCAAAAATATTCCATTTCGTTAATATCTTTAAATTTATTAACCGTCTATATGACGTGAATATCGCGAAAAACAATGAGTGTGCATAATGTCCTGTTTTAGTATGCACGAGGGCAGATTGCAGACGAAATTTTTTATCACGAGCCACGTTAATTATATATATATATATTTTTTTTTTTTCTATTAGACGTGCCAAGAAATAAAAATTTATATATATTAAAAATTTTTTAATTCCTTTCGGTTTTTCAAATAAAATCTAAAGCGTAGTTTGTAATAACAATTAAATGGTGGAGATTTTTTATTCGCTCTTATTTTAGCTTGCTAAAAGTATTTAATTTTTAATATTAAATAATTTCATTATTTTATTTGATAAGGAGCACACATGAAAATACATTTACCCAAAGTATCATAAATTGTTTCGATTTGGCGCGATATAATTTCGCCAAAAAAGATTAAATTTCTGTCTTAAGGTGCACTTGCAAAAAAAAAAAAAAAAAAAATTGTTATCTAAATATTTTTACTGCGGTAAAATTCGATTCGTAAAAAATTCGAAACTATCAAAGAATTTATATAGAGAAGGCGCGTGATTTTTCCGAGACGTTCCCTTGCACGTTAGGGAGAGAGTATATATGAAGATCCGAGAGGGGGCCATTCACACGAATGCATCCTATTAATGTTAATCGTTCGTTTCGCAGCCCGAACTCGGTTGGGAGATCGATCTGGACGACCTGGAGGGACAAATCGACGAGTCGACGGCGGCGATTGTTATAAACAATCCTTCGAACCCGTGCGGTTCTGTGTTCAATCGCGACCATATACTTGACATTCTCGACATCGCCGCTCGTTATTACGTACCCATTATAGCCGATGAGATTTACGAGCACATGGTACGTGCCCGAATATTACGCTTTTCCCGCAAGTATCGAGTGACAAATCGTTTCATTTGCTGGCTTCGAAATAAAGAGCGCACGCCACGTCCTTTTGCTTCCAAAGGGGATACGCAATTAATTCGCGAACGCGAATATGCAAAATCCGGTGCCCAAAATCCGGAAAGATTGCGCTTCGTTGTCGCATCAAGGGAAGAATTTTTACAATAATTTTACTAAAGAAATTAGATTTTACTCATAAAACATTTTCTTTTTCTTTCGTGGTTTTTTTTTTTTTTTTTTTTTTTTTTTTTTTTTTTTTTTTTTTTTTAATGGGGTAGAGTGAGAATCTTTTTAAAGAGATTTACTTTAACGATATATGATTTATATCGTATGTAAAAGAATTTCGTGAATTTTTATAATTAAAATTTTATTATTGCAATTTAAGACATAAAAGTACTCATACAAATTCTATGTGATTTATTCTTATGTGACGTATAATGGAAGCAGAAGCTTTTTTTGAACAAAAATTCGATGAGACGAAGTAACGTCTGGCTGTCACTACTTTGCGTTATTTTCTGTCATATGCAGACGAAATATACGTACCAATTATGCGCAAGTAAATTTTTCGCCTCTCCTCTGTTTTCAGGTATTTCCAGGACGGACTTTCCACTCATTAGCGTCTCTATCGACCGAAGTTCCTATTTTGTCGTGCAGCGGACTGACTAAAAGGTATGCTGGAACGTGAAGTGACTGTAAAACTCCCGTATTTCGGCGTTGAAACCCGGGCGCGAGATTTTAATATTTTAGAATTTTTACGCGCAAGATTAATGTATAATTTTGCATTAAATAAAACGACTGGCTGGCTATTCTACCTCTTGAAACAATGCCATGTTATATATTTCATGCTTAATGGTTTAGATGCTTGGAAAATCAAGAGAGAGGTCAAAAGTGATGAAGATGGTCGATCTAAAATATAAGAATTTTCGTAGCCCAAAGCTTTAATATTTGATTCAAAAAAGCGCGTTTGAAATCAGGAATTTAAAAAATTTTTTAAATCCAAATATTTATTTCCTCGAAGGAAAAAAAAAATACATACACGCGCTTTACATTTATTTTAAATATTATATAAATACGGTAATATAGATCATTCAAAAATAATTTTAAAAATATAGCACTTCCTCTCTTCTGTTTTTTAATCAAGTTTTTTCCTCACTTTCAGTGATCTTCTATTATCTTCTTTCATCGCGAAAATATGTAGCGAAGCAAACGATTCGTGAAATTGACGAAAAGATTCCTTAGGAGAGAAAACGTGCGCGTTTCGCTGTAAAATTTTTCGTCCGATTTTCGAAAATAAGACGAGGATTGATTGAGCGTGAATAAAACGTTCGCGATCAAAGCCGAAAGGACGTTATTTCAAAGTTTCGTGATTGTGCCTCCATTGTTCTGGCGGTATCAGATTTGAAACGCAACTTAATTTACGATCGCATCGTTTACGTCGTAAACGAGTTCCTGCGGCTGTTAATAAATTTTTCATTATAAAGTACAATATATTTTACGTGCCATATTAAGGATAAATCGCAAATAATAAATAAGAATTTTTCATACAAAATTCAACAATATACGTATACGTATAATATTCGAAATTAAAATTATGATATGATCGATTGTGAAATAAAAATAAAATTACAAAGCAAATAATGGATGAATTACATAAATATGCTGTAATATGATAGTTTAATAATAGTAAGCCGGACACAAGCTTATTAGTTAATAAATACAATTTCGTGTAATGTAAATTTCTCTTAAAATATGATACTTGAAATATATATTAAAATCAATATTTTATAATCAAAATAAATTGAATCTCTCCCAAAAATTTTTTGTATATAATAATTAACTGCTCAGATGAAATACACTGATTCACTTGGAATAAATTAATTAAGCGTGAATTGCCGAGTTCTATGCTGCTTTCATTTAACACAATAATATTCGTATTAATGAGAGGAAAAATCGAAAAAGAAGAGTATAATGATTCCGTCCGCAAAATCAATATGAAAATTGGATTACTTTAATATAGAATTATACCGTTGATCGTAATCATAATAGACATTATTAATACAACGAGATAGCAGATTAATAATTGTAATGTATGATTTAAAAAATTATCTTGGAGAATAGAGGATGTATATTTTTTTATACATTGTATTTGCGGCGCACGCCAAACTTTTTGCAACCGTACAACAATTGCCTTGACGAATAACGCTAAATGGAATTGCGTGCAGCAATAAAAAAAAGATCCTGTTATTCTACGAAAGCTTGGACTTTGCCTTTGTATCGCAACAATTGGGGCGAGACTCTTAACGTTATATTAAAATAATTTCTATTAAATAATTTTGAAAAATATTTAAGAAAATCAATAAATAAGTTTTTTTACGCAAATATTAAAATTAGAATTAAAATTTTTAAATCAATTAATCAATTGTATAATATAATTATTTCTATAGAAGAGCATATTTCTCTCTCTCTCTCTCTCTCTCTCTCTCAGTTTTAAACTATATATAAAAATTGTTTATTGTGAAATAAAATTATCCCTTGTAGGGAAGTAACCTTGCCAGTAATCTATAAAGTGAAATCTGACAACAGATACTTAATCTTGTTCTCTTTTTTTACAGATTTCTGGTACCAGGCTGGCGCATGGGATGGATAATAATCCATGATCGTCAAAATGTGCTCGAAACTGAAGTGGGTAAACGCAATACGTAACCGTTCGAAAATAATTACTTCTCTGACGGCGTTGTTTCCGTAACAAGGCAGGGCATATCGCGGCGAGTTCGGTATCGCACATTACAGATCGATTAAATTTCGTTGATTAAACTTTATTCCGTCATTCGACGCCAATCGTATCTTTAATTCCTTGCAAAGGTGCGTCCGCCTTTGAACGAACTTTGAATCGCCTCGTCGCGCATCGTTACTAAATATATATTTGTGTTCTTTAATAACTTTCGCAAGTCTTTTCGCCGATTCAGATAGGTAATTAAAATAAGATTTCTGAAAGAGAATCCAATCGAGAAGTTTCACTCAAGCGTATATTGCTGTGTAAAAAAAATTCTATGTAAGACATTTCAATCAAAGGGTTTCTCTTTTATTGCTACGCTTTATGATTTTATAATAGAAAATTTCTCAAATAAGTTTCAAATAAAATTAATCAAGATAAAATTTCTAGAATGTATATATCTGAAACGTAAAAAGCAATTGATTTCTTTTTCTGTTTTCTTCTTTGCAATATATACATATCTTTTTTCTTTTCTCCACATGCGCTCGTTCATTATTTTATTATGTATATTTATATTTTCTCTTAAAAAAAAAGAAAAAAAAAGAACGACTGTGTGTGAGTCTTTGACAATGTTCTCTGATAGGCGAATATTGTACAAGCTGATAAATATTTGTCGATTTTCTTTTGAAAGTTTCTATGTCTGTTCAGATTTACAAGACACAGCCTTACGTATAATCTTTCCTGTATAAATCGCATTCTTCCAGAAGTTGTTCATTTTATAATATATTTATTATTTTGCTAACAATTAAAAAATATTGTAAAACAATAAAAAAATTATATATATATATAATAGACATTTAATAAATTTTTAATTTACTGTTGTTTCTAGATTCGTAAAGGCTTGCATTGCTTGAGTCAACGGATAATTGGCAGTAATACAATTATTCAAGGTGCCTTGCCTGCGATACTTCGTCAAACACCACAAAATTTCTTCGACGATGTTATCCGTACCTTATACGTAAGTTTCCTCGATTTTAAATATATAATGGACATATTATAAATTCATTTAATATATAAAATTCGCAATATTACAGTCACACTCCAAATTGGCATACAGCTGCATAATAAAGATTCCGGGCCTAAAGCCGATAATGCCGGACGGAGCGATGTATATGATGGTAATAATTTAAAATTAACACAACCACACCCTTGTATAATTTCAAGAATCACAGCGTATTGTTTGACAGTACGTAGCTCGCGGGATAAAGCAGTAAATGTTAATTGAACGCCCGATAAATAGATCGTAAAATTAGTCGGTGCACAGCCGCCATTTATACGTTATACACAAATACCATCAGCAAGGTGGACCGATTGTAATTTACGAGCTATAAATTATTGAATCGATTTCTAGGTCTACATCGATCTATCGTGTTTTCCGGAATTTAATTCCGACCTGGAATTCGTACAACGATTGCTAATGGAAGAATCCGTGTTCTGCCTGCCCGGCCAGGTTCGTTTCTGACGTTTAAATTATTAATTGATCATTTTTAATTCTAAATTATCATCTCGGAAATTCCTGCACGTATACAAAAAAAAAAAAGAAAAATAAAAAGAAAAAGGAATACCGAAGCTTTTTGAAATTACATTTCATGGTATGCCGATATTTAATGCTGACGTTTAAAATATGTCGTAAAAAATCAAAACATTACTTTATAACGATAATTTACTGTACAAATATTTAAATATAAATTCCTTTTAATAATTAATGTGAATGCAAAGTATTCCACAAATACTCTCAATATATTAAATTGTAGAAGTTGTAAAACAAATTTATTGCAATAATTTTGCAGTGAGTGGATATTAAACTTTTAAACGATAAATTCGAAAATTATTTATTAATCAATAAATCTCGATTTGAGCTTGTTTCTTTCTCTCTCTCTCTCTCTCTCTCTCTCTCTCTCTCTCTCTCTCTACATCTAATACATCAAATGTATCAAATATTTCAATTATTGATTTATATTACAAGGATACATACAATCCGTTATTTTAAATGTACGATTATAATAATAATTTAATAATAATAATAAGTTAATTTTGCACATTTCTATTATATTTTTTATTCAAGAAAAGACTATTCTTTAATCATAAAAGCACGTTAGTTTAAAAAGAGCTTCTTAGAAATGTTATGTGATTTTACTTATCTTTCATATTCCCGTTTAATTCCCCAGTGCTTTGATTATCCCTCTTACATGAGACTGGTAATCACTGTACCGGATAACATGCTCGAGGAAGCTTGTCAAAGGATTCAAGAATTTTGCGAGAGACATCATTATAAAACGGCAGAGATCGCAGGGAGAAATAGTTTCGTCGATGTGGAAATTCCATATTAAAAGACAATCCACCATATGTCAGAGTCTCACTAATATTTGCATTAACTCGCTGATTATCTCTCACACAGATTGTGTCCAAGAAAAATCTTTCAGCCTTGGTTTTTGCTCTTGTGTATATGTATATGCATCTTCATTTCTATGTTTTTATCTATATAAAATCTACATCTTTTGTATCTCTACGTCTTTTCCTCTAAGTATATGATTAGATAATAAATGTTGATTATATGTGATTTAAATAGTTTTTATATATTTATGAACATTATGCACCGATCTGTCATCTTATTCAATACGAATGTTTTGTAAGGCACGTACGATTTATCAGATACGTCGCTCTAATTATATATATAAAAATAAAAGATGAGATTTAACACTCACCGAAAGCTGGCTGTCTCGCTGTTGCTCGATGCCTCCCTCCTCTTCCCCCTTCTCACCTACCGGTTGTCACGCTCAGCTGATTCACACAACACACGCGTTCGCGGAAATGAGGTTAACTACGATCGCACGACACTTTGTGCGACACTCTCATACAAGCGATACGCACTTTATTACATTGCGATGAAAGGTATAACGCGAAGAAAACGCGATCGACACGATTCACACGACATCTGCGATTAACGCACAATAGATATTCGCACGGTCAATTTATCGTGTAAATCGACATGACGCACTGCTACTTCTTTTGCTGCTACCTTCACTTCCCGCGCCTCCCGCACTGTAAATAGCAAACCCATACAGCACTAAAGCTTGCAACAACATTGCTGCAACATTGCAATATTGCATATTGCAGTTTAATGTTGTAGAAATATTGCAAAGACATTATTTTACAATATAACTTTAGCAATGTTAGCTAGTTTATTTGTTTACCGTTATGCGGCGCATGTTGCGCTACCTATTCCGCATTTAATTTTTAGTCACGATGATTATATAAAATTTACAAAGAGCGGCTAGTAAGATTAAAAAGATATAATAACTATTTTTATTAATTTAGGTCGTATGATATGACTCCAATACAGGGGCTCAGACATTGGACTAAGAATTCTTTTAATAGTTTCCATTCTTATATAAAATCAAAAATTTGATAATAATTTTCTAATATGCAAAAGATACTTCAGATTTTAATAAATAAATTTTGAGATTATATAAAGACAAGAGAGATGTGAAAAAACTCGTATGCGTAAATTCACCACAATCTTTTTGCATCCGGATATCTGAATATTTCGGATACAAAGAAATTGTGAATTTACACAATTGCAAATTGAGTTTTTTCTTATTTCTCTTAGATATTCTCTGTCACTGAAGGAAGTCGAATGTGTACTGAAAAATTTACATTTTATAATTTTGTTATTATTATAATACAGAAAATCTATCTACACACTAGATCCTGACTCTTATAGGCCTAATTTCTTATTATTTTTTTCATATATTAAGAATATTATGTCGATAAATATACATAAAGCATTATTGCATATACCATATATTATATTGCTATGTTGCAGCAATATTATATTGCAATATTTCTGTAGGCGGACATTTTGTTGTTACTGCAATATCATAACAATGTTGTAGCAACATTTCGCAATGTTTCTGCAATGTTGCAATCTTGCAGAAAAATGTTGCTGCAATGTTGTTGCAATCTTGCGGTGCTGTATGGGAAATAGATAGGTTAGATAATTTTAGAGAATGCAATTGTTGATATACTCAAATAATACATAGTATAATATATATAATTATAAGCTTCTAATCAAGTATTATAAGTTCAAATTTTGAAGCTAAATGCCCGGGATGTGCAATATTCGAAGATGCACACGCGATGGATTTTGATGAAATAATCTCGCGAAATACGCGTCGTAACGGATCATTCAGATACAAAAGCTGCATTTGTGCTACATTGACGGCTGATAGGTATTAAAATACAAGGCTAATTACGGCTATACTTACTAATGAAACGCGTTCGAACGCTCGATCCGTCTCATGCGCGAAAACGTCGAAACGATTAACTGCAACTTCACTTCGATGCCATGCGATACGAGTCGAGTTGGATAAAGTTCCGAAAAGTACTGACTCCCGATTTTTTTCAAACTCAATATTCTTACAGTATTTTGATGAGCTGATTACGAATATCATAGTGAAAATTGACTTGATTTTCATGATGAGAACCATCGTTTTTGAACTATCGAAAACATATCACTCGTACGGTAAAAATGAATAGGATATAAAATGTTTATCTCTGTGAGATGTAAAACTTTTGTCTAAAACATTTATCATGATTTTTCATATTTACTGAGATAAGAATAAAAAACTGTAATTTTTATGGATTTTTCATGGATTTCACCATGAAAATCAAATGGTCGCCAATTTTCACTATGCTATTCGTAATCAGCGCATCAAAAATTTTAAACGCAAAAATTACGACAAAGCCTTATTAATAAAAAATCAATATTCCACGATCATCTATTAATCAAATCACACGATCCGGCAATTCATATGTATTATTTCGCGCTCTCAATTGAGAACGTGATCGAAGTATTACATTTAAATCACAAAATAAACAAAAGAAAGCTCGAAATAGAATAGAATATAATCGAAAAATACAGAGAGAAAAAATTATCGATCGGAAGCAACAATTAATTTCTCGCGAATTGGAATGATATCCTTATTTCAAACGAATAAATCGCGCAAAATGCGATTGTCTCGAGAGATACCCGTCGTCTCAATATTACGCATTGTCGATCTAGAAAGTGGATTAATCACACTCGAAATAATCGTAAATAATTACGGGGAAATAATATTCGCGATGACCCATAGAGCGACTTGTCTCTGCCAGCTGACTGTCACCTTGTGAATGACAGCAAGGTTACAACGACAATGATACTATTCCACCGCTCTGTAAACGTAAAAGAAAAGAAAATAGGATGTGTACTGATATATGACAATTCTTTCCCCTATATAATATTTTTATATATTATTACATTCACACACACACACACACACACACACACACACACACACACACACACACACACACACACACACACACACACACACACACACACACACACAAAGACAAATACGCTAAATATATTCTGTTTTCCTTGCCGTCTTAAATCGATATTTCGATGCGAATGTATTATCGCATATTTTGCATTTGGTTTTGTGATGTTAACGTCATTTAAGTTAACGATTAATATCGCTCATTTGATAGCGAAATCTAATACATGTACCTAAATAAAGACTATTTTGTCGACGATATTGTTATTTAAATTTCATTTCTAATATGTTATAATTTTACTGATATGTAAATTTATTTGAGCAGCGAAATTTACTTTTGCTTGAAATGTGAATAATATCTATATAAATTTCTTTCTTTTTTTTCTTATTATTATTAAGTACGCCTTTTAGATTTTACATCCTGGGAAAAGTAAAATCGTGTGATTTTCAGAAAATAAAATTACATTTACACCGCGAAAGATAAATTATTATTAGTATATATTTTATTTTTCGGATACACATTACGCAGAAATGGTTAAACTGATTTTCGCAAAACTCGCGGTGTATCTTACAATCGATCCAACTTGGGATATTGGCTACATGCCATAACAGGATTTCGTTTGAAAGGGTAGTTGCGAGAATTCAACTCAAAAATGGGCGTTACCGTGCTTGCTATTGATTTTACGACAAGAATTCGCACGAAATTATAAATTGTTGGCTTTCGAATTTCAGAGAGAGACCGATGATTGGGATGAAGAAGATTTGATTCTAAAATTGATCAAAGAGATAATGGATCTTTGAATGTAAATTTTTTGGAAACGAAGAAATATAATCCTGTAGTTAAATCAATTTTTTTTGAAATAAATGATCTCTTATTTCAAGTACGTTTCATCACGAGTGGTTCCTGCCGCTCTGATAATATCGCGGAATATTATTTCCATCGTATAAATTATATTTATTCATTCGAGTTATAAATCGAGTAACGCGCGTATTTCTTGCCACTATTACATTGCATTCATAATTTATATTATAACGCTATAAGATGGTACGTGATTTTTCTAGTCGCGTTCTCTCCAGGCAGTTCCAGGTGCAAAATTTTTTTCTTCACCACGCAAACGTAGGGACGGAAAAAAATGGCAGCGTTATAAATCCTGCTGTATAGCGGAGTATATACAGAAATTAAAATATATCGAGCGTCGTCGCGTTGTTTTTGACGATGCCACTGTTTGCATTAACAATTTATACATTTTTTAAAAAAGCGGAAATAAAATCCTGTATAATGCGTATATAATCTTCCTTCTTTAGAGATATTGATTTACTAGAAATTATATTTTAACTTGTACTCGCCAAGCAACTGTGTCAATAGACTATAATTTTATTTCTTACGTTATTATTTTTAGTCATAATTTTATTACATTACATTTTAATCCTTACGCTTTATTTCTCTCTCTTTCTTTCTCCCTCTTAAACATACTTCTTTTCTTCCTCTCTCTTTATTATTTTATTATAATTTAACCAGAAATGTACCTACCTCGCATGTATGAACTTTGCCTGTGTAAATCTCTGGTAATTTAATTAGAGATGCAATTAAGCCGTAGCTGGATCATCGATATCATGGAATGTGCTATCGAAATACTTAATTGGAAGCGAAATTTGAACGTTATATTCTTCTACAAAAAGATTTATCGCAATATCGTAAAATCCAAACTGATCGAAATGATCGAACAACAAAATTGGAGCAAACCAGGGAAAAATAAATCAAGTATCGATTATACGATTTATAAAAGTGCGGTCGTTTTTTTGTTTCGATTAAACGTATAATCCAGTCTAATTTTAAGGTAGTAATCAAATTTTCATGAATTTGGCGTACCAGAAAAAAATTTACGTTCTATTAAAAAGTTCAATTTTATTATTCTTGTTTATGAAATCGAAAAATAAAATCTGTTATAATAAAATCGGCTATAAACAAACGAAAATTGATCTGAGCGAGGTGAATGATTTCCCCCAACCCCCCACCCCACCCCACCCCCCAGACACATTCAATAAATCCGGAATCATAGTACAATAGAAGCGCAGATTTGTAGCTATTTGCTAGTAAGTGAAATACTACATAATGATGGTGATTGTGAGGCACTTTCTCACTTGAAGATATACGACACAAATAATGAAAGGAAATTGCAAATTTAGTTGTTACTTTTTAGAATTTTGCCGTTTAAAGAAAATAGGATATTCTATACCGCTAGAAATATTTTCGTACACACAAATTATCCTTAATTAGGATTCGCAAAATAAAATTTTTGTTACAATTTTATGTTCATTTTATTTTTTATTATTTATATTCTCAGAATTGCATATTTATCCTTCAGGTGATTGTGCTTTAATCAAAATATCCATGAGTTTGTGAGCAAATAATTTTACTTAATTTATTAAGTATTTATTTTATTAGGAATTTTGCCCTGAATATAATTCATTACCTTTGAGTTTCATAATCAACATTTGTTACTTTATTTTAATAATACGCTGCACAAATCTGCTTATAGTTTGTTAGTTGCAAAATTCAATTAATATTATTACATTAATGTCTCAATAATATGTATCGCAGTTCGACAATTCTAGTAGTACTGTATTGAACTTGTTGGAAAAAGCATTACACATTGATTTGTATTTCCGAGTACTTTTGAAAGTACTTATACTTCGTGTGATTCGCACAGTTCACCGAGCACGATTCCTAGTATAACGTTATCAAACTTTCGAAAAAGAGAAATAATATGTTTCGTATTTTGATGTTTTTAAAATTAGAAAAAAAATGGTAAGTTTTGCGATTTAATATTTTTTAGAATTAAAATACAAAAGAAATATATTTATAATTTATGTGTTTATTAATCGTTGTAGATCATAGATAATTTTTTAAAACTATACAGCGTTTATAAAGAAGCTTTCAAAATATCTCTTTAAGAATCGCAATTTCTCAAACTCATCTTAAAAAGGACAAGCTTATTTATTTTGAAGACCGTAAAGCAAGGTGTGGCATCTTGCGAAGACAACATGGAGAGCCTGGAAGATGAGCTTAAACATCGAAGTTTCAAGCAAGCGTTTGCGTTCCGGGTTATAAAACTAGGAGTTATTTTTTGTATTATAGGTTTTGTTCGACAAAACTTAGCAATTGGTTTTTTTTTTTTTTTTTAATTGCTATAATATTTCATCGTGTTAATATAATTTTTTAAGTGCTATAATAATAAGATGTATTCTTCATATAATTTTTTTATATTAAAAAGATTATTTTATATTCAAGAATATTTTAATTATTATATTCTACACGCGCACATTGTACGCTCTTAAAAATTGAATTCATATATCAGATTTCTCTGCGAAAGAAACAAAGTTGAATCTTTATTTTCGATTTCGTGTAAATATTTAACGTCTTTTCGCTTTTTCTAATTCACGCAAATATTCAAAAATAAATAATTCTCTCTTTCTCTCTTTAATTTATATAATAGCGATAATAATATAATTACAAATTATAATTAAGATATGAGAAATATATTTATGACTAGTCCTTTTCTTTATTCCCGTCTCACCGCGTGCGTAGCTTCCCGCAATAGAATTTTCCGCTTCATCGAGTGCTGAGATTGCAGGTAAATGCGCAGAATAGCCTGTCCGATAGAAACCGATAAAGCGAGACGTAATACGGGATTAATGCGAATCGAACGCCATTCCTGATTAATAATTTCAAGGCGGCACGCCCGGCATAGCAGTATAATTGGATTCGCGATCATCTTGTCAGTTATAAAATTCTCACGTAGAGACATTGACGAGAGAGAGAGACAGATATTCAATTTTGAATGAACGACCATATCGAATTAAAAGCGATAAGAATTGAGATATAATAAAATATAAAAATGAAAATAAGAAATAAAATATAATGTACAAAATATAAACACACATATAAGATTTTAGGGAAATTAATTATATATATATATTGACAATTAAAAATGTTTTAAACTTCAACATATTCAACATTATCTTTTTCAAAATAATAAAGGTATAATATCCATTTGTAGTAAATTTTATTTGCGATAAAGTATTATGTCGAAATAAAATATTACTGCTGAAGATAATGAAAGACACGTAGCATTCCAACATCAAAAGTTTTATATACAGGGTGGGGCATTTATATCGAGACACCTAAATATCTATGAAATAAAGCAAGATAGAAAGAAATGTTTCTCGGACAAAAGTTGTTCGGTTCTAAGGGAATCATTAGATTGGTGCCATTAGTTTGATCTTGGATGGAGGCGCTTCGGAGATTTCAATGTCAATCTTGTTTTTTTAAATGGGAACACCCAAATTTGTTTACATAAATCGATTCCTTGCAATATTCTGCATAAAAAGTTATAGGTATGTGATGGCGAAAAGTTTAATAGTTTACGAGATATTTTATACTTTATTCTATTACTTTACTTCGACATAATTTTACATAAACTATGAAATATCTCATAAAATTATTTATTTTGCAATAATGTTACCTTAATATTTTGATGTCTCTCAAAAAATGAGAGACATCGATTGATGTAGAGAAAATAAAACAAGATTGATATTGAAATCTCCGAAGCGCCTCCACCCAAGATCAACCTAATGGCACCATTTTATGACCCCCCCTTAGAACCGAACAACTTTTGTCCGAAACATTTCTTTCTATCTTGCTTTACTTTTTAGATATACTTAGATATCTCGATATAAATGCCTCACTCTGTATATGATATTTTAAAGAATATCCACAAATATAAGACAAAATAAAAAGTAACACTAGATTGTAATTATGAAATTGTGATATTGTACGTACGTTATATAAAATACGCATTCAATTTTTTATAACAATAAATTGAAATGTCTGACAATATATAATATATTACATATATGTATAAATATTCTTGAGCTTTATGAAAATATTTACAGTTATCAGAATTGAAGTGGATTTATTTTCAAAAAAGGTAGGATTTACTTCAAAAGGATATTTCAAACATCGCGTACGATGACGTAGTGGAAAATTCAAGAAACTTAATTATTAAGCATTATACCTACATTTCACGAGTCATGACGTAAATTCTCTGCAATAATTCATTCCAATCTCGGATTCATTCATTTTTTATATAAGATTATCGTGTCACTTTGATGTTTGAAATGACAATGTTAGAATCTTCTAGATTGTATAAAAGCTAATAGACAAAAATATAATATACACTTATTGTCAATGCAAAATCTTTCTCGCATAGCAATTTTCATATCGCTATGTAAAAGAAAATTCCTTTAATTATAATTTATCATTAAATTTATTAAGTCTATTATATTATATTAAATATCAATTATATGTGTCACACTATAAAAGTTTCATAAATTATATTATATGTAACAATTAAAAGATAATATATTTTAAATTGAATTTATATTATTAATATTCAGTATAAAAATAAATAAATATAATTCTATGTATTGTGTAATAATCTTGAATTTATAAATCATTATTTAAAAAAAAAAACTATTGCTACGTACCACTAATAACTCATTCTAAAAGGTTGTTACAATAAAACTAGCTAGTCGATAACCTGAGCGTATAAGTAACGGAAAAGAGAGAGAGAGAGCAATTTCATACAAGCTTTAAATGTCATTCCGCACATACATTCGTTCGCGATTGAAGATTTAAGAAGTGCAACATCGATTCCCGTCGCGTCTTGCGTCAGGATAAGAGAAGCCATCTTTTTGTACAACACCTAACCTCGTCATCCGCACGAATAATATCGGGCTCTTCCCGGGGTCGGGTCAATCATACAGTTTAAATTCCGCGGCCGTCGTATATCGATCTCCTACTCCCCACCTGATACGAGATTATACGTAAGACGTGCTCGAGGCTAATGGAGGTAAGATATTTTCGGTGGAATATCTCGGGTAAAGTGGTCGATTACCGCTCCGTCGTGTTTCCTGCCCGACAATAAATAGACCGAGGTCGGGGCCGTGATAGACTTTAAGTACTAATCTCATCAAGGCGACGACGACGGCCAATCGCTAATGCAGCCGGGCGGATATTACTCCGTTGCACGGACGAGATCTTTATTTTCATTGTCGCGAATAGATTGTGAAAAATCGGGAACGGCAATGACGCGACGATCTTTCATTGTTCACAATTTATTGTCAATTAATAATAATTTAAAAAAAAAATGGCACTCCATAAAAAAAAAGAAAAAAATTATCGAAATTTTTATCCCATCGTAAATTTGAGAATGTGAGATAGAGATGAAAATTGTGATAATAGTATTAGCAACATATGGATATTATTGTTTGTTCAAAAATACGTCCGCGCAATAACTCTGTTAACGAGAGATCGACTATACCCACGAAGTATTAATATTTAAGTTATCAAATTGGCGAAAGCTTCTTCTGTGTTTGCGAGAATAGTCAATGTAAATCTGCGCCGATCAAACTGTGTGCAAACAATCAAGATTGGACTCAATCCATCTCTTCGATCGGCGAAATATTATTATTCCAAGCGATTTGCGAGTGTCTAAAGACAGCGAAAACAACTCCATCGATCTTCACCGCTAAGGCCTGGGGCATTGCTGAACTTATTCGAAAGCTTAACAAATGCTTAAAGTGGGAAGAGGGTTAAGAAGCAATGACAATCTAACTCACTGCTAGGATCGGAACTTTGAAACTCAACCGCTGTTCCTGCCAAACAAAAGCGGATTATTACAAAAGCGATCGCGCCGGTATTGTACAATACTTTTCCATCTCTTTTTCTCTTATTGATTTTTTTTCTATATAATAGAAAATAGAAAATATTTTAAAATATCTTATTTACATTCATGAGACCGAAAAATAATGTTACGTAATAAATTTTTATTCATTGTATATTTTTATAGCAGTACTATTATAATCACGACAATTATTTTTCTGCGTTTATTATTTCATAAGTACTTTTACAAATATTAGTAAAAGGCTCTTTAACAGAGAGAAATTGTATTGTATGAAGCACTGTTATTTTATTTTTTTATTTTTATTTTTTTGTAAAGTTACTAACAAAATTTCATAAATGCAGACATAATAAGTAATATCTCCACTGACAGATTCGTGTTTATTCTATCAAAAAGAAAGAGATAAAAAGAAAAAGAAGTAAGAGAAGCTTTGTATGAGCAAAATTTATATTTTTTTCTAAAATAACATTGGATTCACTTATTGATTATATATACAGGATGTCCCCGATTTAAATGGCAAAATTTCAGGAGCGTGTAGGGGACCGATAAGCTAAGACAGAAAGAGTCCTTTAGAGGTTTTTCTCGTTTTTGCTCCATTTTGGAGAAAATCACAAAAATAGAAACAAAACAAGTTTTCGTATTTTTTACTTATTTATATACATTTTATTTATGTTATCATCTATTTAATGCAGATATTGTTCAAAACGTTGTCCTCTTGCAGCAACGCAAGCGTTACATCTAGCACTGACCTCATTAACTGCAGCTAGACAATGTTCTAGTGATATTTGGTGCCCTGCATCTATGTTTCGGTCTCTTAATTGCTCTCTCGAATTGATTGTCACCGTAAAGGATAACATCGAGTGTTTACATAAGTAAGAAGCCTTGAAGCAGAAAGTTTATTCGGCGCCAATCGACTCAAGAGAGCAACTGACAATGAGATATTGAAGTTTTGCGATTTTCTCTAAAATGGAGCAAAAACGAGCAAACCTCTAAAGGACTTTCTGTTTTAGCTTTTCGGTCCCCTACACGCTCCTAAAATTTTGCCATATAAATTGGGGACAATCTGTATATAGCATTGGCAAATATTTCTAGAAACTTTATATAAATATTTTTCCTATACATATACGAATCGACTGGCATAGGTGGCCCCCTGTCATTATGCAATTCTTCACACCACCAATATGTACGTGAAGCCTCTTACTCCGGAACACGCGTTGCTTTCACTCTCTCTCTCATATATGTCATTGTTTCTTAAAATATTTCTTTTACACAATACTTATATAATATAATGTAAGAGATAAGAAATTTCTCTCGCATAGCACAAAATTTATCTTATACTATGAGATACATTGTCAGTAGCCAATACCATTGCACCAATTATGCGATTGCGGGATATCAATAAATTTCGGACATCTGACGATTATTTTCCTCAGACGCTAAAAATGGCGTGTTCTTTGTCACATCGCGTTTCATAGTCGACGATTTTTTGTCATTACCAGAGTTTTTGTCATGCGTGCCCGAGATGAAGCTTTGTTGGTCTTTAAAGTAGGTTGTAACCCTTGCACGCGAGCAGAGTAAGCGAGACCTCGCGAAGTGGATGCGTCAGAGTGGATGAGGCTGCAATATTCAGATGCTGTTAGGGAGGATTTTCTCGTCCGCGGCGAATACATAGACTTTGAGCAGTCTTGAATCAACACCGCATTCAGGCATAGTGTTAGGGTTGGCGCCTGAGAATTTTGATCCCGATTGTCTTTCTCAACGTAACCCTACGTGTACCTGCCTCGTTCTTTTGGATATACCATGATGAATGTATCGCAATGACAGAGGATAGTATTTATAATTATTGAGTATAATAAAAAAAAAAAAACATGATAAAAAGTTCGAGTAGAGATTAAAACTAAAAAGATTATTTTTAGACGAGCTTTATTAAAATCGCGGAATCGTGAATTAAATTGCACGCTGTATAGTATCAATGAAAGCATAATTTGTTAAGGATAAATATAACGTACGAATCTCTCGTTATTAGATATGACTCTCGTATATCAGATAATAACGAAGCAACGAACACTCGAGCGTTAATAAAAAGTTGAGAGAATTTTTCCAATAAATATTTCGCTCTTCCTTCGCCGCTGATGTTCATTCTCCAGTTATTGATACTGTCAGAAAGATAATTATTTCCATTGTTTTTACCGCTAGAATAACGAATAGCAGAAGAGATAACAATAACAAGACAGTAATGTATTTTTTACAAATGGTAACATAGATTTATTTCTCCTAGATTTGAGATGCTAGCTTCTCGTAAAACAGATATGCAGTGTCGTTCTCAACAACTTGCATGCATACAGTACAGATATATTTACCCATATTAAGTTAGCCCCTCCACCAACGCCAAATTAAATCAAATACATCAAATAATTTAGTGCTAATTATGTGCTAATTAGTTGCCGTAATCCGAATTTTGTTGCTCAAACCGTTTAGCAGGAATTTACATTCAAAGTGGGGGGTGCTAGCTTGACATTAAGCCAGCCCCCCACCCATAGTGAAAAAAATATATATAAAGCTCGAATCAAAAAATAAAATATACTAGAATTTGTTGCTATTTTGTTGCTCTAAAATAACATAAAAATATTTTTAAAAAAGTATATTATTTAATTAATATCACTATATACTCAGTCTCGCCGCGCCGTACCATTCACTTGCGCGAAGTAAAAGTAAATAAAAAAATGTATCGCTCGCATGTATTTGGTACTGAAATAATCTGTGGACAATATACTGTCGAAATATATGAGAAACTGAATTTGTTGCTCGTCTTAAAGTATTAAAAATCGATACTTTGTCGCCGCGGACCCTATACGACGCGCTATTATATTATATAAACTAACTAAAAGAATTTGTTGCTCGCATGTTTTTGGTATTAAAATAATCTGTGGACGATGTACTATCGAAATATATAAGAAACTGAATTTGTTGCTCGTCTTAAAGTATTAAAAATCGATACTTTGTCGCCGAGGACCCTATACGACGCGCTCTTATATTATATAAATTAACTAAAAGAATTTGTTGCTCGCATGTTTTTGGTATTAAAATAATCTGTGGACAATATACTATCGAAATATATAAGAAACTGAATTTGTTGCTCCTCTTGCTTTTTTAAGAATGACGCGTTAAAGATATATGTTAAGATTACAGAGTGATCAGAGTTAAATAAAATGTAATCGTATTAATGATGATTTCGAATGCTAATAAAATAGTAAAATTAATGCGCTCAACGATTATAATTATGAAATCATTAATAATCATCAATGATGAATAATAGAAATAATCAAGGCAAAGATAATATGGTCAGTTTTGATTCTAAATATTTATATGATTATCAGATTATAAATAATTAATCAAAAAACAACTCGATTTTTCAATATCATCGTTTCCATAAATTAAAAAATAAATTGACACGCATATTGTTAATTTCGTTAATGCACATGTTTGATAATTTTCATTCTCTAAAAATGACGCGTTAAGGATGTTAAGATTACAGAGTGATCAGAGTTAAATAAAATGTAATCGTATTAATGATGATTTCGAATGCTAATAAAATAGTAAAATTAATGCGCTCAACGATTATAATTACGAAATCATCAGTAATCATCAATGACGAATAATAGAAATAATCAAGGCAAAGATAATATGGTCAGTTATAATTCTAAATATTTATACATGAGCTATAAATCATTAATAAAAAAAAAAAAACCCCGATTTTTCAATACTATTGTTTCCATAAACTAAAAATTATATTGACAATTTTAAATGTTTAATAATAAATTCTACTGACCGACCGATGCACCGCCCTTGCATGTCTCACTTCTTTCCGCATCTGGTCATCGCGAGATCCTTTCCGTTTCCGGTTGCTCCCTTCGCTTCAAATTGAGACGAGACAGTCTATCAATTTGTCCACTCGTGCATAATCACTATTCTCATAATCACTATTTCACTCGTAGTCCAAAATCCGCCATATGCAATGACGCGGTAAAATTATTTCCATGCCGATTATAAACATGAAAGAACATATAATCGCGTATTAATAAATGGACGGAGACGATTTTCCGTGATTCTAATCGACATTCCCGATACTCGCGACATCCACTTTATACACGGGATAAACTTGTGATGGATAAAAAAAGGCGAGAAATACGGAAAGAATATTTCAATCTCGCACGCTAATGCGATACGACGGTACTGTAACGGTTACGGAAAATTTAGGCAGGTTGAGTAGTAGTAGATGGGGAGGGGGGAACGCGTGGTCGAATATCCGTTCCAGGAAAAGGAGCGAGCGCGTCTCTTCCAAGAAATAAACCGTACGCGAAGAATCCTGCGCGAGATAAATCAAACTAGCTCGAGCGACGCTCTTTTGCGATCTCGATTTATGAAATTGTGAATATAACTCTGAAAAAAGGATTACATTTGAAAACAATATTAAAGAATATTAAAGCAGAAACGTGTGGAACGCGACGCGCTTATATTTTCAACGCAATATTATTATATACGACAGCGAGTAAATTATTTCAGCGCCTAAAAATATGTTAAATAATGTATTCATCGATCGTTGTATCGTATTATAAAGTCGATATATCAAAACTACAAATTACTCTCGATTCGGATATTTCGAATATTCGTTCGGATGCGAAATTCATTTTCGATAGATAAAAGATGCGTGGGAAAAATCTTGTCGTTTGCGAGTATATATATATCGAAAGATGCCTTAATCACGATTACACGGGCTAATATATTACACTCGGATAATCGCCTATTATTCGATACAAGACCCCCCCGACACTCGTTCGTACGCGGATCTCACTTTCGACGGATAAAAAGACGCGAGAAACACGGAACGCGACCGTAATTCGTCTTGAGACTCGCGCTTGTGTGAAGAGACTGACACGATTACGGAAAATTTAGGCTGGACGGATAGGTGAGGAGAGGGGAGGACCGCGTCGCCGAACGTCTCGGTACAGAAGCGTTCAAAAAAGTTGGGTGAAAACATTCAGATATAAACAAAGAAGCGCGGCTCGAGAGAAAGAGAGAGAGAGAGAGCTTATATTACAAAATCTCGATCAATTTTCATGGCGAAACGATAATACAACGAGAATAATCGTTGAATAGAATGTGTAAGATTCGAGGAGGAATATATCTGAAAAGCAGCTCACACACCACATATGAACATTCCTAATAAAATATTCTTATTTAAGAGAAAAAAAAAATGTGTTCGGTTAGTCGACAGTTAGTCGACTAATTTTACACGTCAGGTTTAATAATATTCATGGTTGTAAAATTGACCAATCACGGTCATTCGATTCTTGATTGGTGATTGGTTAGTTTTAAAACTATGGATGTTACTGAAATCCAATTAAGGGTGACGTGTCAACGTTAATCGATGTCCCTGAAATGCCGCGAGAAACCACGAGTACCAACAGCTAAATGAGAAATTTTACAATTGGTGAAGCTTCGCGTCGCGTTTTTCACATGTTTCGTATTTCAATATACTTTAATATTCTTTTAAAATATATGATTCTTCTTCAATTATATGTATAATTTCGCCAGAAAATAATCGCGAGATTGCAAAAGTATCGCTCGAGCTTCGTTATCTTATCCTTGTTCGTATCGCGAAGGTTTTTTGGCGCACGATTTATTTCTCGCAAAAAACTCGCTCGCTCCTGTTTTTGGAAGAGATATTCGACGACATTCCCCTCCCCTCCCCCCACCTATCCGTCCAGCCTAAATTTTCCGTAACGCTCTTCACACAAGCGCGATTATCGAGACGTATTATTTGTTGCTATTTTGTTGCTCTAAAATAACATAAAAATATTTAAAAAAAAGTATATTATTTAATTAATACCACTATATACTCAGTCTCGCCGCGCCGTACCATTCACTTGCGCGTGATATAGGGTCCGCGGCGACAAAGTATCGATTTTTAATACTTTAAGACGAGCAACAAATTCAGTTTCTTATATATTTCGATAGTACATCGTCCACAGATTATTTTAGTACCCAAAACATGCGAGCAACAAATTCTTTTAGTTAATTTATATAATATAAGAGCGCGTCGTATAGGGTCCGCGGCGACAAAGTATCGATTTCTAATACTTTAAGACGAGCAACAAATTCAGTTTCTCATATATTTCGACAGTATATTGTCCACAGATTATTTCAGTACCAAATACATGCGAGCGATACATTTTTTTATTTACTTTTACTTCGCGCAAGTGAATGGTACGGCGCAGCGAGACTGAGTATAGTGGTATTAATTAAATTATATACTTTTTTAAAAATATTTTTATGTTATTTTAGAGCAACAAAATAGCAACAAATTCTAGTGTATTTTATTTTTTGATTCGAGCATTCTATATATTTTTTTCACTATGGGGGGGGCTGGCTTAATGTCAAGCTAGCACCCCCCACTTTGAATGTAAATTCCTGCTAAACGGTTTGAGCAACAAAATTCGGGCTACGGCAACTAATTAGCACATAATTAGCACTAAATTATTTGATGTATTTGATTTAATTTGGCGTTGGTGGGGGGGCTAACTTAATATGGGTGATATATTTCTTGTTTCGTGTATATATGTATTGTATGCATTTTTTGTTGTTATATATTATTAATAAATGTTACACATTCTAAAGTTCGAAATGTAGCTAAAATTAAGAAATAAAATGATAAGATATCTGAGAAGTTGAAAATTGCGTTATTGATACGCAATTTTATTTCATCTCTCATAGAACGTCCCGAGAAAAATGGACTTTATGTAATTATATAAGATCATATACAATGACATATATGATAACATATATAATTTTATATGATCATATATAATAATGATCTTATCTTTACATTATCATATTCGACCTGATCTTCATGTATAATCAGATCTAGCCAAGTATAATAATATAAAGACAAGATTGTATCGCGCCAAATTTCCGATTTAATTATACACGATCTTGTATAATTATACAAGTGCATTTTTTTCTCGGAGGGGGCAAAAATATTATATAATTTTGATAAATATAAAAAGATCCGTATACGACTTAAATATGTAAAAATGTAGCTGTGTCACCGAGTATTCGTGACACTTGGTACGGCGAATAAATTTCGGAGATATATTGCCTCCGCGGGACAAAAAGTCCACCATTACGTATGCGTTTTAAATTGTTAACGGGGATTTAAGATCGACGATGCATTTGCATCCGAATATGCAGAAACAACGACGAAACGCGTTGTGCGCGAAAAGATAAATTGAAAAAGAGTAATCGTGGATTTATGCTTCCGCGACGATCTCGCTGGAAAAATTCACAGCCTGTATCGAATCCTTTGCCCGAGTCGAGAGACGCGAGTTATATTTCATAAAAGTTATATAAATCCTCGTTAAGAGCGGATTACCCGCGTATGGGTTAAATAATACTGGTAACTTCGAGAGAAATTACCGTGAATACATTACATGCATTCCCACCGGATACGATCGTATTTCGCTTTAGCAACGAGCCGTAATTTACTGACGTTTTCACTAATAAATATCGTTAATACATATACACGCTGTATATTTCTCGTCGCTCGCGATACGCGATGAAACCGATGAAATTATAAAGACGCTTTGTTCGCGCGACGTTATCGTGTAAACATATGAATAAATCATTTCACATAAATTAATTATACATGTGGCAATAATAATGACGTCACGTATAAACAGAATATAGAAAAAACTGCGATAATTTTCGTGATAATAAAATTCAATTATATCAGATTTTAAAGCAATAATTGTGTCAACGTATCAGCGCGTGTATAATGCATCTTTTATATCGTCTTATGAAATCAAAATTAAATTTATAATTTTATTATAATATTTTTCTATCACAACGTAATAAAAAATTATTACGCAGAGAATTCGTCGGTTAATTAAGGCTGTGATTGCGATCCTGTCTACGTACTCTCGTTCAATATTGAAAGTTCGTGTCGGACGCGCGACCATTAATCTTTCGGATTCATTCGATGCCGTCACTGTGTCATTTATCACATCATTCGTCGGGCTGCAATCGTGACGTTTCGAGCTTCGTCGGGTGCCCTACGATGAGGATTACGGTGTTTCAGGCAAGGTTGCCGAGAATGGGGAAAGACAACAAAAAGAAGGGTGCCGCGCACGAGCGAGCACGGCGCGTGCTGCACTCGTAACATCCGGGCGTGCAATATCGCGACACGCCGTCCGACTGCCGATGATAATAAGAGCCTGAATAATAAGCTTTGCGCGCAGGAGAAATTTACAAGAGCTCGGGTTGAGGAACGTGTCTGGAAAAGACGAGGGACGGGGTCGGTTATTGAAAAAAATCGCCTTTGTCGCTCTGTTTTGTCGCATTTTATCTGTCTATGCGCGAAGGATCCTAGAATCATCGGATGCAATCTTGATCGCGAACATTCAAGAACAAACTAAAATGATAGGTTCCCATACAGCACCGCAAGAATTGCAACAACATTGCAGCAACATTTTTCTGCAAGATTGCAACATTGCAGAAACATTGCGAAATGTTGCTACAACATTGTTATGATATTGCAGCAACAACAAAATGTCCGCCTACAGAAATATTGCAATATAATATTGCTGCAACATAGCAATATAATATATATGCAATAATGCTTTATCTATATTTATCGACATAATATTCTTAACATATGAAAAAAATAATAAGAAATTAGGCCTATAAGAGTCAGGATCTAGCGCGTATATACAATCAATTTTCTGTATTATAATAATAACGAAATTATAAAATGTAAATTTTTCAGTACACATTCGACTTTCTTCAGTGACAGAGAATATCTAAGAGAAATAAGAAAAAACTCAATTTGCAATTGTGTAAATTCACAATTTCTTTGTATCCGAAATATTCAGATATCCGGATGCAAAAAGATTGTGGTGAATTTACGCATACGAATTTTTTCACATCTCTCTTGTCTTTATATAATCTCAAAATTTATTTATTAAAATCTGAAGTATCTTTTGCATATTAGAAAATTATTGTATTATCAAATTTTTGATTTTATATAAGAATGGAAACTATTAAAAGAATTCTTAGTTCAATGTCTGAGCAGCCCCTGTATTGGGGTCATATCATACGACTTAAATTAACAAAAATAGTTATTATATCTTTTTAATCTTACTAGCCGCTCTTTGTAAATTTTATATAATCATCGTGACTAAAAATTAAATGCGGAATAGATAGCGCAACATGCGCCGCATAGTGGTAAACGAATGAACTAGCGATTATTGAATACTTTTTTTGTAATATTTTCGGAATGTTTCTGTAACATTGCTAAAGTTATATTGTAAAATAATGTCTTTGCAATATTTCTGCAACATTAAACTGCAATATGCAATATTACAATGTTGCAGCAATGTTGTTGCTGCAAGCTTCAGTGCTGTATGGGTTGTTTCAATGACGAGGCAAAGAAGGATACTTGCGAAAGTTGTTCAATATCGAAAATTGCAAAGCTTCGAAGACAACTAAAAGTCTCAAGAATATAATTTTATATATGTATAAGATGAGGAGATTTTGAGCTTACTTTAAGCGGATTTTACTTTAATGGAAATTTTAAGAGATCTAATTGTTGGAATACTTTAAGTTGAGAAGTATAATTCTGATGTCTGTATAAAATTAAATTTCTCTCTCTCTCTCTCTCTTTCCCTTAATCTCTCTCTATTTCACTGGAAAATTATTCTTATCCAACAATCAATACAATCCTACCATTTCGCTTCGTGTTATTCTAGATCAATAATTCTCACCCTTCTGTTATTGGTATCATTCTAAATAGGTGTCTCCCTTACATCTTCTGTCCAACTATTTCTCCGATTTTATAATTTATAAAAATATTCTATCGACAAAATTCTGCGGAAAAATTTATCGATGCATTTCACTTGAGCAAACATTATCAATAAATAAACATAATGTTCGTATATATGCAAAAAATATTATTACTTAATTCTATCTCTAATCAATTTTTATCCAAGCAATTATTCACCTCAATTTGAAGCTGTTTCTTAATTAAATGTAATAATTAGTTCTAGACATAAAAATAAAGGCGAGGGATAGTAAGGTCACAGTTCCTACGTCACAGCACAGAATTTTCTACGAAATCAAAGGCTACGAAAGTAAACGTGAAATTCACGCATACCAGGTAGGCCTGGTGTCCGTCTCGTAGATGTTCAGCACCGAGATTACGACATTTAGGATGCCGGGCGTTCGAGGTTCGCCAAGATGAATTTTAGGTATGTCGTACGAAATAGGGCGACTGAATACGCGAATTGGTTGCGGTATCGGTGCGACTGCGCATTCGCGACGAGGAGAGATCGAAAGTTTAATTTAGACGCTGTACCGGATGAAATTATTCATCCGCGCTTCGTGTATCTTCCGGTTCATTAACGAGCTTACAATTGATCCACCACCTCCATCTCTTATCGCAGCTTCACAGTTTTCGACGAGCTATGCAAATGAAACGGCAGTTAAGCGAGAAGGACAGAAGAAGAAGAAAAGACGATTACGCAACACCGATTAACTTTGAAATGTCGTTAAACGTCACCGTTGTCGACGAAACGGTTCTCCTTCATCGATCTTCCTCTCGCGACCGTTTTTCGCCCCATCGCGAAGTTTCGTGTGCCAACTCGCGTATCATCAAGAAGATTGTTTTATTACGAAGTCTTTTTTCTCCGATAACGACGACAGCATAAAATTGATTATCCGTCATAGTCTTTCATAGTTTGATACTTTCGTGACGATGAGACACGTATGAAGGTTCGAAAAGATGACTCTTATTTTTTATATTAAGTTAAATTGTTGGAATTCACAATCGTCCGAGTAATGAAACGGAGATCAACAATAAAGAATAGGCATCTCGACGATTGAATTACCACCAAGTCCCATAAATTCGTCAAGATACACAATTCATCGCGCGCTCTCCTTGGCAAACGCGAGACAACGCGTGAGAGATTAACGACAAAAAGTCGCGCGATAAAGAATCGGGATTCGCCTTCTCGCCAGATTCCTACTCTCTCTTTCTTCCTCCCTCCACATATAATACGTTACGAGAAATCTGTCCCGGGGTCTCTCCCCTATCTGGCGAGTATCGTTCGCCAAGAATCCGCAGGTCATCGAATCCGAGAGGCAACCCCGTCGCGCGCCACTCCCCCCCCCTCCTCCTCCCCCTCAAGTCACGGCGACCACCCTGCCGCGTTATCTTCATTCTCGATCATGGATGTTAGGGTGACGCGAGCGAGGGGGCGAACTTTAACGGCACGCAGGCAACGTACACGATCTAAGCGTGACTCGCGCGCGCGAGCGCAGCCTGCAACCCCTCGAGGGGAATGACGACGTTCCTCATGGCGGCAGTGGTGGCGGCGGTGGTGGTGGAGTTGTTGAGGGGTGAGGAAGGGCGAATCGAGTAGCGCGCGTACGAAAAGGGATATGGTGGAAGATGACAGAGAGAGAGAGAGAAAGAGAACGGGAACCATCGGTCGACTATCCGCGCTGATGGTGGGGACACGACGACGAAGAGATGGTGGTGGTAGGGAGTTCGCACGTCGACCGGAACGGCCCTACCAAGTTTTATCCAACGATCCGGGAGGCTCGTCGAGGTAGTGGCCCGCGCCCCACAGCCGCGACAGCTCGAAGCGCGCGCGCGCGTCGCGTTCTCTCCGCGTCCGATTGTGCGCCTGTTCTCGCAGCATCGGGGAGTTGTGCGCGAGGAAACGGCGAGGCCAGACGAGAAGGAGAAGGAGAGAAGCGTGGTGGCGGTAGTGTAATACAGTATACGGTGAAAGCGACGTACCCGAGAGTCTCTCCCGAGGGCGCCACCCCAGCGGAAAGGGGTCGTCGTCGGCGTGACGTTCCGCGACGTTTCATCGCGAGATTTCGCGAGAGTGTGCGCCGTCGAGGCAGCGAGACAGCCGTTAAGAGAAAGAGCGCTGCCGCGAATCCATCGCGTATGTCGTTATTTTCCAAGTAATCGTGTTGCTTTCTTTTTTTTTTTTTTACCGTGTCTTCCCTCCCGACTTTGATCGTTATTGGGATCGCGTGGGTGGACGCTCCCGCGAACACCCGAGAAACAGAAACCTGAAAGGGGTGAAAGTGCCCGGGATAGAAGTGCAGAGACGAGGGGACCTGTCGTCGGGTTCTCGCATCGGCATCGTCGGTACTTCCGGTATCGCGGTAAGGTACCGGTTCCGGTGAACAGCGAGAAGCTGACTCGAATTTCGCGGTTACTCGTCGGATCCGGATATACTGCCTCTGGTCGCCCTGCCCGATTAGAACGAGCGGCTTGCTTCTCTTCCGCCGTGCTGGCTTGCAGGGGTGGCGGAAGGTTGGTTGATCGTACGTACACACGGGGAGTGTCGCAGGTGCGCGAGAAACTCGGGGGTGCCATACGCGAGGAGGGGTCTCCTCGCGCAACTCCCGCGCAACGTCCGGAGCACCAGAGTCCTGGGGAGGTGCCGTGATTCTCATCTGTGTGTGTATGTGTGTACGGGACGCATTAGCACCTGGCCATCGATAGCGTACGTATCAACTTGTCCTCATCTGAATCTAGAGCGCCATACCGTGCGTTCGCAGCCTCTCCTTAGGTTCTCTCCTACACCCTCAAATAGGTTATTGATTTTGCCCAAGTAAGGAGGTACAGATGTAGCCCCCTACAGCCCTGCGGCCTGCGACCTGCTCTCTTTCACCCTTGTCCTCTCTATCGTATCCTCCCTCTCTTTCTTTCTCTCTTTCTGTCATTCCTTTCGTCTGTCCACCTATCACACCCTCGCCGCACGACTTGTCCTTGATCCTGCGTGTCTCTGACAGATGAACTTACATGATCCTTCCATACACGATCTTCTTTTTGAAAATACGCGTGACGTTTCATGCTGTTCGACGATATGTCATAAACCGTTGTGGTGCGTCGAATACATGTCCGAGTCAATCCTTTCTTCTAGAGAGAAGGGTTGCGAGATAAGGCAATGTGGATATTCCTGATGTCATCGAGACTCCCCAAAAACACGCGGTACATCTTACGTATGTCGGGTAATTATACTGCTAAGAATACTTACTCCTTCAAATACTTGCATCGCAAGTCAAAAGTTGATCGGAGATGCTTTTAAATCGTACGTAAAAAATAAAATGGATTCACGCTGGATACGTTGCGTTGATACGATAAACACGCTTCGGCATAACTGCATTCGATCGATGATGCGTTTGTACTCGTCAAAATGCATCATGTTCATTGTTCTATGACAGGATTCTTAAGGCAATCTCTCCTTAATCCCAACACGCGAAAATTATTCATTTTTAAATACACCTTTAGATTTATTTCAACCGACATGTCGATAAAACGAGCGACGCTAACAATAATCTCTCATATTAAGATGAGAGACAATCGTAAAATGTTATAGCATGTTTCGAAACAACTATGCGATCGATCACATCGATTGCATGAATCTGTTGCATATATTATTATTTTTTCCGAAAGCATTCCATCTTATCATGTTGACCGACGCGAGAGACCTTGTCGTGTATATCGTCGATAGATTGTGTAACATGTAACTCTTAACATGGCTTTGGAATATTTATATTCTAATCTTCTGATTATTCTCACTAAAAATATTATCTTATCATTAATTATCAAACAAATATCACATATATACATGCTTTCGAGAATTGAAAAAAAAAACCACTCATACGATCCTTACGCGTACGATAAAAAATAATGACAGATACTATATCAAATTTTTTGATCCTTCTTAACTCGCGGTTATTTAATTAAATTTTTGTGTTACTCTCTTACGAATTCTGTACAATCATCTATACTAGCTAGTATTCGTAATTCTTTTATCCCTCTTTTTTTTAGTAACTTAAAAAAAAAGGCTTTTGAAGGATTTATTAGTTTTTATTTACTTTTTTTTTTTGAGCAATATCACGCGATATCAATCGATTTCTTATTGCGAGTATGCCGTTGAAAATAAGTATTTAGAAAATATTATATCATCAAATAATTTAGTCTTCAAGTTAAAATTTTCATAGCATACTTAAAATATTTAAGTATAAAGTAAAATGTCAAATTTAATAAACGGCCGTGTTATTTATAACGATATACAAGAAAGAAGGAAAGTGTTCGTTTGTCCTGAATTTTTCAATATACATATATAATCTCGCTACTTTAGGGATTTAAATATAAAAATTTAAACATGAATAATATCTTATTTGAGAAAATATATAAGCGCGATGTAAAGTACAAATTTCTACGACATACTGTGCAAAATTCTTTCGCTTTTCGATATTTTATCGAATCGCCAAGAGGAGTTAGCATCATGTCGCGGTGTCAACGAACCTTACGTGGCACATTGTCGGAGTAGCGTGACTAAAGTGTGCTTCAGACAGCGGTTACGAGGAGATTCCAACTGACATCGGGGCATCGATCCGCCGGGGAATTTTTCACGGCGGACAGTACGGTCGGCGGTGTGCGGTCTTTCGCGAAACCGGCGGACTCGTAGTAAATCAATAGAAGCCACGTGAACCAGCGACGAGACGATCGTTCTGTCATGCTCCGTCCGTGGAAGCGCGGCCTCCGTGAATTCGGCGAGCAAGCGGATCGATAATAATTCGGCTGAGGCCGCCTCCGCGAAGGATTTGACCCTTTGAACTCTCGACGGTATCCCGGTCTGGCAATCGCTTTCCTTATCGAGCCATTCTTGCGATATTTCTGTTAATATTAGATTGATTTTTAATAGTCGGCAGGAAAAAGAGAGTTTCAAAAGATATCATGTCATCTGTGTATATGTTAATAATGTAAATAATGTCCGCTTTATGCAGACTTTTCCAAAATCATGTTTCTCTGTGAAAGCTATACCTAGACGTTTTTCATTTTTATATTAAAATTAAAATCTACTCAAAAAGTTAAGCGAACAAAATTTTCTTATCATTTTAAACCTTCTAATCTTAATTCGACGATACGTATAATACCATTCAATTTCTGATCTTGAATAATTTCATAAAAATCAATCTGTAATTATTTTTCTTCAACAGTTTATTTTTTATATTTTTATAAAATGTTATATTCTTTATTTTATATTATTTTTTATATTCTATTGGAAAAACTAACGTTTCTCCGATATATTTATATAAAATTTCTCAAAAAAAAAATTGAATATTCTAACTGTGTAGAAGTGTTTGTAAAAATCATTTTTCTCCTCAGTTATTTTAATAACATCATATGATAGAATGTCAATGATAAGACGAGATTCGGCCAACGCGTGATACAACATCATGATGATGTAACTGCTTTCTGAATTAAATAGCATGACTGCACAGTTACTCGAGTCGCAAATAAGGGATAAATATATGATAACATCCCACGCTTCTTACATAAAGTTTGCCAGTTATTAATAAAGGAATTATCCCAAAATTTAACATTAATCAAACATATTCAATGGACTTCCGGGATTTATATATATATATAATTCAACTGCCCATTATTTCTAACCATTCTAACCTAACCTAACCATGTTTACGTTACTCATTTAACGTAAGAGCTTGTTAGATGATCGTAATAGATGATTGTTAGAACAATCATCTATTATGATAAAATAAGAACGTTAAGCATGTTTTAAGATGATTATATATATATATAATTCTCTATCGCAAAAGGTTATATAAAGAAATTGGCTTTAAATATCGAATAAACTTCATGAGAGATTTCACATTTGATAATCAATGTCACGCTATAAATACTCGCGATATCCGAAAAATAATAATCTTTTTCGCGTATCTCCGAGTAGATTCTTCACGACGAAGAGGCATCTCGATAGAAATAGCACGTAGGCATGTCTGACTTGCCGCATCCGAGACGAGTATCGCAACTATTCCTGAAATTATTCGGCGCACGAGAGAGAGAGAGAGAGAGAGAGAGAGAGATACATTAATGGCACGTCCGGAATGCCTTGTAACCTTGTGTGGAAAAAAAAGATCGTGAATTTTTATCGAAAAAAATATCGCATAATTCGTGCCCATCTCGTCCATTTTCATCACGTTCCCGAAGATTTTCTCGCGTTCGCAATATTTCTTTTCTTTTCTTAGCTTTTTTTTTTTTTTTTTTTTTTTTTAAATAAAAACGGAGTTAAATCGGAGATGGCGGAAACGCCACGTCCGGACGTTTTTGACATTGCCTTCGTGGATGCGTTATTTCGTATCATCCGCGCGAGATGTTTGTTTTAATGACAGCGTATGGGTAAAAACGTGTAGTCGGCGCTTTCAAGTTAATCCTAAAATTGGAGTGATTCGTATAATTTCGTCGCTTTTGCCCCGCAAAATAGGATTTATCTCTAAATCCCCGGCGTGTACCCAACAGGAGGGGAAGGGATGGTTAAACGGGGGAAAGGGGGGAGGGGGAGAGAAACACAGAACGGTCAATAATCTCGAGATATAGCGTCGCGGTCGCGGTAACTATATTCCTGAACGCGCAATTTAATTGCTTTCGTGGCATCGCATCACTTCGGGCTTCGTGCTCTCGTGTCCTTTCTCCATTTCTCGTTTTGATGAAAATCTGATCGTCGAACGAGAAAGCGACGATAATCTAGGGAGATACAGCAACGAGATGACGACTGCGCGTGGATGGGGGGGCGATCTATCGGAGCATCGGGTTAATTGCTTTCGTCCATCCCATCGAATCGCCGATCCTTGTTTTTCATCTCGCTTGCGCGGTTCGTTCGCGAAACGAATTTGATCGATACGGCCCAAATATCTCGACGAAAATGTCGATAATATCGAGCTATAAGTGCGATGTCACCCGCGGTCACTATAGCGTATAGGAAATAAAGGCCAAATGAAAAAAAAAAAGAAATTTATATTATACAGAAAAATATGTACATACAGGATATCTCATTTTAAAGGACCCACTCAAATAACTCAGAAACATTGCGTTAAATCTAAAAATGTTTCGAACAAAAGTTGTGTGGCTTTAAGGAGGCCATAAGATGCTGATAATTATTTGACCTTGGAAAATCATTTGAAGGTCATGTGAAGGTCAACTTTAAAATCTTAAATTGAAAACCCCATTTTTTATTTAGTATTCTTGTAGCTTGCCTCGAGAGCTTTCCAAAACACTATAATAAACTATTTTTTTATTCAGTACTTTTTGAGTTATTTTATATTTTAATCAGACATCTTTTGATATAAAAAATTAAATATCTCATAAAATAGTTAGTTTTTGATAATCTTGCCGCAATACTTTTATGTACAGATTAATGATACAAATCAATTAGTATAAAAAAATAATAGTTTTTAAAAAAATTATTTACGATGTATTATTTTAAACAATTATTTGTTTTTTTTACACTAATTGATTTGTCTCATTATTCTGTACATAAAAGTGTTGCGGTGAGATTATCGAAAACTGAATATTTTATGAGATATTTAATTTTTTATATCGAAAGATGTCTGATTAAAATATAAAATAACTCAAAAAGTACTGAATAAAAAAACAGTTTATTATAGTGTTTAGAAAAGCTCTCGATGTCAGCTACAAGAATACTAAATAAAAAAATGGGGGTTTCCATTTAAGATTTTAAAGTTGACCTTCACATGACCTTCAAATGATTTTCCAAGGTCAAATCATTGTCACCATCTTATGGCCCCCTTGAAGCCACACAACTTTTGTTTGAAACATTTTTCGATTTAACGCAGTGTTTCTGAGATATTTGAGTGGGTCCTTTAAAATGGGACATCCTGTATATTGTACAGAAAAGTAGCCAGAATGTTGTCACGCATCCTCCCCCCCGCGGATGATATTATAAAATCTAAATCGAGATCGATGCCAAATGTTTCGGTGATTTTATTTCTTAATTAATCTCAAGCAAATAAATTTTTGACACGACACTTGACACCCTAAATAAAGTATTGTAAAAGTAATAAACATAAACGTTATCATTAAGCAAAATTGGACTTAGAGAATTTATTAGAATAATCGAAAATAGGAATGAGATTGATGATTTATCGGCTGATGGAATGGATTTGTAAACATTTAGCGTATTAATCCCAGAAATGAGCTTCGTAAAATCGTAAATACCTAGAACGGAATTTAGAATGTTTGGAGTATCGCATTTTGATCCGAAATCAATTCGCCTAATATAAAGCGCGGTATATATCGCGAAGCTATTGATATTCTCTCGAGAAGCAGAATTGTGTGTGACTGTCGTATTGTAGAACACGTCCGTTTGCGCCATATCATCGGTCATACGATGTAAAACTAGCAGGTGTGGCAATACGAAGATGTCCGCTTGTTCAATTAATGGCGGCTCTTCAATCAAAACTCTGACCCAAATGCGAATATCCAATATGGCCTCGCCTCTCTGTGACATATTTTCTCGTTAATAACGGCGTAAAGTAGGATTAGCGTATAGTTAAGTGAATTATGAAGTTTCGCAATTTATCTTATGCGATTAAATGGCATAATTAAAATCTGTGGCTAGATGGAACAATAATAATAATAATAATAATAAATTTTGCAACGAAATTTTGACGATTACATTCCTTCTTTCAACTCGATTAAAATCTTCGATTATTTTATCATTGATATTCAAGCATATTTTCCGCGGTTGTTAATCTTGTTTTATAATTACTATACGCTGTTCCATTTATCGAGTTGTACTCTCAACTTCACATGTGTTTTCCGAAACGCGAACACGTCATTTGGCTCGTATCTGGGACAGGTAGGGATTTATCTCGCTCCCGTTACGTATATTACTGCTATTATCCTTACGACAAAGCCTATCGACCACGTGCCAAAAATCGAACATGCTCGGCAAAATTATTATTTTTCTGATTTTTTTTTTTTGGGGGGGGGGGAGGGATATACGAATCAAAGAAAGTCTCATTTCGAATGAAAAATTATAAATATATATAAAAAAGAAAGACAGAAAATTTCTAACATGAGAACATCGTGTAAATTTTTATATGGCTTACGCGATATTTTTCTTATAGAGACAGAATAATTTTCGAAATATCCAAGTTATTGCTCAACGAGACTATTCGAATACTGATTTTATCGCGCTCCATCGCCGGTATCGGAGGCTTCCCTCGGCGCTGTAACTTTTGGGGAAACGATTTTCGCGAACAGAAATTTTTCCAAGTTTAATTTCGTAAGTTGCGTTCGTTGCATCAAAATCAAAATCACCGCTCGCGTTGCCCCCGAGCGATTTGCAAAACGGGGGAGGGGTCAATGACCAAGCGGCCGCCTAGGCGTCCCGAAATACGACGGAAGTTCTATTCGCGGGTCAACGTTTCCCAAGCTGGCCGTATACGTCGTACAGGCAAAATTCCAATGCAGCAAGGCGGGATGTTCCTTTGAAACGATGGATTCGATCGAGACTTTTAAATCAATCTAGAATACTGCATTGAGGAGAATTCCGTTTCAGAGAATGCGTCTATGGTATATGTATATGTCGTGTAGCTAGATTACATAATTCATCGTTTTATGAAACCTCTAGGCATTTTATAAAGCGCGGCCGCATTCTCAAATCATCAGTTAAAAATGAAATATTTTACAATCTGGCTAAGAATTTTATTCTTTTTATAAAATGGTAACAGGCGGATCCCCATCGCATTGTCAAACGCAACGATTTCTGTATCGTTTTAGATTCTGGCTGGTTTATTTCAGTCATTTTATGAATTATTTTTGTAGAACAACAATTATTTTTATAGAAAATTAATAGATAATTATATTATAATATTATAATTATAATATTAATAAATAATTATGTGTATTTCTAAATAAGAAAAGCTTGTATGAACACTTGAGAAAAGTAACATGAATAAAATTCTTGAAAATAATGCTTGAAGACGATAATAAGAAATATAAGTGTGTAAAGAAATAAAGAGAAGACATTTATTATGATTATTTTATCAAATTTAAGATCGGTGAAAACGCGCCCGTTCATAAAATGATTGAGATAAGCCAACAAGAAAAGAAAAACAATGTACAAATCGTCGCTTGTTAGTTGTTCTATAAAAAGACGAAAATTCTTAGCGAGATTGTAAAATATTACATTTTCAAACATAATTTGAGAATGTGACCGCACTTTATAAAATGCCTAGACGTTTCATAAAACGACGGATTATGTAATCTGGCTGCAACACACGTATTTTGAGTAACATAAATATATTCTAGATGGCCGTACGTGTAATAATAAAAAAATTAATAACTTTGAATCTCAATGTTTTGTGCATAAAGGCATGAAATGCAGCATAAAAACTTGACATTAATTTAAAAATGTTTATCACGTGGCGCTCGCGTAACAAAGTTAGATCTCACAGGGAGAGAGAGAGAGAGAGAGAGAGAGAGAGAGAATATTACACATACAGAAATTGATATATCGAATAAATTTAAACTACTATTAATAGTTTGTTACATTAGATTATGTAGGAAGATACATAAATATCAAGGATCGGCACAATACATAAAATAAGTATTGCTGCACATCGCAAAGGTATCAGACAGTCTACGAAATTATTGATTCGACCGTGACATACGCTGGACATACGCATACGATGCATTCTCACGCATACATACGCGTCTTCTCTTCTTTCGTGTCGTAAAGGCTCGGATTCGTGAAATAATCCAGAACACGCGCGTTAAACTCCGTACACAATGTTCCGACAATAATAACATAATAATAATTAATATTGTTAAATATTTCAGAATATCTAATTAGTTTTGTTATCCAATGAGAAATTCAATTTGAGAAAGAGAAAACCATTATTATGATGAAAATATCATTCGTACGTTACTATGATTTGTATGAAAATCGAGATCTGATTATCCGGATAAAAAAAAAAAAAAAAATTCTATCTCGCGTTACGTTGTCGCGATAGGAAAGGTGATGAAAATTGATCAGGATTTCGAATTCAAAATAATTTCTGATTCCATTCGGTTTTAATTCTCTCCCTCCCCCCTCCCATCCCGGAGTCGGGAGAAATATATTTTATAAAATTTAGATTTAATTCCAGAATGGAAAAAATAATATCAAGGGATTTCAAAATTTATCTCTTATTGGAAATAATTTCATTCCGTTCAATAAAACTGCGATAATAATCTGTTCCTCGAATTTATTTATTATAACGGGATATAAAGCTGGCAAATTAATAGATTCAATTCAGATTCGAATGCCCGAGAGATTAACGTATAATGTTCAAACTTACCGAGACGTATTGACGTAGGTAAATCGGAGAAGGCGCGCGGAGGTGATGCTTTTCGGATGTTCAGCGCGGATGTGCAGTGGTTCTATAAATAAATAATGAGACTAGATATTCTTAACACAGTCGTCGCTTATCGATCGCTCAGGATGGCTTCGCTTTACAAATCTCGCGAGATCATTCTTCCTCTACTTCGCATCAAGAATCTTTCTCTTTAAATAATAATAATAATAATAATAATAATAATAAAAAAAAACTTAAAAAAATTAACAAAAAATAATCACTAACAAGAATGAAAAAAAAAAAAAAAAAAAAAAAAAAAGTGCGTGCGCATTGCGGTCTTTATTGATGCGAGTATAAATCGCCATTCCCTCGTGCTTCGTACGAACGTCCACCCTCGTTCCTCGAAGGGATGAATCTCCCTTTTCGCGCACGCAGTTTGCGCAGCTTTGCCGCGGAGCGGAACGTCACGAGACAGGACGCATCGCCGACGGTCGTAATGTCCTGAAATATGCGCCGCCAACGTCTGACGTTTGTCATTGTCCGCGCCGACTGAGAGTTAGGTCGGGTTATCAGAGACCGTCGCGAATATCGCGTTCCACTCGGTATACCGCACGATTCCTGAGGTAATATCGTCCGCGCGAATCGGGAACGAAATTTACATAGTTCTCTCCTCGAATGTATCCCCCTCCGACTCCATCTACGCCGCGATCCCGCGTCCTTTCGCCGGTCGCTAACGAGCCACGGAGGAGCCTTTTCAGGAGACACGTTACCGTGTTGGGATCGCGCACCTTCGTCAGGGTACAGCTAGCTGGTCCTTTCCACGCCGAATCGCCAAAATCTACTATGCGAGAACTTGGAGGATCGTTATCACGAATGGGTGTTCCCGTACCTCGCACCCTCTAGCAACGTCTAATTAGGGTTCATTGTTATTTGCGCACGTATGGGGCTTAAATCTCGAGACTAAGGCGACGACCATAAACGCGAAAACCACTCCCGCTTTGCTTGGTTATCGCTTCTCTCTTCACGAGCGAACTTTCGGGCGCAACTTGGGCGATTAGATAGTACCGTTTAGAGAAACCTCGTGTGTAAAGTATACGTATAAATTTTCTCTTGTAGGGAAAATCGTCGCTCTTTTTTTTTTTTTTTTTTTTTAAATTTGCGATTACCTACAAAAAATCAAAGAGAATAAGAGTAAAAAGCCATCAACAGCAATATTCGCTCTTTCGTTTTTCCTTTTTAAAATTAATCTACATTTTTGTGTACTCCTGTATGTATGATTTGTTTATACCCGGTGTAAAAGATACTCTTCATCCTTTTAATTGAAAATACATCTAGTATGTATGTATATCCTCTTTCTTCAATTATTCTATCATTTAAAAATATTGGTCGAAAGAGAGAATTCTTTTTTTCTGCATTTAGCGGGACTTTTCTTCAATTCGGGACAAACGAAAAAGGGTGGATCTCTTTTTAAATCCGTGTATATCGCAGCTTGACAAACTTGAAATAAAAATTTTCTAATTATACAACCCCCGTCCTCCCTCCTACCTCCTAATGCTCTATTCGAATCGTATTATCCGGGTAACACGGATACGGCCATTTATGACGCTTGTCAATAATAATTCTGATATCGACGTGCTATTACGTAATATCGAAATTCGATTTTGTCGCCTTTTCTTAACGCGTATCGGGTTTGCTGGCAGGTAATCTCCCGCATTCGTAATCTCCCGTATCAAGTTCGACAAATAACATCGGAAAGTATTGCGGAAAACACGTATCGATCGTCCAGTCTATCTATATACTATTCTACCAGAAATTCTCTTAATCGTTATTGAATATAAATAAGAGAAATGTATTACGGTCATCTTTCTTTTTTCACGCAAAGTGATTGAAAATCTTCATCTTATCTATAAAATTATTTTTAAGCTTCTTTATTTTATTATTTCTACCACATTCTTCTTTTGCTTCGTATCTGCATGCTTCCAATCGACATGTATGATTGAAACTCGTGTATCGAAGACAAATTTATCTATTAAACGTTGAAATTAGAGATAAGTTTATAGTTTAAGTAAAACGGATATAGATACTACTATCGCTTTATGTGATACAGAAAGCAATTTGTAATTGTATATTTGCGATAAATAAATAAAATGGTTTGCAGCTTCAATAAAATTCTATATTTTTCCTTTTCTTCTATTTGTCTATAATTTTTCTGTCTATAAGATACATGAGGTCAAATTTTTTCTAAATTGATGTTCGCTTTAAATATGCATGTAACGAATAATTTTGCAAATAATAATAACGACGGGAGAAATGATTATACATTCTGATGAATTTCACTAAATAAGTTTCATATGTTTTTTACATAATCAGCTGTAATATCTACACACATTTACATATCGTATAATTTGTAGCAACTTCCCCGCTTTCTCGATAAATTAGGAACTTTTCCATTTACAATGATTATTAATGAGGGCTATGAATCCTCGCGTTTATTTTTCCTTGGCGTTTCTTCCTCTCGACCTTGATCGAGTGCAAACTCCGCGGGACGCGGCCTAACGTTGAAGGGCCGCAATGGGCCAAAAGATCCATACTAATTAGGAGCGTGTCCGCAATAGGCCAATAACGGGCCCCAGGGGTGGGTTGCAACCGTTGCGAGGGAAATCTCTCACCACGCTTCTCGTAGGTCGGTGACACAATGAACGGGGGAGTGCTATCCGAAGGGTGGAAGCACAATGCGAGCTCGAAGGATCGTGGCGGAAAGGTCGACGGGACGAAACGCAATTTTGTAAATAGGGAATAGCCAGATTGGGATTATTCTAGGCGCTAGGATGATTCAATCGAGCGATTTTATAACCGGCAGCTGCGAATCATGGAGTAATAGAAGGAGGATACGGTGGGAGGGGAGTTAACTGCTGATTAAGCATTGTTGTAGATATCAATCACTGGCATTATCTCTTGCACGATTTACGCGAACGAATAACGTACTCGACGAGCGCCGTGACGACATAATGCTTGTTTTATCACTATCCTTTATCATCCCTACTTACTTGCGATGGTTCTTTTAAAAGACGGTGGGACGCGGTAAATCTCGGTATCGATTTTAATCGAATTTTGTCGAAACGACGTCGAGGGAATTGTATAACTCTTACATAATATCTGTTCGTTCAAACGTTATCAATTAAACTAAATTGTATGAATAAAAATAAGTATTTGATGGAGAAAGTGTTTTATATTTATAATCCACTTTTATTTTAATGAAATAAATGAATTCGTGTTTTAAAGTTTTTTTATTTTATTTCAATTGAACAGCCTTTAGATATGTGTCTCTCCATCTCGTCAATTATTATGAAATAAAGATCGTAATTTTCAAGGATATTTAATTAACTAGAAAACATTATATAAATTAATTTTTAATATATTAATAAAAAAGTTGATAATATATAAATTTTATGAAGATTATTCTTTGTATAAAATATATTAAGATTTATTCAAAAAATTATTATTTCAAAGTGTCATAAATTTAAGTATCAAATAACTATAATGTAAAATAATTCTATATTTTATTTCGTTGAACTGTTTTATAATTTATATGTAAGAAGAAAAGAGGGCTTTTAAAATCGCTCATAAAATCAGAAGAATATTGATTAATCGTACATTTTTATTAAACAAGAATCGTTCCAAAATTGATCAAAAGATCAATTGAAAAAGCAGCTGTGGCAAAAATTCAATGCGATCGGAACAATATTGCCAAGCTGGACAATATTGCGTTCAACAGGACGTTATCGGTTTCGCCGATGTAAGCGAAATATATTTTTTGCGAGCGCATCGCCAATCTCGCAGAAATCAGGGACCATCTATTAATAGAGCGCGCGCCCCCGAAGCTATTTTTACGGATCGGTCGCAGCGGGCATACATCGCCGCCGGGTTTTACATATCCGCCGAGTATATATTATGGGGTTTAGTCACGCCATATGGTGTCGATGGAGCGCAAAGGGTTGCGCCGATCCTTGAGAGTCTAAAAAGCCGAGCGGCGCTCAGTCAGTCCTTAACCTTGGACTCTCTCTTTCTCCCTTTCCCTCTCTCTCTCTCTCTCTCATTCTTTCTCTCTCCACCAGCATCTCGAGACCATTGGAGAGGGATTCCGAGGCTCTTTTGTGTTTGGGCCATCGGCGCTCTTTACATGGTGTTTCACGGTCTGTTGCCGTGTTACCCGCTTCCGCGGTTTCACCAGCAACGTCTGTCGCAAATGACGCCGATACGAGACCATTCATTTCGACGGACAGTGACGCGTGAATGCAAAGACAGAATGCTTCTTAATGACTCGTTGCAACGCTCCGCGATTGTTATCGGTCCCCCTTGCTACGCATAATACACGCGACGCAAAGATGTTGCAAAAGTGTCCCTTTACGCGCGTTTTGTCGTTGCGGAGCTTCCGTCTAGAATATTCAACTCATCGTCACAATGTGCATCATGTCATCGCATATAAATGATTTAGATGATAAAATTTTCAAATGAAAAAATTTGTAACTCTTTGAATTGCTTTTTATGAAAGAGAAATATTGCATATTTTTATTTTTCTTCGCGCTTTTATCGATATCTCAAAGCAACCAGAAGCTCTTGCAACAAAGGCAAACTCGAATATAAAATTTTCGAGAAAAAAATTTTTTTGTTTTTTTTTTTGTTTTGAAAACCGAGAAGTACACAAGTGGGTCGCTGCGATACCAACGTGATCCACTTTGCCCTTAATGTCCTCGCAATATTGCTCGAGAAAAATAAGAATCTAGACCGGCAAAGTGGACGTGGCGTGTTTTGCAACGATACGTCCTGTTTCATTTATTTATTTCTTCTGGGTACACGAAAGTCACTACACACAGCCATGTGACGTCTGCTTGTATATCGCAGCAGCTTATGCAGCTGTGTGTACTTTGCTATTTAAGCGCGTCAAGACTTGGTTTATATTTAAAAAAGGTTGCGTGTATCGCGAAAATGGAATCTCGCTTAAAGTTCAAAGGCAGTGGACTCTATTTTTATATGATCATTTTTATATCTTCGAATATATTGATAAAATATTACGGTAAGGGATTTTCTATGTGTACGCATGCGTTACATAAGAAATTCAAATTTAATTATTAGGTGTACAACTTTGCTTCCGCTGTTTTCCTATAGGTGGCTTTAGCGGTAAGTAGTGGTCGAAATAAATAGATCATAGACGTCATGCAATAAACTTGGGCATCTGTCAACATAACCCCATAGAAACATTAGTCGATTTGTGTCTGCGTCATAAAGTTATTCTCGATTGAAAATGTCAATTTACGAGCCAAATTCTCGTCATTTGCGGGAGGTTTTAATTTTCTGCTTCAATATGAAGAAATCTGCGGCTGAGGCTCATCGAATGCTCTCAAATACTTATGGTGAAGCCGCTATTAGTGAAAGAACGTGTCGTGAGTGGTTTCAACGCTTCAAGAACGGTGATTTTCACGTCGAAGACCGGCATAGCGGTGGAAGAGAGAAGGTTTTCGAAGATGCAGAATTGGAGGCATTACTTAATGAAGACCCGAGTCAAAGTCAAAAAGAATTGGCACGATCATTGGGAGTGGACAATACTTGGAATCATAAATGTATAACCAGTTTTTTACAATAAAGCCTCGAATTTCGGAAAAGAAATGGCGGAAGCAAAATTGTACACCTAATATCAAAATTTTTAAGATTGAATATATTAGAAAAGTTACACAAAAAAATAGCTCTCTTCTCTCGAAACTTTTTTCGAGATAAAAATTATTCCAACCTAATCGTATAAAATAAGATCAAATCTTCCAAGATATTTTTTTCTAGATAATACATCTATCTTTTCTTTCTTAATTTCTTTCGATTTTTATTTGAAATAAAATATGATTTAGTTTGACTAACGAAAGAAAATTTAGATGTGACATTTATATATTTTGCGTGTTTACAAAATTTTTAAACTTTTTTCAGGAAACAATTGTGTACTTGCGCTTTGAATATTACATTTTCCCATCTCTTTTTCAACACGCGTAAGAAAATACGCGCGTGAAATCGTCGCGGTAGATTGAAGTATGAATAAAATGTTGCATTAAATTTTGCATTAATATTTCTACACACGGCCGTTTAATGCGATTACACAGGGTATGGCGGGCGAAGATAGAAAAAGAGAGGTAGAGAACGTTGGCACACAATTCTGTCGAGTCATTTATTCCATTACACGAGATATATCTCGCCGTTTGAGTTTTGTATATTCAAGTAGGTAGCCCTCCCCCATGCGTCGCGTCCCCTTTGAAATTCTGCCATATTTATTCCATCGAATGGAAATATTTCCTCGCGCATCAGAAAATCCCGAGCGCGACATTCGAGCAAACTGTATATTGCCGAACTACGAGATCGAAAATTTTAACATAAAATATTTGCGTTGTAAAGGGAAGTTCTTCAACAATCCGTGAGATATACAGTAAATCCGTAATCGCGTGTACCTCGAAGCTAAAACAATCGAAGATGATAGACGCCCGTGTACATACCAATGCATGCTGTCTCTTTTCTTTTTATTTGTTTTGTATTTAAAATAATTCGTGTATCTAAGAGTGTCCAAGTCGATCCGTTCACTTATCTAAAATGAGCTAAATTATAAGATGAATATTAAACATTTTCTGTAAATCTATTTTTTCAGATAAAATTATGAATCTTATTAACAATTAGATTTTATCAGGTTTATTAATGCTTCCTATCTAAAAGTTCGCTGACTTTAAAGTGGCTGGACTTGTTTAATCCACGATGAATAGAAATTTGGGTCATAATAACCAGCACGTGCACGCGCAAAATAGCCTGGGAAAGCAAATTTTCTAGTGAAAACATTCCTATAAATATTCATATAAAAATTGCAAATATATATTTGTTCAACATGTAAAGAGTTATATCCACTGTCAATCGATGTTTACACATAAAAATTTTCTATATAGCCATTCTTTCTGCAGAAAAATAAGGTAAAATCATAGATTGATATCATAGTCGTAAAGCTAGCCACTGATGTTGATACAAATCGATTTGAAATAGATTAGAGCCGCTAAATAAAACTAAGAGAGAGAGAGAGAGAGAGAGAGAGAGAGAGAGAGATACAGTTAAGATAAATTATAGCTAGAGGAGGAAAGGCTGTTGAGAAATGGCGGGCAGTGGTGCGTTAGAGATCAAAGTAGTATCGATCCCGGTATCAAAAGAAACACTTGTGGCAATCTCTCTCCCGACGATGTATATTCCCTTCTGATATATATTCTTTCGTCTCTCGTAATGACATGGCTCTGCCCAAACATCTGCTAGATCCCAGTGTGTTCATTGATTTAGTAGAGACGGTCGAGTCGTCCGATAGCAGGTTGCTAACCCATCACCGACATCCTTCCATCAACATTGTACGAGCATGCGACAGCCACGACGACACCGTTTTGTAGCATAACAATGAGATGTACGTGACACGCGCTATACGTATGTATTAATCCTTTGGGATTCGGAATAATTTCGAGAGAGAGAGAGAGAGAGAGCGAAATATTACGTCTAAATTTCGACCTCATCAACGTGTCTTGCGTGTTTCGCATAACAACAAATTTTCATAATTTATAAATTTGCAAAGTTAACGAATTAAGGGAAACATGCTTTCTAAATTACAATTGTTAATTGTTATTTTTGATATACATGAAATTCAATTCTGCTTCATAAAATTATCTGACATATAGAAATTTCTTTTGATCCTACAATATTTATTATCATCTTTATAATGTAAATAAAGATATAAATAATATCTCGAAAAAAGTAATTAAGATTTATTCTACGAAGTGTTTAGATAAATTCTATATACACGATGGTCCCAGCTAGACTTTGAGATCTTATAGGAAATTTGATTCTGAAGAAAAAATTTCCTATAAACATGAGTCGAGAAATGCTTTCTTAAGAAGTTATCGCTCAAAAATCTCTGAAACCGTGATTATTTTACACATTTTTTTCAAATATCATGGAAAATGTGCGTCTTTTAACAAAAAGTATCGAAACAAAAATTGTAGAAAATTAAATTATCTTTCAAATGAGATCAAAATGATTGTTGTACATTCCATAGATTTTGATATAACCGGTTTCAAACGTACAAAAAGTGCTTTTGTTACTTATTGTTAGATCGATTAAAGTTGAATCGGGAGGAAATCCGTAAAGCGACTAGATCGCTCATTATACTCGATGCCGAAAGTGTATTGGAGCTAAGCGGGAACATTTTGAGAACGTTTTTATTCATTTTCTACTATTACGTGTTATTTCAGTTTAAAAAGATAATTTTATTCTCATAAAAGGAAAAGAATTTTATTTTTTATTTTTATCGTTTTTTCAAGAAATTTATTAAGTTTCATTTTCTTTTTCTTCCATTTTCTTTTCACCCTTTGCTCTTCCTTTGCATCAGAAGTTTTTGAGCGATAACTTCTTAAGGAAGCATTTTTCTACCCACGTTTATAGGAAATTTTTTGTTCAAAATTAAATTTCCTATGAGATCTCAAAGTCTGGCTGGAACGTTCGAGGCCGCCCTGTATAATAAACTCTGATATATTAAATGTATCTTAATATTTTGAAAAGCTGAGATAGAAGATAAATAATTATTTATATTGTCATATAAGAAAAACAAATTCATCTTCAAGTTCCATTATTAAAGCGTGTTATCAACGGCGACAATTAAATTTAGAAACTTGTTTTCTTATCATTTTATTTCGCTCACGAAGCTTAAATTTCTTAAAGTAAGCGAGTTCCTCAATTTTGGCTTTCTCATAGAGAAAGATATCTAAAAATTTGCAAAAGTTAAAATATGTACGAACATTTCTCAAAAAATTCAAAATGAAATAAATTTTATAAAAACTGAACCCTTTTATCGCTTCTCACCAAATTGAATACCAATCATCCTTTAATGATACTTTATGCATTAAAAAAAAAAAAAATTAGCCAAATATTTCAAAAATTGCGGAAGTTGAAGGTTGTACAATATACGTTCCGTATATATACATATATACATATATAGACATAGATATTTAAAAAAATATTTTTTGACATTTTGAAACATATTGGCATAGAAAAATATCTTGTCACGAAAACAAAGCTTCCTCTATGAGGAAGCAAAAAATCGTATTAAACGTCAGATATATTATAACCTTATACTGTTTTCGTTTAGCTAGGAAATAGAAAAATTGAAAGATTTGTTCAATTAATTTAAATATATTATTAAAAACTATATATATCTTTTTTTGTCGATCTATCTTTGTGCCAAATAAGATTTTTGTATAAAACGACAGACGTCGTTGTCGCTTCATTATTGAAGTAGTAATTGTATTAAAGACCATTAACCTATAGACTTGACCTGGTCCGTTTCACAAAGGTGTATCAAACCTACGTAATTAGTATTGCATAATGGCATTGCTATTGACATCGAGATAATGCGTTGAAGAGAATCGTTATTGCTTCGTCGACAAAGAAATGTGGCTGAAGATATTTCACGAGCATTACAGAGAAACGTATTATCTTAAATATCTCGCGCGCGCAAATGCCTTAATGGCAGTTGGCGGTTGTCCGGAAGAAGGTACAGGTGCACGAAGGGGTCCGAAAAGTTTTAAACGCTATCCCGACGTAACCGCGTGCGCTGAGAAGAATCGTCGAGGTAAGTTGGCGGATTAACTGTCTCTGGCAATAACGTAAAGAGAGGAAAAGAGGGAAAGAGCGACGGCGGAACGGCAACGAGGGTGGTTTCAGACGCATGCAACCGCTATCGATTGACAACCCTCGACCCCACCAGAGCTCCTACGCCATCACCACCGTCTACCACCACCACTAGTACCATGGCTGCTACTACCACCATCGCAATGGGCCACCAGCACGATCTCAAGCCGCTAACACAAGCGGCTACGGCCGTCGTCGTCTCCTAGCTTTTCTCTCAATCAATTCGAGTAACGTCTCTTCTCTATCGCTTCCTATCCCTCTCGCTCCTGTCTTATCAGACTCATTTCGACGATTCGTACTTGGATCGCATGAAATCCAATTTGAGCTCGTGAAATCGCGCGCTCTCGCAATTATATGAAATTATGAGTCGTAGCATTGTGTATAATTTCTCCGATCGCGTCCTAGGATTTCATCTGAAGGAGAAATACCAATTTCTCTCTCCTTCTCTCTTTTCTGTTTCTTATCTGTTCCTTTTTAGCATTTCCACGGTTCTCGCTCATTATTTACCCGCAATGTTTCCTATTACTCTACGTATGCTCGAACATTTATAATTGCAACGAGTTGTAACTTCCGACTCGTTTTGTATAATCTTTGACTGATCCTTAGAGGATTTAACCCCGGTATAAAAATAAATTTTGCCTCTCTACATTTCCACTTTCTCCGTATTTTGCTTCCGCTTCTCTTTGTAATCTGTGTTTCCTCTTTTTACAGCTCTATTATATTATATTATATCAGTTTGTATAATATCTGTGATCGCTCTCAGAAGATTTAATGCCGGGATAAAGTAAAATAGTAATTGTATCTCTCGCACTTTGTTTTCATTTCTCCCTTTACTTCCCGTATTTCAACAGATCTCCCCGCTTACTCATCTTGTTCCCCGTCCCTCTCCGGAAACGAGCTCATACATTTATAGTTAGAATGTAAAAACAAAATTCGTACTCGTTCGTATATAATTCTTGATTGTTCGCCGAGGATTGAATATCAGAATGAAATAAAATTTCTCCGCACACTGCGTGTCTCCTCTTTTTCTTTTTTATACATTTTTCCCTCTCTTTCCCCATTTCAACGATTCTACCCCTTTATTCATTCCGTCCCTGTTTCTCTTTACACAAGAGTTCTCTAATGCCGCAAGCACGCGTGCTCCTTCAACCGAAGCACGTTTGTCTCCTCGTTTGTCGACTCTCTTCCACTTTGGCTCCCTCTCTTGGCGACGCAATCCGCCTCCCCCACCAACCCTCTCGCACTTCCTCCCTCGTCTCTCTGTCGGCTTTTCGCTCTCCTTTCCTTTCCTATCCTATCGTCTCACCCGCTGAAAGTTTGTCGTCGTCGTCGTCGTCGTTTCGGTCGACTCCCCGTGTCGCTGCGGGATTTCCGCGAACCCTTGTCCTAGCGCTCCCCTTATATCAAGAGATCCCCAGAGTGCGGCAACCGAGACCGAAGGAGACAGATAGATCGCTAAGTTCTGACTCCTCCTTCTTTCTGACTCCCGACAAGAGGAGAGACGAGGTAAGAGAGAGAAAGGTGGGGAGGATGCTGGTGGAAGGTCAAAGACGCTAAATGGGGACGGAACAGAAGGAGATGGACAGAGGGTGCGAGGAGGATAAGCTGAAGGATATTAAACGAGGCGAGAGAAAAAAAGATGGATAGTTTAAAAGCTATAGTATCTCAAAGAGAGAGAGAGAGAAAAGAGAAAAAGCGAGCAATGTAGAAGGACGGAATAAAAAAAAAAGGAGGAAAGAGAAATAAAGAAAGAGAGAGAGAGAGAGAGGGAAATGGCGTCCTCCAACGGCAGCAGCCAAATATTTTACGAGCTAAACTGCGCCGGCGGCCTTTGCCCGCGAGAATCGATGTGCGAAGATCAGACGCCGCGTCGAGGGTGGTTCCTGCCTCCTTCCGGCCTGACGCCACCGCCGTCTCTCGCAGGACCGTTCGATAGCCGATTATAGGAGAAGAAAGTGAAGAGAACCTTCTTGACCGAAGGGCAGAAAAGGATTTTTCGATTTCCGATGATTCGTCTTCTCGTGAATTCGAAAGGTTGGCATCGCTAGCGCCCACGTTTTTACCAGCCAGTTGTCTCAGGACCGGAAATCGTAATTATCGAAGGAAATAAAGGGGAAGGGGTGGAGCTCGAGAGAGTTTGCTCGAATGGAAAGTGGAGAATCTAGTTAACCGAATGCCTGCGGCGGTCCGCTGAGAGAACTCGCCGCGTTTACTATTGATCACATGACTCTCGAGTCAGAAAAGTATTTACGGGGTGAACCGTAAGCTTTGATTTTGCCCGAACAACAGGAAGTAATTACTGTCCATTTGACACTCAGACAAGATTATTATATATGTATTATAATATTGGTGCGAGTAAATTATAATTTAAATTCGGATGTATGCAAAATTACATTAAACATGGGATTTTTGGAGTTTATGTGGTCGTGCGGTTGACAGCGACAGAGAGAGAGACGCACGGCTACACGTCGCACATAAATCGCTGTAAAGTTTGGTCGCGGGTGCCGGAAGAAGTTACACGAGGTGTAACTTCTTCCGAGTTACGATGAGGGCACTAACCGTAAATGGGACATACGAGATACCAAAGAGAATTGAACGAAAATATCTCACAGGTGACAGACTACGTTTTACGTTGGACATCAGCTGTTTCAGAGCTATTTTCGAACTTTCATACATTTACAGAAATATCATCATCAATCTTATAAATTAAAAAATGAACATTAATCGAGCCTATTTCTTTTACAAAAAACGATTCAGAAAAAAAATTAGAGATTAATATTTTACCTTGATAAAAATTATGAATAATTTTACTTTAATGAATCGCGAATGACGTCAATGTATAAAAAAATGTTTAATTTTTACTCTAAATAAATTAAATTTAAATATTATTAAATAAGTTAAATAAATAAATTAAATAAATTAAATTTAAAGTTAAATAATCGCTTCAAGGTAACTTGAATAAACGAAATATTTTTTACAACAAACTCGTTGAAAAATTGCCTTAAAATTTCTCGGAAGCTACGTTAGCAGGATCTCTCGAGACTGTCTAAAGCAAGATTCAATTCACGAGTGCAGGAAATGCTCACCGAATTTCTTGCGCTGCTCTTCACGTAGTAAATACACTTTCACACATGTAGCCGAAAAATCTTATATACCCGCATTCCTCGATTCTCTTCCATGGTCCCCTATCCGCTTTCATTTTATCGCCACCGAGTTTCCCGACATTATCAGGATTTGGCTTTCGTCGCGATGGAAAATCGGCCGCGTGCCACGCTCTCGAGCGCAGATTATCCAAAGAACCTGCGCATTCTCGATCGATCGCGAGTTATTACGTACCCTCGAATTAATCGAGTGCGGTTTGAGGCAGGATATATCGATACCCAGATTAAAGGAGGAAAAGAGAAATTATATTCTTATTGCACCGAATGCCCTGAAATCTTTCTTTTTCTTTCATGAACATATTTTTAAATCAAAATTTTAAAAGAATCTATCTATTTTCATTAAAATATCAAGATATTGACATTTTTATGTTACAAATGAATGAAAAATTCCACGACGTGAACTTGTATAAATAATAAATATATATAAAACTTTAATCTTTATCTAATTTTAAGTAAATTCTGCATTAATAAAATACAATTATTACATATTTATTTAGCATTAGCCTCTTTTTTAAGTTGTATTAGAACTGATGGTATTTTATGAGAAAGAAATACGACACTGAATGATAGCAGGATTTAATTTTGTTGAAATTCAAATCTCTCGTCACAATATTATTCTGTACTTCGAGAAGTATATAAAAGGAAGCGCGAATAATTCGGGATACTCCGTCCATTGCTGCTGATCGTCGGTGAGACTTGCTCTCCAAGTTCATTAAAGTTACCGGCAAAGCTATCCCGAAGTGATCGTGAGACATGGAGTTCGTAGCGACTAATGGTCTCCGACTCGCTTAAGAACAGCCGGATCCTCGTTATGATATTTCAGTGGGATCCTATGCTGGTATCTCGCCCACGACGTTAGAGCCACAATTGTCCGGAAATTTTCCAGATAAATATATCTGTCTACCGGCCATAGAAAACAGCGCCGTATTAATCCCGGTGATTTTTCTTGCGCTTAGGATCTGTCCAGAGATCACATCCATCATCGGCCGTAAATAATGTAAAACAATCCACGGGATTACATCAAATATCCGTGGGATATTTTGTGACAAATTTGGGGATGAGAGATCTGTTCTTGCAAAAGTATGCCGAGATGCTTTCTGTATCTATTCTGTCAAAGCTTATAATATTAAATAATAATAACGTTTTTTTTTTTTTATATATATAAAAATCGTAAATTAAAATTCTAATAGTCTATTCACGCTCTTGAACAAAAATCGAGAAAATTTTTAATACTGCGACGTAATTAATCCGGAATGGATCGATCTGTCAAGATTGTATCATTTTGATAAATTCCATACCTTTTGTATATTTCAGATAATTATTTAAATACGAATGTGTGCGCTATTCATAGATTCACATCGTTATTTTATTTTATCGCTCAAAATATATTCTGTGATAATTAACGATTTGTCCAACAAGTGCTTGTTCTCCAGAAGCAATTACGGCAAGAGCTGCACGTGTCGCGGTACACTAGCGTTGCAACTAATTAGAGTCAGATGATGACTCGAGCGACTAATTTATTTTTAAATTTGTTTCGTGAAATAACTGCATTAAAAAAATTAACAGAATAAACAACTTGACGAGAATAAAGTACATATTATAGATAATAGAAAATGTATATTAATTAAAAATGACATTTGTTATGTGAAATATAATTGAAACTGAAACGCCACGAAGATCATTAATGATCAGTTTCATAATCATTTTAGATAATTACTGGAAAGAGATAGAAAATAGATGAATGTAAAATTATATACAGGGTGTTCCCAATTTAAATGGCAAAACTTCAGGAGCGTGTAGGGGAGCGAAAAGCTGAGACAGAAAGTCCTTTAGAGGTTTGCTCGTTTTTCCTCCATTTTCGAGCGAAACCACAAAAAAAAGAAACAAAACAAGTTTTCGTTTCTTTACTTATTTATTTACATTTTATTTACGTTATCATCTATTTAATGCAGCTATTGTTCAAAACGTTGTCCTCTTGCAGCGATGCAAGCGTTACATCTAGCACTGACCTCATTAATTGCAGCTAGACATTGTTCTAGTGATATTTGGTGCCTTGCATCTATGATTCGGTCTCTTAATTGCTCTCTCGAATCCATTGACACCGTAAAGAATAACATCGAGTGTTTACATATGTAAGGAACCTTGAAGCGGAAAGTTTATTCCGTGCCAATCGACTCAAGAGAGCAACTGACAATGAGAGATTGAATTTTTGCGATTTTCTCTAAAATGGAGCAAAAAAAAAAAAACGAGCAAACCTCTAAAGGACTTCTTGTTTTAGTTTTTCGGTCCCCTACACGCTCTTACGAAGCTTTGCCATTTAAACCCTATGTATAACACATAATCAATATATAATATAATTATATAATCGCTATTAATCGCTCTACCGGGGGTGAAAAAAAAGAAGGATCGATCGGAAGTCTCTTTCGCCGGCGCGATTATCTCTCCCTGTTCTTCGTCGGTCGCGGCGACTTGTGTCGATACGCTCGTAACCCCTCATTAACCCCGTTCACAATTACAGTACGCAAGCTTCAACCCTCTCTCTCTCTCTCTCTCTCTCTCCTAACCTGTCATCGATCTTTTTCTTGTTTCTTTTCTCTCCCTTTCTTTCCCTCTATCTATCTATCTATCTATCTCGCTCTCGCCACGTCCCTCCTTTGTTCGTTACAACGAACATTCCGTCGTTGTCCAGACGGACGCGTCACTTTCTCAGAAAGCATTACGCAGCTCGTTAGCATGTGCTCTCCCCGGCCTCTTAATTGGCTCAATGGATCTCTTCACGTTCATCGCTAATCGCTGACACGAGAGCGTGGCCGTAGCCTGTAACTCCGCTCATCTCTAGCAAAGTATTTTGTATATACGCCCGCGGCTCGTTGGAAATATTTTAAATTTTATCACGTACTATAGCTTCTCCATAGGGAAAACTACACCGTCAAGAGTTAACGCGGATAGATGGAGTGGAAAATTTCTATGAGCGTGTTCCCGAAACGTTCCACGAAGTCGTGACTTTATTAATTTAAAATATGGCCGATAAAAACGAAGAGAAATTATTGGCGGTAATTTTAGTATTTTCTATTTTTATCAAAAATCAATCTGCAGATTATTCCTCGATTGAAATGTACGTTCGCATAATCTAAAAAAAAAGGAGTCCTTTCTAGAACAGGAAATATCGAGCGTCAGCAAATTTCTTTAACTGGATAATATTTTATACGGATATCCAATTTAAAAGGATATACGAGAGAGAGAGAAAAAGTAAAGTTTTGCAGAAGGATAAGTGAGGCTCCGCTAAACTTGACAGCAGATGAAAAGATTAAACGGTCCTTCTAATCCTTCTAATCCTCGAGGAGGATCACAGGGTGCAATAGGAAATATCGCACGTGCGCGCGGCCTTTGATAAAAGAACGAATCGCTCCTTCTAATAAGGATACTTCCCCGCAAACATGTCTCTCCCATCGGCGGTCTCAAATCATCCTTTCGACGTGCACGTGCAAAGTGTTTGTTAAACGGCACGCACGGCATATCAATTTTCATCGCCACCAAAGTACAATATATACCCTCGTGTATATTTTACTTCGATCTACGTCACGCATCTTGATCGTGCATAATGCGAGGAGAGCTATTACACACTTTGTTACCCCAGAAAATGAGCACCTCTTTAAGAAGACGAGTTAAAGAAAGAAATTTTATAGATGTTATAGTCGCAGACGTTATAGCCTGGAAAATCAGTTTGGAATTAAATTAATTTTTTTCGTTGCCGAAAATTTCGACACCTTATAATTGTAATCTTTCGCGTTGCCTATAACGTTTTCATCTATATAATATAACGTAATACAATAAAATTTTCAGAGAGCCTTGCATAAGCCAAAAATTCAGTAAGGCTACAAGGTTATACATATATTTATATTCTCTGAATATTATAATTAATATAAAATATATAATTACGTAAAGAAAATATTTATGTATATTCTGTTAATGATAATTTTATATGCAAATTCATTTCAGCTAGATGATAATAATTACCACGTTAATTACTTCAAATTCATCAGCTATAGTCAACATTCAACGAGCGAATAATAACGGACAATAGAGAAGAAATATGTATTGTCGCGAATTTGAAAATAAATTTTCGATATTTGTCGGAAAACTAACCGATATTACTTTACACAAAGACATGCGTCAAGCGGAGAAAATCGATGCTGTCAATACAGCGGAGCTTTTAAATCCACATGTTCTTCACCCGCTGATTGGTTGATTAAAATCATCGCGGCATCACATTCGGAGCAAATACACCGCCGTCAGTCACACGTTGGCTTTTTTTGCGGCAACCGGTTTTGCCCTACAACCGGTGCGGTTTATTTTAAAATAAAATTGATACTGACGTTAACTTCTCTCTCCCTGACGGCTTGTCGATTCAGACAAGCATTCGGCGAAACCCGCGCCCGCCAAATGTCTCATTTCATAAGCGTAACGAGCGACGAATGCAGGCTACGTGCGATCCGCTTTTCCGACATGCGTTTTCCCCGCGTCGACGAATTTTTTTTTTTTTTTTTTTTTTTCGTCGCATGAAATAATATTTGATCCGCGTTCGCGCCTCGTGGCATAGAGGTGTACTGAAATATTGATTTGTCATCGGCGACGTACACGTGGATTGAAATGTTGACAGTTTGCTTCTCCGAATTCTTTCTGTCGAGCGTTGAGTCTCACGCGAAGAAGCTTGTCATGCGTTCTTCGACAAGCACTAGATATCGTTCTTCTCTCTATGCTCGTTATATATATATATATATCTCCTTCTTTATTTATACGCAAAAAAAAATACAAAAAAAAAACAGTTAAAATACGCTAAATAACTTACATGTTTGAGAAAACACATTTTATATAGAAACTGCGAACGAATGATTAATTTAACTTTAATGAGTTTTCTCTCAAGCTTTTTAATTTAATATATATATATATATATATATATTTTGCGCCTTTTGTGATACTGGTTATTAACTGCATTATTGCAATGTTAGAAAAAAATTTCGTTCAAAAGGAGAAATGCAAATATTTATACTCTCTTTGAGCTTTTTGTTAAAATTTTTAATCGAAAAAGAAAGAGAGAGAATTCTTGATAAATATTAAATCTAGCATACTTTTATAATTTATCATTGAGTAATAATTAACTAATAATATTCGTAATGAACGACAAAAAATTCTGCAATAATTTAATTTTATTCCAGTGACTTATTAACATCGATTCATTTCATTAAGAGATAATATAATTGAATGAAAAATTCACAACGCGCGTGTTGGATTTTTCGATTAAAAATTTTTAATATTTTATTGAACACACGGAGGGAATGGATTGGTCGAGTAATTTTAACGCCGACTTTTCGTCGAATCAGACAACTTGCTCGGTGAAACATGTCACGTTGTTTCAATACAACATTCACCCAAATAGCGTTTGCGTTTGTACTGCAAACCGTACTCGTACATTGAACCGAATAGTGATGTCCGATTAGAATTCGCGTTCCCAGCAATTAGCGTATATTTTTTTCCGACAACGTCAACACAGAGTGTTGCCTTTCAATTGCCTGTAATATTATACGGGATGAACGTGAGCTCGCATGTACACGGTTCCATGAAAATAACTAAATATTAAACAAAATAACTATATATAAATAATCAAATGAAGTCAACGCAATGTGATTTAAATCATAGTCATATTTTAATCGTCAATGCTCTTTGCTGTGCGTACGTATTTTTTTTAAATTATTCAATATATTATTTTGTTATATTGATTATTAATTAATTTTTAATAATATTAATAATTTTTGTTCATTAATTATTTCCTTTTATTTCTTTCTTAACATTTTTAATAACATAGTTAAAATTAAATTCTTTATAATATTATAAACTTAACAATATTCTTATACATATGTAGAATTATTTGTATATTTCTAATCTTCGATATTTGAAATTGACACGTAATACATAAATTTCAATATTGTCTCAAATACTATATATTAAATATTATTTTCATAATTATATATCTCGTATTGAATAAGAGTTATTTGGATTTCGCCATAGAAATTAATAGATTAATTTTGCCTTTGCAAGACAATATAAAACTCTGTACAGAGAATATTTTTAATAATTATCATTCAGCATATTGGCTTGTAGAAGGAACGAGAGCAATTTTCTTTTTTTTTCTCTTAACATAAGTCGAGTTTTTTTATATTGCTGGCGATCGAAGTTCGTTATTCCACAGTGATTTGCGAATCTATATATGCTGTATATACATACGGTTTATTTAGTATTTGTGATGGCAGACTGCGCGCGCCCGATAAACAAACGGTAGTCGCTTCCGATTCTGTGTTTTTCAAACACCAAGTATACTCCTATTTATTTTAATAGCTTATCAATTCGTACAAATATGTGCTTTACCCATATATAAAGAAACAGTTGAAGAACAATTTTAATTAGTTATTATTTTCTTTCTCCTTGCAAGCAAAAAGATCAAGTTATAATAAATATTATTAATACGCGTTATCTTGAAAATTCGCTTTTATGCTTATTTTATTCCATTACGAAAAACAATATATTGTATTTTATAATGATATCTCTCTGATCAAAAAACACCTTATATAGTTATTTATATGAGATTATATGCAACGTTGTATTAAATCAGTGTCTATCGCAAACTACTCTATACTTCCGCGTAATCATAAGTACTTGATCCGATTGCGTAAGTATGCTATGTACCTCTAACGAGCCAATTTGTATGCAATAGAAAATCAGAAAGCATCCGTTAACTATTTCATACATCAGACATTCGCTTGAATCAACGTCAACGAATAGTGAGGGTCCACGAACAAGATTTTATAAATATTAATATTTCCACATCTATAAAAAAAAAAAAAAAAAAAAAAAAAAAATTTGGGAGATTACTCTATTTAAATATCTAAGATCAATACATATCTAAAGAGAAAAATTTGTTTTCTATATTTTTGTCGTAAAAAAGTCGTATTAAAATATATGAATATTAATTAATATGCGTCAATTATTCTATTATTACGCGCGAAGGCGTGTACAAAAGCTAATTAAGCTGCTTGTGTTCCATAATCAATTAAAAAAGAATGTAAACGCACGGTGACAGGTGGAGAAAATGCTTGCCTGCGCGAATTTTTCGCCTCAATAGCGATCGCGTTTGAGGATCTACAACAGATAAAGGACGCCTTGTGTTCCTTCGTAGAAATCGCAGCCATAATGAACACCCCGTGATGTACAAAGCGTGGGTTTTACGCTACGAGAGGTTTGTGGCAATATATTCTTAGGCGCATTTAAAAATCCTTTCTTCGTTGTTGTAAGGATCGTACCTGAATCCGCTGATAAGATTATTAAACTAAGCCTTTGGAATTACGATGGGGGAATGAATAAAGTACGTCTGAAGCGTCTTTCGCAAAGCGATCGGGGCAACTCACAGATTTTAATTCTAATTCTTCGATCTTATACAAATTTTGCATTGTAGAAATTAAATATATACTTCAAATATTAATAAAGCGAATCTATGTAAAATAAAAGTGTCGCGACACATTCATTCTTTTGCAAATTTTATAAATAATAATCCCCAGAAAATTTTATGCTGCAAAAAATGAAGAAAAAGAGATTAATATCTTGAAATTTATATCTAATTAAAATTTAATTTTTTCTCGCGGGGACGAGTTACAGCTGGAACCTTTCTCTTTTATGATGCGTGAGTAAAATCGCTATTGTGTCCTGAGGAAGCAGTAATTTTCGGCGGTAAGATTAATATTTATGACACTCTCCTAATGTTTACGTAATCATTCCGGATTTTAAACTGTATTATTTTAAACGAAGCTACGCATTGCGTGTCTATTTATCTAAAACGAAGATTATTGCCAGTAATGTTCTTTATCTACGAATATACGTATCGAGTATAATTAAATGAGCTTTACTTGATCTCGCAATTGTTATTAGATGTAAATGTGCAATCTCCGTCTCACTTCGTAAACATATAGTTTCACAAACAGAGATATTTCGCATCGCTCTTACGTCTACAGCTTACATTCCGTGTAATTATTCCGTTTCGACGACAGTTTAATTATTATTCCCTTTCTGATGGATGGACGAGTCTATTACGCTTTATACGGGATGGCTATTAATCCCGTTGATTAAAGTCGAGTTATTGGATCCTACGCTCCTCTTCGTTACTACGGTAACGCAGTAATTGTAGAGATACGCATTAAACATAGTCTCATCCTAGAAACGAACGATCGTAAGAAGATTATTCGATCCTTTCGCGTATTCAAATAAAATTGATGTAATTAACACTTGCGTAATCTTCGCATTTTTCTTTCTTTTTTTTTTTTTTTAAATATTTTCTCCGATTCTTGTGACACGTGTGACGATAGAAAATTAAATCATTTTCCGCTGTAATTAATTTTTTCAGATATACATTATTTTTAATAACTTGCAGTTTATTTTAACAAATAAATGAGAGATAAGTAAATGAATAAATAATATTAGGTGTACAACTTTGCTTCCGCCGTTTGTTTTTTTTCGAAATTCAAGGCTTTATTATAAAAAACTGGTTATACATTTATGAGAAAGTATTGTCCACTCCCAATGATCGTGCCAATTCTTTTCGACTTTGACTCGAGTCTTCATTAAGTAATGCCTCCAATTCCGCATCTTCGAAAACCTTCTTTCTTCCACCACTATGCCGGTCTTCGACGTGAAAATCATCGTTCTTGAAGCGTTGAAACCACTCACGACACGTTCTTTCGCTAATAGCGGCTTCACCATAAGTATTTGAGAGCATTCGATGAGCCTCGGCCGCAGATTTCTTCATATTGAAGCAGAAAATTAAAACCTCCCGCAAATGACGAGAATTTGGCACGTAAACTGACATTTTCAATCGAGAATAACTTTATGACGCAGACACAAATCGACTAATGTTTCTATGGGGTTATGTTGACAGATGCCCAAATTTATTGCGTGACGTCTATGATCTATTTATTTCGACCACTACTTACCGCTAAAGCCATCTATAGGAAAACGGCGGAAGCAAAGTTGTACACCTAATAAGTTATAAAACGTTATGGATGTAAAGGTTATAATATCGCGAAGAAAATTTTTCACAATACATTATTTTTGAATTCATATTCATTAAATCCATTAATAATACCAAGAGATATGTCATTAAATAATAACGCGGATATGTCTCTCGTATAAAAATTGATAATATAAGTGATAAATTTTGCACAGCACAGTATTTCGCAAATAATTAGATGGCATTGCCGGATATCGTATGTGCAATAATGCGTAAATTTATTTTCATCTCGATTAATATATAATCGTTCCAATAAGTTGCTAAATATATTCGATGTGGATTTCTCTAAATACATAGCTGCCTCTTTAAGCTCATTAATTAGCAATTTTATTTTATTTAATTCTTAATTCGATAGCATTGAATATATGATAAATATTTCGCATTATAACAGCGAAAATCGGAGCGAAGTAATTACTCGTTAATTTTTATTGACGATACACGATAATCGAAGAATATATAATTATGCGAATAATATTGTATTTCAAAATCGTGCGTATTGTTCCTAACAAGATTAAAAATTAAAATACTATTTACAAATATAATTAATAATCATTAACGGAGGAATTGTATTGTATATCATATTAAACATGGTTCATCGTAAGATCAATCAACAAATAATAATTAAAAATATTTTTTCTTATTTACAATTTGAAAAAAATTATGCGACGAAATTAAGTGCGCCCGTCGATTATCCCTTTCTCTTTCTCGAAAAAAAATTCGAGACGTTCTTCCGCCCGATTATCTCTGACAGGGATACGGCGAAGGGGAGGAGGAGGAGGAGGGGGGTGGGGTGGGTGGGGGGGTCTTGTGCGGGTGCATTACACTCGCAAGTGCATCGCGCCGATCTCGCAAGGTTAGTGTACCGGAATAAGCCGCGTTATTTTTTTTCTCTTTTTTTTTTTTTTTCTTTTTTCCAAGGATGTTCCCGCGAGATGTATCGTTTTTCGTGCTCGCTCGAAAGCTTGGTCGTCCCAGCTGAAGGCAAGTCACTTAATATGTTTCGAGGAGGGATTAGGTGTCGTGTTTCGTCGGACTTAACCGTGTATAATGTAGGCTCTGCCAGACTCGGCGGAGCATCTGCTTTCAAGCCCTCGACTCCATGTCCCTCCGAGGGACTCGAGGTCTCGACTTCTCGAGGCCGCTGGGGAGATTGAAAACACTGAGCCAGAGAGAGAGAGAGAGAGAGAGAGAGAGAGAGAGAGAGAGAGAGAGAGAGAGAGAGAGAGAACGCTCTTATGTACGAGCGCATTCACACATTCGCGAGTTGGTTGTGAATGTGTGCGAGTATAGACTATGACTGACATATAGGGATGACATACCGATAGGTGAATTCAATACGTATCGCTGCCGCTAACGCGATTCGCAATTGTCAGGGAGTTATTGAAAGCGTTTAAATAAGTATTGAGTTAGTATTTAATATTAAAATTTGTCGTCGACGTATATGTGCGGCTATTGAACTAAATCTGGATACTCTATTCGTATAATGTAACATGTCGCACAAATGTTTTTCGAATTTTTGTTTAGGAAACATTCCGAAGCAATGCATATTATATATAATAATATTTAATATGTAATAAATTTATATATATTATTTTATTTATATATATTATTATTTATATATATTATATCCATGTATATATATATATGTATATATTTATAAAATATATAATAAATAGTCCTATATATGATTCGTTGCACGCATGTGATAAGCAGCGAATTCGAATTTGAATTAATTTCTTTGATATATACAGGATGGGGCATTTATATTGAGACACGTAAATATATAAAAAATAAAGCGAAATAGAAAGAAACGTTTCGGACAAAAGTTGTTCGATTCTAAGGGGACCATAAGATGGTGCCATTAGTTTGACCTTGGGTGGAGGCGCTTCGGAGATTTCAATGTCAATTTTGTTTTATTTTCTTTACACCAATTGACGTCTCTCATTTCTTGAGCTTAAAATATTAAGGTAACCTTATCGCAAAATAAATAATTTCATGAGATATTAATTTCATGGTTTATGTAAAATTATGTCCAAGTAAAGTAATAGAATAAAATATAAAATATCTCGTAAACTATTAAACTTTTCGCCATCATATCCCAATAACTTTTTATGCAGAATATTGAAAGGAATCGATTTATGTAAAAAAATTGGGGTGTTTCTATTTAAAAAAAAAAAACAAGATTGACATTGAAATCTCCGAAGCGCCTCCACCCAAGATCAAACTAATGAAACCATCTTATGATCCTCTTAGAACCGAACAACTTTTGTCTGAAACACTGCTTTATTTTTTAGATATTTAGGTGTCTCAATACATAATAAATGCCCCACCCTATTTTTAGAAGTATATTACGGTACCCGTTTCTACATCGAGGAATAAAAACTACGTTACGAGAATAAGTAAAAATAATAATAATAATAATAATAACTATATAACGAGATTAATTTACGTGGCTCTAAAAGATATTCTTTAAATATTCCGAAAGCTTGCACATATTTCCGATATTTTTACATGCGCGTAATTTATTGCGAATTTAAATTCTCGATCATATTAACGCACGAGTAACATTTTCTCTCATTTAAACATCTCGCAAAAATAATTATATACCTTGCTTTGATCGATTAATCACGTTCGATTAATTATAACAATAATTTTCCGAGCAAATTATCGGTTAATAAAAATTTTCAATCGAAGGGATCGAGTTTAGTATTAACCATAATTTGAATATTTTTATCTGTCGATAATATATGTATCGAAAAACATGCTTTTTCTCCGAAAACCTCAATAACTGTCAAAGATATAAGTCTACGCTTCTTATTTCGTGCGATATTACAGGGGCAGAGATACAGTATCTAATATTGTAGGTCGTGTTTCAAGCGCGCTACATTACAAAGGCAGTTATGTTGGTATATTTCTTTTTTTTTCGGTACGACCATCTCGGAGCGGTTTCAAACTTAAACGAGCCGCGGCTGACCTCACATCCGCTTCTCTTGGGGCGTGAATAGAATCAAATGGAACGGAGGGTTACTAAATGACAATGGTCAACTCGTACGCGCCGGTTCTTATTTCCGGTACAGAGATGCGGACATTGTTCATCGCATCCTGCGTAGCGTATGACAGTGAAAAGCACGTTGATCGCCGTATTCTCTTTTTCACTCATATCCCAATTACTTTAGACAACGATACTTTCTTATCGCGTATTTCCTTACGATAATTTGTCCTCAAAAATTTGATAAAATTTTTATAAATGATAAAAGTAATTAAAATATAAAATCATTCACGTGGTGCTATTTATTTTATATGTATAAAAATCTAACGATATTTTTATATATTAAAGGAAAAAAGAAAATAACTGCTCAACATCTCGCGAGCATTTTATAATCAATTCTTTTCAGAATTTAGTTAAGATATTGATGACACGTATTGCAAGGTAAATGCAAGCTCGTAAGAGGATTGGGATTATCGTTATGTGTCGAGAAAGGTGTTTTCATAAACGTGCAATTACCATTCAAATGGCCAAATTTGCACTTTTATTCAGCTTATGTCTTTATCTTTAGAATTATGATGTTTTTTTTCCTTCTCGGAATATATTATCATAATACCAAAATTTTATAAACGTACAATGCCAATTTTATGCGAATGATTACAGTACTTTTACAATAACTACGTGCAAAAAAAAAAAAAAAAATTAAGAGTCGAAAAGATAAAATTATATTAAACTTCATATCAGATTTTTGCTATTTGTATACACAAAGTATCAATAAAAAATTAATTATAATAATATAAATGATTGGATTATTTAGATTTACGTAATCTTGAGATGAGAATTTCCAATTTATATAATTGTTCCTAATATCATTCTCAATATCAATCTCTCTCTCTCTCTCTTTCTCTTTCAATCAAAAATAAAAATATCACTTTAATCACATAACAAACTATAAAACAACATATAAATATAATACAATATTTTGATATTATATGCCTGTAATAATTTATTGCAGTTTTGATTACTTTTGAAACTTTTCTACCACTTTATTAAATCTGGAGATCGAAGCGGATTTTAATTTCAGTTTCTCTTTATATTTTAGAAAAGAACTGAAGGACAAAAGAAAGCGCGAAGCACCCGATATATTTCATAAGTAACGATTCAACGCACGTTATAGTCGTGCGCATAATATTTTTCTGACTAGTATTAAATAACAATATGTTATAAAATAAAATAAAAATATAATATATGTAATTTAAATATATAATTCATTTATTTACTTGTAAGCGGGAAAATTTCTCCTTTAATACATTATTCAATGTTTATAGCGGATAGTGTCGCAGTGATGACGTCTGCAAATTAAATTTTTTTACGTTAAAGAAACGTATGCATTTCATTAAATGCCAATCTTTGCAAAGGTTTGACGCTATAAAAAAGCTAAACGTTTCATATAAAAAATTTGATTTTATGAAAACTCTGCGACATCAGCAGACAATATTGTGAACGTACAAATTAAATTACGTATCAAATTGGAAAATAATAATAAACAGAGAGAAAATAAAGCAATTATTAAAAGAAAAGAGACAGATAATAAAATAATTGTAATTTATATATATATATATATATATATATATATAAATCTTAAGATGAGTCTTCATTTATTAAAACTTGGTTCGTTAAACCAAAAGCAAGTGTAATCTTCATGTTAATCTATTATCTTTCGTTTTTTAACTGACAATTTTCTCTGTTATCTATTTTTAGTTGGCGTCAGCACTGATGCTCTAATAAAGGTACTGGAATTTTAAGAGAGAAAGAGAGAGAGAGAGAGAGAGCAAGAGCTTTGGAAGAACGGGATAAATAAAGCAAGATGTGGCGCGTACGAGTCATCGTCTTCCTATTGGCAGCCACTTGCGTCACCTATGCCAAGGTGGCTGTGTTGCCGCACGACGTTTACCCCGGTTACGAGGTGACACAATTCCGGGGCGACGCGAGTCGTCCTTCCAACTTTCGCCTCCTGGAGACCGGCTTCTCCAAGTACTTCACCGTGCTGTGCAACGGCCTAGTGATGACGACATCGGATCTAACGCCGTTGGTGGACCGTCCGGTCAACCTGATCGTCTTGGAGGAATTGGCTAACGGCACGCAGACCCACGACCTTCACCTTTACGTCATAAATCGTCGGAACATGCTGACCTTCTCGCACGATTGCCTCGGCGAGGGTGAAGTAGCGGAGAACTCGCCGGCCGGCACGCGAATAGACGGATTTCCGGTTCTGCGAGCGCGCGGTAACTTCCCGGTTCATTACAAGATCCTACCAGACGATAACGGGGATCGTCCGTTCGCCCTTCGCGAGAACGAGTCCAATGAGACCGGCTTCAATCTCACCCTGAAGAGCCAGATGCAGGGTGTCCGGATAGTGACGGCGAAACCATTGGATCGGGAGGTACGCAGTCTCTATACCATCGTCATACACGCGTCGGATGGTAACTTTCTCAGCACATCGAAGATTAGGGGTATCGTTCACGTGCTCGATGAGAACGACAACAGCCCAATCTTCGATTACGAGGGCTACATCTTCGATATCAGACCGACTGATATCAAGGGTAACTTGCCCTCGCTGCCCGGCTGGAAGAGATTCTCCACCATCGGCAAGGTCACGGCCAAAGACGCTGACGGGGACAAGGTCGCGTACAAGCAGATCACGCCCAGCAGTCTAGTGATCGTTGTGCCGCAAACTGGCGAGCTGCTGCTGGCCGATGAGCCGGAAGTTAGCCCGGATCAGGATACCGTGTGCGATCTACTCGTCGAGGCGCATGATCTACGAACGCCGAGTAGGAGCGCCGAGAAACCGGTCCACGTCATGGTGAAATTCCACACCACAAAGCCGGACGTACAGCCGGAGGTGCACCGGATACAAAAGAGAAGGGTCACCCGGGCGGTGCGACCGACGAAGAAGGTCGATTTTACGGAGGCGGACGGCAATATCGAGGGCAAGATCGCGTTTTATCTTGAGAAGGAGAACGAGAAAGAGACTTATAAGATAAGGGACGAGAATAAATGGGTCACCGTGGGCGCCAACGGTTCTGTCATGGTCAAACAAAAGTGGGACTATGAGGAGCTAGGTCCAGAAAAAACTATCGATTTCTGGGTTACTATCACAAACACAGGTACAGGTAATATCACAAAAATTTTCTATACATTTTATATCTATAAATCTCTTTGGCCAATTTGCTGTCAATTTTTTTTTTTTTTTTTCGTAAGTATTTAATAAAATTTATTTCATATCGTTTTATATTATGTAGGTATATATTTAAAAAATTATTACTTTAATCTCACAGTTAGTTTGTATTTTTGACACAATGAACGGTATTCGAGATGTAAAATTTTTCATATTGTTTAATTAATTTTTACTTTTATTGGTGTTCCACGCCTCAAGAGCCATGCGCGCGATATCCACCCGGCGTCCCATGTCCATTTTACGATGGTATAATTTTTTATTTATACAATTATTGCCTGAAGTAGTTTTTCAACTGGCACATTTCACGATCCGTTCTCACACATTCACGCTTTTCTCTAATTCATACTCTATCCTTGGGGGCTCCATTTATTATTGTGATATTTCTGTCTTGAGTACAGGTGGATAAGAACATTGGCAGCAAATATAACTCATAATAGATTATAAATATATACGGCAATAATCAATTTTAAAAATGTGCAATATATTTTTTATCTGTTTTTAACATCCAGATATGTTTTTGCATAAATTTTAAGTACTCTTAAGAAGCACAATAATTTCTATAATTATAATAATAATTTTATTTCTAGCAATATATAGTTATGAAATAACACATTGCGATTTATTAAACAAGATATTTATTGCCGTATTTATTAATAATTTCTTCTTTCCACGCATATATTATATAGATCTAATAATAATTATAACTCTCTTTTCTTTTCTCGCATCATCGGCTTCCAAAGGATTCCAATGTAAGTAGCAATCCATATCGCCTCCTTCATTAATAAACAAATAATATGAATGTAATTGAATAATTGAATATCGATACATTTCATATTGCTTTCACATTGCATTTTAATATCTCTCAAAAAATATTTCTGTTTACATGCTTTTAGTAAAATTTTAGAAGTAGCAAAATAAATTACTATTTATCAGCGCTGAACGCACATAAAATATGCATATACTTATATAAGGGAACACCAAAGGATAAATCTCGTTAAAAAGCTAATCGAATCTCTCATTTTCAAGCAAGTGTAACTATACACGAGCATGAAAAAATACATGTATGCTGGATTAAATGTTCGTCGTGTAATTTAATATAATTAAATTTCTCTCAACAATATATTGGGTGATTGCATAAGTTCGTGCCCGATTTAAATATAAACTTCAATAGATTATATTTTAGAGATAACACTTTTATTAATCAATTATATAGTCTTCATTCTTTTCTACAATGGTTTTCCAACCATCTATAAGCTTGTCGATTCCATTTTTGAAGAAAGAACTTGCTTTTTCTTGAAAAAAATTTGTAAGGTGGTTTTCGACAGCTTCCTCGGAATTGAGATTCTTGCCATTTAAACTATTCTGCAAAGACCGAAACAGATAAAAATCTGAAGGCGCAATATCTGGAGAATATGGCGGGTGCTGCAGAATTTCCCATTGCAACTCCTGCAGTTTTCCTGCAGCTTATTCCTTTCAGTCAGGAGATGCGGCATCCACGTATCAAGCTTGGAAATGTATCCAAGCTTTTTTAAATGACGAAAAGCGGTTGAATTATCGATGTTCAGCCTCTCAGCAATATCCTCAGTTGTAATCCTTGGGTTTCTTTCCACTAAGGCATGCACAATGTCATCATCGATGCCAGAAGGCCGTTCAGAGCGGGGTTGATCCTCCATGTTAAAATCACCATTTCGAAATCTGCCAAACCACTTTTTGACTGTTCGGAGAGCAGGAGCGCGGTCCAAATAAACGCTTTGAATATTTTTTTGTGCAATCCCAACACTCACGCCTTTCCGAAATTCATATAGCATTACATGCTGCAAATGCAGCTTTCCGTTCTCCATTTTTAATGATTTCTCTTATGCACAAATGAACTTATCTGAACAATATCTAACGCTAAATTGACATAAGACAACGTCATCTATTCGGTGTAAGCAACAATTACCACACGAAAACAATAGAACTCCGCCATGCAGTAACTTAATGCCATCTATGAAAATCGGGCACGAACTTATGCAATCATCCAATATTTCATTATATAAAATTTAATTCAATCTATTGTCTCTTAAAAAGAATATAATAAATAAAAAAATATATATATATAATTTACTTTTGTTGCTTAAATAATATCGAATTGAATTCGTTTCGAAATCTGCTGTTATTTTTTAGAATGTTCCATTAAAAATTAGCCTTAAAATAGCATGGCAAGGATAAAAATTTCGCGACACGCAAGTGGCGTACAAGCAACTGCTCTAACATGCCAATAGTGCTCTCATGGCTGCTACGTATACGCGGTAATCGATGTGACGTTATAGATACCGACAATCAGCGCGTCATCATCAATATGAAGGATGTCAATGACGAGCCTCCGTATTTCATTAATCGGCCTCTACCGATGCAAACGGTCGTCCAGTTGAACGCACCGCCGAACACTCACGTGTTTACCCTCCAAGCCAGGGATCCCGACACCGACCATAACATCCATTACTTCATCGTACGAGATCGAAGTACGTAATAACACGAGTAATCGAGGTTCGATATCTCAATCATTAACGCTCGCGCCCTCTCTCCACCATATCGCCATAATAATCGCCATTATTAATCGTATTTGAAAATTTTTATATAGCCAATCTTTCATAACAATGCAATCTAATTAATGAAAACAGTTTTCTTCAAACAAATTTCGAAACAATTTTTTTCTTCAAAAGAAAATGTAAAATTACATATCTCGAGGAATGATTAATTAGCGATTGTATTAATTCTCTTTATATTAATATTTTTTTATAATAAAAATTATTGTGCAAAATTGCACATATATTTAATTATTTTATTTTATAAAAAATATTAATTTTCATATTAGCAGGGAAGAGTAGTATAGAAAAATTGTTCTGATAAATACTGAATTACTTGCATTTAAAAAGATTAATTGTTTAATTTGTTTAGATAAAATATTAAAGAATTTGATGGTGAATTTTTCATTATATAGGAAAATGTTGTGTTAATCGAGCAATAGACTGTACACATTAATTACAAAGGAAATATGTGTGATGGATTTAACATGTAAGTGTCACATAGAGACATGCGAAAACAATGGCGTATATATACGGGCTAATTATTAATTTACATGTATCGTATCGGTGCAAAAACGCATATCGACCTCGTCGCAAATGCATCCGATGATTACAACATGATGATCCGCTATCACATTTTGCAATTTACGAGATTATACCGTAATGATGTTATTACGCCGAATGCTTTCCCACAACAATCAATGTGATAAACAATTTTTGCCTAGTACAAAGTATGCCTATAATTTCTCGCTGCGATAATAATATCTTAAATGCTATCAAACTGAAGTTAAATTAAAATTTACCACTCGGTTCCTCTAACTATCCGACCATTCACGGATTTTCAACAAAAATCTACATTTATATGATTTTATATACGTATATAAACTAAGCTATTTCAACCTGATTTTTTAATATTATATAAATACGAGAAAAAGAATAATTTTATTAGGTGTGCAACTTTGCTTCCGCCATTTTTTTTCCGAAATTCGAGGCTTTATTGTAAAAAACTGGTTATACATTTATGATTCAAAGTATTGTCCACTCCCAATGATCGTGCCAATTCTTTTTGACTTTGACTCGAGTCTTCATTAAGTAATGCCTCCAATTCTGCATCTTCGAAAACCTTCTCCCTTCCACCGCTATGCCGGTCTTCGACGTGAAAATCACCGTTCTTGAAGCGTTGAAACCACTCACGATACGTTCTTTCACTAATAGCGGCTTCACCATAAGTATTTGAGAGCATTCGATGAGCCTCAGCCGCAGATTTCTTCATATTGAAGCAGAAAATTAAAACCTCCCGCAAATGACGAGAATTTGGCTCGTAAATTGACATTTTCAATCGAGAATAACTTTATGATGCAGACACAAATCGACTAATGTTTCTATGGGGTTATGTTGACAGATGCCCAAGTTTATTGCATGACGTCTATGATCTATTTATTTCGACCACTACTTACCGCTAAAGCCATCTATAGGAAAACGACGGAAGCAAAGTTGTACACCTAATATTTTTATGCATCAAAATTTAATAATATCAGAGAACGTTTTTTCATGCACTTTAATTATTCCATTTCTCAATAATTTAAATATACAGAAACGCATAATCATGCATTATTGTACAATTAATTCTGAGATCTTCATTAACTGGGAGGCTATCACATAGATAATGCCTGCTTTAATCAATTAATTAATTAATTAATTAATTATCCGCTATGCACACGCAGCTGGTGGCCGCTTTGAGGTCGACGAGAGATCGGGGGTAGTACGTACTCGTGGTACCGACCTCTTCCAGCTGGATATGGAGTACGTCCTTTACGTGAAAGCCGAGGATCAGAACGGTCGTATCGACGAGAGGCGTTACCAGTCGACTCCTGAGGAGAGACTATCGATCGTCGGTGGAAAACGCGCACCGCAGTTCTATATGACGGCGTACGAGGCCGAGATACCGGAAAACCAGAAGAAAGATTCCGAGTTAGTTCGCAAGTTCCAATAATCCAATTTGATTCTCTTAGATTCGAGTTTGTATGAATCTCAAGGAAGATCTGAAGTTTCCTTGAGAGATTTTTACGTCATTTTAAATAAATAATAATTTGACGATATTTTTGCGATGGAATTTATAATCTTAATATATAAATTGTTATTATATATAATTGTAGAAAATAAATAAAAAAAGCGGTTTCTATAATTATACATACGTTGCTCTTTTAATATTGCAAATTATATAAAAATTTTTTAAATAAAAAGATTACTGGTATCTCTTTTTGCAACCATTTGTAAAAATGTCAATATAAACAAAGAAATTGTGAGATTTTTTTTTTTTTTTTTTTTTAGGAATTAATTGTTTTTAGAAATCAAGCGAGTTGATGTTGGATTATTTACTGCTTTTATATATTTTTCTCTCGTCCAACTTATCTATGTCCATTTATACGTTCCCGATATTATTTGTCAGCTCAAGACTGTTTTGCGTTTGATTATCGTAGCTGAGAGACCAGTTTACTTTCGAGATTGTTTGTCTTCGATGGATTCTATAGTTGACTTTTCGAATTTCAATCTGAATTACTTTTGCACGATATGCAAACAAGATTTATTCGGGGATACTTTATATCGCTCATTTCTGAGCGTCGACAGGATGTTCGTGCAAATGTCACGTGTTGAAAACTTTTCAGCATAATATCGGTGAAAGCCAAGTCGTTCGCCGATCGGGAGATACGCTACACGCTGAAGGCGCAAGGTCAAGGAGCCGCAGGTACATTCAACATCGGGCCGACTTCTGGGATCGTGAAACTTGCGAAAGAACTGGATTTTGAGGATCTGCGGCAGCCCCACATTTATTCCCTGATAGTGACAGCTACGGAGGACTCAGGTGGTTTCTCGACATCAGTCGAGGTAAGCGGATTTATGTTTCTCTCCAATTTTGTCGTTGTGTTATACACGCGATAGAAATAACACGTTCCTTCCCTTCCGCGGAGAATACTAAGCTATGTATCTGCGTGCTATTGTTTCTTTTCTCGTTGAGTGCAACGTGTTACTTGTTTCAAGAACTAATACCCGTATTCATAGTCCGTCCTTGAGGAATAAGGATTCCTTGTTCCTCGTTCCATGTTTCATAAACTTTCCTTGACCGAACAAGGAATCTTATTGACTCCCTTATCTCAAGGAAGGTCACGAGCTTCCTTGAGGAGTGATGCGACCTTTTTAGCAGACAATACGCAGAATATAACCAAATATAACCTCCAAAAGTTAGTTTCGTTACATTTGTGGTTTTGTGGTTATTTGTTGTCGCGCTCTCAAACTGAAAGTGTATAAAGGAAAAAGAGATAATGGACAATGAATTTTTAAATGATTCTGACGATGGATTTGAAGACGAAAATCCAGAGAATCGGATTCTGTGGCGGATTTCAAAAAGATACACATTCGCGATTGGGAAAATCTCGTGGAATTTTTTGAAGATACGAAAAAGTTTTCGTATGTATTATATGAAATTAGTTGCAGGCAGCATAAAACGGTGCTGCCTCCAGTCGGTCACTAAAAATCCCTAAAATATTCCTTCCGTCTGAAAGGGAGACTCGAGGTCCATCTATGAAACAAGGTGGCCTTGCAGATTCAAGGAATCCTTCATGGAGGCTTCCTCCGTCCTTAAAATAAGGAAGGACTATGAATACGGGTATTAATGTCGAGCAATATGAGCGTTTCGCTCATATTTATTGTTTAATTTTTAGCTAACGATTCGAGTATCCGATGTAAACGATAATGCTCCCAAATTTGAACTACCGGATTATCAAGCTCACAACGTCGACGAAGATATCCCACTGGGGACGAATATATTGAAAGTCAAGGCGACCGACGCTGATTCCGGGGCAAATGCGGAAATAGAATATTTAGTGTCCGACGATCACTTCAGTGTGGACTCCAATGGCATTATCGTTAATAATAAGCAACTCGATGCGGACAACAACAACGCTTATTACGAATTCATCGTTACCGCTAAGGACAAGGGTAAGTCGTGAGGAAATAATGAATATGTTTTTCCCGTACAAATCAAACCATCTCAATATTTTTTATCTTTTGTAATCAATCAGTTTATAATTTATCTATCGTATCATATTATCGATTGTCAACTTTTGCGGATAATCGCTGATGTTTCATCGATACCTGCTTCGCTGAAAAAAAAAAAAAAAAAAACGTCGGATATCCCGAAGTCGATGTTACCCGAAGATTTGGTCGCGTAAAAAGTGCGAAGATCGGAGGAGACGTTCTTTTATACGTTCTGTCAGCAAGCGGAGGATCAGCTCCGAACGGCTAAATCTCACGGATTTGGTTTTCAAACGAGCTCCAAATCCCTGTCTTGCGTCGCCCGGTATCAAGCACGAATTCGCGTAGACGCAAATATACGTTATTTGCATATATACGACGCGAATGCGGGACGATTTCCAAACAAGTAGCGGCTTAATTGGAAATAAAGCGGCAGAATCGACGTGTGCACTTTTATTTATTGCTCGCTCGTGCATGCGTGAATGGCCTCGTGGCGAGGTTTGACGTTGCGATAAACGTGCATTCCTATCACACGCATTTCGCATTCAATAATTTAAATTGATAGAACGCGATTCTCATAATGTTTAAATCGATACCGTCGTTGCAATAGACACGATTTATTACACTGTTGTTGTTAATTTTTAAGTTAGAGAGAGAGAGAGAGAGAGAGAGAGAGAGAGAGAGAGAGAGAGAGAGAGAGAGATTGTCGCATATAATATAATTAAATTTTTTAATAATTATATTTAATACACATGACTGATGGAGTTTATCTTCAGGAGAGCCGTCGAAAACCGGCACAGCGACGGTACGGATATACACGAAGAATAAAAACGATGAAGAACCAAAATTCTCCCAGCAAGTTTACACGCCTAACGTCGACGAGAACGCCGGACCGAACACCCTGGTGACCACCGTCGTAGCGTCCGATAAAGACGGCGATAACGTGCGATTCCGATTCGTCGGCGGGAACACCACGTCGGGGCAGTTCGTGATCGAAGAGATTACGGGAGTGATTCGTCTTCACGGCAAGGAGATCTCCCTAGATCGCGACAAGTACGAGCTAAATGTCACCGCCTTGGACGACGGTGCGTGCTGTCCGAACGGCGACCTAACCATCCACACCAGCACCGCGGTCGTCGTCGTCTTTATAACCGACGTGAACGACAACAAGCCGGTGTTCAAAGATTGCGGCATGTATTACCCGAAAGTGGAAGAGGGTGCGCCGAACGGCAGCACTGTCATTAAGGTACAGGCTACTGATGAGGACAAGGGTGTCAACGGGCAGGTCAAATACTCGATCGTCCAGCAGCCCAATCAAAAGGGCACCAAGTTCACCGTCGACGAAGAGACTGGTCAAGTCTTGACCAACAAGGTACCTTTCATTCAATATATTTCATATTTTAGTATTATTTTTTTAATTATTATTCATATTTTATTATTTTATTTATAGTTTTAAAGAGAGAGAGAGAGAGAGAGAATGAATTTTTACATTTTCGTTTAGCAAAAGACGTAGATGAAAATTGATTTCTAATATATTTTTACGTTCGATTCTTTTTTCGATTCGAAGCTTTCAATAAAGACATAAATGTTGTGTTAACTTTATTATCAAAGTGCATTGGCTTTAAAAGAGTGACTTTCATGCAAATATAAATTCGCATATAATGTAGAGTATTTAATATTCTTTGAATACATTAACAAGCATCTAACAATCACCTAATTTACCTTTCCACCATGTTACCTCGCCATCTTTTATACGTATCGTATAGACCGAGCGATAAACACGCGAGGCACTTAACACTTTAATTATCGCTCGTGTCGCGAATCCATAAAGATCTCTAACAATGAGATATCAGCAGCATATATTCATTTCGTCAGTTTCTACCAATTCTCGCTTTTTTATATCTTCGCTACATTCACCAAAAAAAAAAAAAAAAAAAAAAAAAATCACATTTTACCTATTTTACTAAATGTATAAAAGATTTTGAAACGATTTTAAAATTTAATTAGTTGTGTTGTTTTAATTATATATAATACATATGTAATGTTATACGAGATAAAAAGGAGACAAAAAATTTGTATTGCAATTTTTATTATATTCAAGACAACTTTGCATCTTATTCGTATTCAATAATATGACTATATTTTCAGGTTTTCGATCGTGAAGGCGACGATGGGAAATTTGTATCTGTCACTGTTAAGGCAACGGATCAGGGTGAACCGTCGTTAGAAGGTGTTTGCTCATTTACTGTCGAAATAACGGACGTCAATGACAATCCGCCGTTGTTCGACCGACAGGTGTGTACACACGAGGGCAAACCTTTAGAACCCCATTCGGAGTGAAAATGCGCGAGCAGATGTCCGGAAATAAGAACATTTGCTGACGGAACCACCATCGGTGTGCGTTTACGCCTCGACGCATGTAACTCGGGAGACGACTAGCGATGTAACTTTGGGCTAGTTTCGCCGCTCACTCCAGCCAAGATACATACATTGTCGCTTATCGATTTAATATATGTATACATGTATGGAGTTTGCGCGGCAAAACAAGTGGAACAAGTCCATAATTTGTAAAGTCGGAGTAGCACGGATACCGTATCTAAAGTGCATCTCATAAATTATGGACTTGGTTCACTGTTTTATGTTTTAAAATCGTTATGTGTATATCGCTACGTATGTAGCATGTTTCGCGAGGTATTTGCGTCAAACTTTGACAGCTTAATCTCCCAACTTTGAGTTTGAATTTTGTACAATGTTTGAGAGAAGTTTGAATCACCATTTTATCCTATCTTATTCTAATGAATTTAAAAGATTTTAAGTTTTCTAGAGATTCTATTAAAATAAAACTGAAAATTGAGTACGCGATATGATACCGACGAATAATTTTTTATCGAATTGCATTGCAATCCTGAAATACGGCGATATATATATATTTAATTTTTAATTTTCATTATGTAATTTTATATCTGGATATATAATAATATTTACGCGGCAAAACAATTGGAATACAAATACATATTTTATTAAATCCGCAACGTGACACTGTATCTAAAATGCATCTCATAAAATATGAATTATATTTCGTAAAATATAAAATAAAAATTATCGACTTGCTTCACTCTTTTATATTTTAAAATCGTTATGTGTATATTACAACATATTGATGTATGTAGCGTGTCTCGCGAGATATTTGCGTAAAACTTTGACAGCTTAATCTCCCGATTTGAATTTTAAACAATGTTTGAGAAAAGTATGAATTATTATTCTATCATATTTCATTTTATTAAATTTAGAAAATTTGAAGCTTTCTAAAAATTCTATTAAAATAAAACTGAAAATCAAGTAAACAATAAGATTTTGACGGATTATTTTTCATCGAATTGCAATCCTGAAACTCGAAGACATATATTGGATGATTGCATAAGTTCGTGCCCGATTTAAATATAAACTTCAATAGATTATATTTTAGAGATAACATTTTTATTAATCAATTATATAGTCTTCATTCTTTTCTACAATGGTTTTCCAACGATCTATAAGCTTGTCGATTCCATTTTTGAAGAAAGAACTTGGTTTTTCTTGAAAAAAGTTTGTAAGGTGCTTTTCGACAGCTTCCTCGGAATTGAGATTCTTGCCATTTAAACTATTCTGCAAAGACCGGAACAGATAAAAATCTGAAGGCGCAATATCTGGAGAATATGGCGGGTGCTGCAGAATTTCCCATTGCAACTCCTACAGTTTTCCTGCAGCTTATTCCTTTCAGTCAGGAGATGCGGCACCCACGTATCAAGCTTGGAAATGTATCCAAGCTTTTTTAAATGACGAAAAGCGGTTGAATTATCGATGTTCAGCCTCTCAGCAATATCCTCAGTTGTAATCCTTGGGTTTCTTTCCACTAAGGCATGCACAATGTCATCATCAATGCCAGAAGGCCGTCCAGAGCGGGCTTGATCCTCCATGTTGAAATCACCATTTCGAAATCTGCCAAACCACTTTTTGACTGTTCGGAGAGCAGGAGCGCGGTTCAAATAAACGCTTTGAATATTTTTTTGTGCAATCCCAACACTCACGCCTTTCCGAAATTCATATAGCATTACATGCTGCAAATGCACCTTTTCGTTCTCCATTTTTAATGATTTCTCTTATGCACAAATGGACTTATCTGAACAATATCTGACGCTAAATTGACATAAGACAACGTCATCTATTCGGTGTAAGCAACAATTACCACACGAAAACAATAGAACTCCGTCATGCAGTAACTTAATGTCATCTATGAAAATCGGGCATGAACTTATGCAATCATCCAATATATATATATATATTAATTTTAAATTTTAATTACACAATTATATATCCGAATACAAACTGTAAGATCATAATGCGACTCTGAGAATAATCAATTTTGGTTTTCATTTCGCAGAGATATGTGGAAAACGTGAAACAGGATGCGAGCATTGGGACAAATATATTGAGAGTGTCGGCATCCGACGAGGATGCTGACAACAATGGCGCGATTGTATACTCGCTGAGCTCACCCAACAACGAGCAAAATCTCGAATACTTTGAGATCCAACCAGAATCTGGTTGGATCGTATTAAAGAAGCCCCTGGACGTAAGTATCTCTATAAAAATCGCTGATATCTTACATATCGTCTCTCTTTAGCAGTATAAAACAGCATCGTTTTCCTGGAACACTCCCACTTTCTCGTCGGCGAGCCTTGCAACTTTTCTTTGCAGCTTGTGCCAGCTTCTTATGCTCTTGACGTCGTTACGATACACCCGATAATTTAATAAAGAAAAAAAAAAATGTATTTTCAGCATTTAAAGATTATAATGTTCCGCGGAAAATAATTATTTCATTGATATTTTACTCGTGATATTATTTAAAATGCGATCGCGAGATATACATTTTCGTCCCGAATAAGTGTACGCGTGTCCCAGGAGAATGTGTAGGCTACGTAGTATATACTATATCTATTTATATATATATATATATATATATATATATATATATATATATATATACACGTATATATATGATATCGTATAAATACAAAACTTGAGTGTACACCTTCTGCCGATATATTGTACGTTTGCGTTGACTTACGTTATATTTAACACGAATCCGTTTTGTTGCTGAGCGGATAAACTTGTACTAATATACGTTTTTGGTCGGCAATTATTTCTCTCATCACTAATATGCAACGAAATAAGTTTCCTTTTTACGGCACATGTATAGAACTTTTTAATTCCCATTGATATGCACAATGTGTTCACTTATGGTAAATACTTAGCTATGCCTGATTTCCTCAAACGCTTCATGTACCTGAATCGATCGACCGTTCGGGCTATTTTTGCAACAAAACACTCTCTCTCTGTCTCTCTCATTCTCTCTATTGAGAACATACTCGCGGCGCGAGTACCATTTTAAAAAGGATTCCAAACGAAGCTTTGATACCTCTTGTCCAGTTTTTTCATTCAATTTTTGCGTCGAGAATCCGGTCATCGAGTTACGTATGAGCGGTCGAAAGAAAGAAAAAAAAAAAAGAACACGCGCGCGTAAATCTTCTCTTTTCCATCCTTCTTGTTCTCTTCACTTGAATCTCCGTCATTCGCTCGTTTTATCGTATTTTCCGATTTTCTACCGCGAACTGCAAAATGCCGAATTGCAGAATTTAATTTTGCAGAGAAACGCGTGCGGATCGCGGCCCCACACGCGGCCGACCGAACGCGAAAACGTGTTGTACTTTTCATACCCCTCCCCGAAAGGTAATCGAGGAGAAGAATGTATATCGTCTTTTTTTTTTGTTTTTGTTTTTTTTTTGTTTTTGTTTTTGTACGCGTTACGCGTTGGAGAAAAACGGGAAAGAATGGAAAGGAAAGACGGTGATGGGAACGATGATGAGATAAGAGATGTGATAAAAAAAAAAGGAGGGGTGGGTGGGGTGGGGTGGGGGGAGGGGTGAGGAGGAAGAAGCGGAAACGTTCGGAGCAAACTAATGATCTAATTAATTAATTAATTAATCAACTAACATTATTAATTGTGAATGTTTTTCAAAAGGGAAGTGATGTTTTTTGAACTTCCAGGAGCAGGTGGGAACGACATTTTTTGAGCCCCACGTACGGTGTACTTCAACCTCTACGCATTTTGTGGTGCATCAGACATAAACAATTTTTGACAATGCTTGCATATTTTATATGAATGTGTTTTTGATTCCTTTACAGGAACGGATCTCGCTCTCGCTCCTACATCCGTCCTTGCCCTATCTTTCTCTCTCTCTCTCTCTCTCTTTCTCTCTCTCACTCTCTCTATCTATCTCTCTCTTTCTATCTTTAATTTCTGATTTTTTTTTCTTTTTTTTTTTGTTTGCGTTTCTTTCACAATAGTATACTATCGTATGTTGCATTTTGTATTTTTTCTGTTATGTTGATAATTAATTTCCTAAATATGCCTGCTGATTATTGACTCACTGATTTTGCTGCGTTGATTGAGTTTCTCTATCTATATTTTTTCATTGATCGGTCTGTATGTTAAACGAAGCCTATGTTCCTATATTCTTCATTTCCTATCAAATTATTTTACGTTATATTCTTTTCCGCATCCTTCTAATTCTAAAAAAAAAAAATATCTTTTCTCTTTCTTTACTATATTTTCTTTCTGACGTTTCCCGATTTTCATCCCCGCTCTCCCACGTATACCACGACGTGACTGACAAAGAAAAGGAAAAAGAATACGAAAAGTATTTTTGATCGAGAGCTTTTAGTAATGTATATATATATATATATATATATATATATATATATATATATATATATATATATGCATATACATATGTATAGATCATAAGAGAACTGTCCGTGGTGTGACATTTTTTCTTCTGTGATTGGGGCGGCATACCACTGTCGTGGACGAAACGAGAAGAAAGCGAATGAAAGTGAAAGAAAAGTCGAAAAAAAAACAAAAAAAAAAAACAAACAAACGTGCGGTTTATAATCACTATCACGACGATTCAGAAATAACGTCCATCGGTTTTTGAGTGTCGTTAAAACGAGAACGAATCAGACGAGGGGTCGTCATAGTTTTTTTTTTTTCTTCCCATCCAGTCTCAACGTTCTCCACCACCCCCCACCCCTTGCCCCCTCCCCCTCCCCACTACTCCTCTCCCTCTCTTTTAAATCTCCACATCCGTCCTCGTTACTAATCCCCCCCCCCCCTCTCTCTCTCACACACACACACACTCTGTCTCTCTCTCTCTCTGTCTCTTTATTCCCCCTCTCTCTATCCTCCTTTCTCCCGATCGTCTCCCGATGCCTCTTTATCGCATTCTCGCTTGCATGCAAATGCCTGCATTGATTGATTTCGTAAAGGAACTAATTTCTTTCAACTTCTTATTGTTTATGTTTGTGTTTATTGCACCATTTACTTTCTTCGGATTTGATGATGACAAAAAAAAAAAAAAAAAAGAAGGGCTGTTTTCCAGTAAGTAGGATCCATATTCTTGTGTTTCACGTCTTGCATCGAGACACATTATGATGTGACAGCATTGTTATCTGCGCAAAAAGAAAAGTATTAATATTCGTTGCAAATACTAGAGCGCCTTTCCGTTCGATTATTCAACATTATATCGTTTCGATAATTTTTTGCCTCTGTTGTCGTTATTGTTGTCACTCGGAGACGTCACTCTCTATTTCTATCTCGTTCTCTCTCTCTCTCTCTCTCTCTCTTTCTCTGCTCTCTTCTTGTCGCTTAATTTTTCTCTATAAATCTTTCTCTCTATATCTATAATCGTCTCTCTTCAAATATTTTTGTTGGAAAATCTTTTTCCTATGACGCGCGATATATCTTTTATGTACATAGACACGTGCTATCGCGCTATTTTCGCTCTTTCGTCCTGGTCTCGTACGTATCCGTAGATGAAGGATGCGGTTTTTATGCCGGTATCCTACATCATTGATGATCTATCGATTTGCCTTCATGCGATGCTGAATATCCGACGGACGTTTGACAAGTATATCATAAATATATATAACAAGTGTCACATTGAAAAGAGACGTCTTCTAATTTTTCGAACTTGTATAAAAGAATCTTAGCTACTTAAATTATTAAACAAAAAAAGTTTAAATCTATTCTCTCTTATTTAATGTTAAAATAAATGTTAATATCTCTTGTTTAAGAAATGGAAAAGTTTTGATAAATTGATCTAAATTTATATATAATATTAGAATTACAATTTGAGAATTTATATAATTTACTATCATTCATGTTAGCAATTTAATTTAATAATAACTGAATATAAACTGACTTGCTGAAAATTCCCATTACACGACATCATAGTTTTATCTTTCAGTTTGCATTTTAGTAGCACAGTACTTTATAATCCAGTATTTTATATTATATTTTTCATGGCAGCGCCTTTTTTAATCATGTTCCTTAATAAAGTCACAAAGCGTACTTGTTTTACGTGTGCCCTTTTAGGTAACGTCCGTCGTATAGAATGCTATATAAAATTCTGGAACAACTTCAATAATTACTCTTAATGTTCCAGAAAGCCGATAGATCTTATTATTAACAATCTTACGAGATAGCAAGATCTCGATTATAAACAAATATATTCATGAATCATTCATTTGGAAAAAAAATACGCCGATCATAAAATCAATTTCCAAATGATTAATATAATAATGCAATACGTTTTTCAAGTAAAAAAATCACGATATTAATTTTGTATGACAAGCGGGTGAATAGAAAATCAGCAAATTTTAAATTAAAGAATAGGGAATTAAAATTTCAAGATATTACAAGTTTATTCATTCGTGTAAAATTCAATTTAATTTTATCAATTCATCTAGTTATGCATCTGCAACCATACTTTTTATAATATAAAAATTTCAACTGTAATTCTGTTTATCTCCAATTACTATTCACCCGCTACTCTACTATATTCTACTAGATATTTTAGAATCAATTACAATTTTTTAAATATAAAAATTCTTTCATACCTAAATGAAAAAAAATAACACTTGCAAATAAAATATAAATTTTATTGCACAGAGAATTTAGAATAAAATTATATTTATTAAAAATTTATAAAACATTTAATACAAATAAATATTAGTTGCAAGTAGATCAAAAAATTTCTCACGATGAAAGAAACAATTCTAGAACGTCTAGTATATATTTTCCGCTGTCATGTTATCTCGGATTGGCCAGAATAAGCATAACAATTGTCCCGTGCAATCATTACTTGTAGTATTCAATGCAATTCTTCGCGCGTGTGTACGCATTTTACCAATTTTTGAAAATCGATCTAAGATTTATTAGACGATGTTATAGAATTATCGAAATATCTTTGACACGAAATCGAACTAAATCAAAATAGACAAAATTATTTGTCGATCAATTACCGATATAATTAGCAATGAGCTCAAATATGCAGGCTTGCGCATTTCGTAGGTAAGTATAGGGTCACAATCAACTACATCGTCTACACCCGCTTACGATTTTCGCGATCTACTCATTTTATTGTTGAAACTGATTACAGATTGCACATTATTTACGTATCGATATTATTACTGCTTTCTTAACCAACCAGAAGTCGGCGATGTAGTATTTTCATCATTATTATCACCATCATCATCATCATCATCATCATCATCATCATTATCAGCATCATCATCGTCATCGTGCTACGTCACTGTATGTTGCAATTACTCATGAAACTACTCGTGAAATATTCACCTCACGGCATGTTTGAGTTCATTGCAGTTTAAATATGTCCTGTTATCGTAATCAATGCGCTTCTATTATTTAATTGAAGAAAAATTATTAGGAAGGTTATTTAAATTCTCATCCGTTAGGAAGATGGCGAATCAATCACCGAAATAACATGCAACGGAATCCACCGAGATACCTACGAGACTGCACGGCCCTTTCTCTCCGTTTTCTTCTTTCTTTCTGTCTATCTTTTTCTCTATCTTGTTTGTCTTTCTCTCTTCTTCTTCTTCCGTTTCAATCTCGCTCGCGGGTAAAAAGCAGAAAAAGGCCATCAAGTACTTTCTCGTGTGGACGCGCTCGACGCCGAGTGACGCCTTAGCTCTTTCCAAGTAAACTCCAACGAAAAAGACGAAATCGGAAACGAGAAAAAGAAAAAAAGAAAAAAAAAAGTAAAAAGTGACGGGAAAAAAAATCTCAAAAAAAAAAATCTGAAAAAACCGCCAACTACCCGAAAAAAAAAGTGTTCTGTAAGTTGACGGCCCAATGTTTTGCCACTAGCGTGACAGCTATCGCCTGCGAGTACGGGCCTCCGACAGAGGGATGCCAGTCTTGTCCGCAGACGTGGACGTTGAGTTAGACGTCGTAGACAGAAACAATAAACCACCTGTGTGGGATGCGAATGTATACGGCCCCATTCACATCAAAGAAAATGTCACAGTGGGTACTATAGTGACGTCGGTGAAAGCCAGGTTTGTATACCACGACATGACCGAGACAAGACACGTGACATGCCGTGCCGTGCCATGTAGTGCTGTCCCTCCCTTCCGGTCACTGGTTGATCGCTGTTTTTCATTTAATTGTTTTTTTTTTCCGTTGCCTTCCTCTTCTCCGTTTCCATCTGAATTCAATTACTCCCTTCGTTTTTCATTCCCTTTAAACGTTTTGGATTTGGCTTTATACGAGTTGACGCTAAGTTCTCTCTCTTCGTCTTAATCTACGTTATTCCTTCTGTTTACCTTGCCCCATTTCGTTTCTCCCTTTATTCCTGTCACGCGACATCTATGATCTCTATTTCGTTGATGTCTTTCGTACATCTGTACATTTAATTCTCTTGTCAAACACACGGGCACAAGACACAGACATCATTTTTTTTTTCTTTCTCTCTTTCTGGTTGCGGAAGCACTTGTGGTTAAACGCGGCGCGGTAAATCGCTAATTGGCGGACACTCCTTCTCCTATTACTACAACTTCTATTACTCTATTACTACTACCACTATCTCTTCCTAACATATATTGTAGCGAGCCGCGGCGATCGCTCTTCGATGATTTGGAGGCAGCGAGTGTTCGATCGGGCAGTAATCATTCGGAAATAATGGAGCTTGTCGATTGTCAAATGGAGTAAGTCGAATCTATACGAAAATTAATCTAAGACAAGGTTTCAATTATAAAACTTACATAACGTCTATAACCTTTTCCGAAAAGATCTTATAAATTTATTATCATTATATTAAGGCGTAAGAAAAATTTTCGATTATTATATAATCAGACAACTCGCTCCATTTGAGGATTGAACAGGCTCTCGCTATTTCGACAAGGAGAAGAGCGACAGAAGGAACCGTGTGTCTTCAAAGACTCGGCAGACACAGCGATCGCCGCGCAAACCGTAGCAGATAAAACGCAATAATAACTATAATTATGCGAACGCGGGGAAGGCAAAGCGGGATTTCCTACTGGCGCCTCTCTCTCTCTCTCTCTCTCTCTCTCTCTAGCGTGCTAATATAAATGTATACATGTAATTAGGCGAGGATGTAGCGAGAGAGATCCTGGTGCGCGCTCTTTTGCGTTATTGATGCGCCGAATGCAGGTTGCGGGGGTGCCGTCGATCGTCCCATCCAGAGCTCATTCAACCTCCGGCCTGTTCTGCACTAATATACGCACATCTCGCATTCGTGCGAGTCTCTCGTTGTAACCTTTGTATAGTCGAACGAGCGAATTCAGGACGAGGGTTGGTGCGTGCACATATATGTAATACGCGCGAGCACGCGCTCGCCAAAGGTTTCAGGCGAAGATCGAGACGGGGTGATCGTCAAACTTGGGGATGCAAGGAAGAAAAAGGCACCCTTCTCTTTTCGTCCTCTCCTCTCAAAGAGAAAGAGACCATCACCGGAAAAGAGCGATGATGTCACCAACGACGTGTATTCCCCCCTTCTGCCACGAGCCTTTTTTGGCGCCTTGACACTAACGCCGTTGTTTTTTTGTTCCCGTTTGTTTATATACACGCGGTCTGGCCGCATAGCGCGAGACGTACAAGCTGGAGGCGATGGCCAAAGACAGGGGCTACCCACCATTGTCGCGAACGGTGGAGGTACAGATTGACGTTGTGGACCGTGCGAATAATCCGCCCGTATGGGACTACGTAGTGTACGGCCCGATCTACATTAAAGAGAACATGGCCGTCGGGGCTAAAGTTGTGTCTATTAAAGCCAGGTCTGTCACACTGTCAATGCTCCGTGCGGCTCTCTGCACGAACCCGCCCTGCACGCAATCTCGTGGCAGTATTGTTCTTGTGCACGTTAATTGATATTGTGTACGAATCCACATTATACACGTATTTCGACACACACACACACACATACAAGCATATATACCACCATTCGCTCGCTCGCTCGCATACATCGTAGATACACACTTGTGTACGCATATAGGGAGGATTAAATCGAAAGAAACATAATCGGATTATCGAACATACATGGGAGGGGGAGAAGGTACGTGAATAGGAATGACGTTAATAAGGATACCGGAGGTTCTTCGCAGAATATTAGATTCTTCGTAGATATTAGAGCGATGATTCTTGAGTTTGGAAATATCGATTGAGATGCGTCCGATAATGTAAAGATAATTAAAATAACCATAGTATTTTTTAAAGAATAATAGAGGCAAAGGAATAATGGATAGCTTCGGCGAGAATAAATTAACAGTAGAGATTAGAATCATCATTCCTTTGTATAAACAGAAGCTAATTAATTTCATATCGTATATCTCCATCGCAAAGATATAGCAGTTTCAATTAATAATTAAAATGTTTCGCCGTACTAATTACCATTAAATTCGTTTACAAATTCTAGTCTTTTCGCAAAGATTCACGTAAGAACCATTGGAATCGCGTTCACATTCGCGAAGACATAAATGCGTCCCGCAATTGTACAAAAGTTCACACGCACCCACACATTCTTAGATACGGTATATCTTCTTTTCTGCGATGTGAATAGCTATTTGTGATCGATACTCGGCCTCGTTAGCGCTTCATTTTTTTCGACTTAGCGTGTGGCAAATAGCGCGATTTTATATCGGTTCCGCCAAGCCGACTACGTTCCCGAAACGTTTTGCTGCATCTCGACACGAAGATACGAAACCATTTTTCATTCTCTCGTCGGTTGAGCTTTAGTCGATTCCGCGACGAGAGATTTAATTTCCTTCCGTCAGGGTAACAAGAAGACGCCTCTTTCGTGTATACGTAAATTGAATAAATAGCGCGACCAAAGACTGCCTTTCATTCACGAGAGATCGTCACTCGTAATTCGCAAGGATTTATAAAAAAAACTTGACTAGAATCCGAAGTAGAGTCATGTCGAGTATTCGTCTCGGAGGACGCGGGTATTTATCACTAGAGCGCAATTTTCCGAACAAAGCGTGAGTTCCATTGTTGCATGATAATTGACACAGAAAATCGCGTATTGTAGCACTTATTGACAAATTTGACAAGGAAAAAACATTGCCAATAAAATAGAAATTTTATATTAAGAAAATTCTAATAAATATTTGTACAAAACTTGATTTAAATTTTTTCACTTAATCGTCTAAAAGTTATTCGCTAAAAATTGTAGAAAAATATTATCTGTCTCTTTCTCTCTTTCTGCAAATCACTCGTTTCTTTTTTTTTTGTTTCTTGATTTCAGGAGATATTTACGATCGAAAGTTTTTGTGATAAATTGTCGAGGAAAAAAAAATTAATTATTGTTATTTTTTTACGAACCATATTACTTTGTGATACTTCAATTCCTTTTGTAATCCGGGATTTATTTATTTGATTTTTCAAACACTATAAACGTAAGAAATATATTCCTTTTTTTAAATTTTGACAATTTTTTGCTACTATTGCACAGCCAAAAAAACATTCTTAATTACAATCAAAAATACGTATCAGCTTAATCGGCGGGTTACATCTCAAGTATTACAACTTTTTAAATATATACAGTTCAAATATCATTTTTATCATTTCGCGAAGATTGAAAAAAATATCATCTGCTATATTTTATATTCTAACTTTACGAAAAAAAAAAAAGAAAAAAAACCTTAAAAAAAATATTACGAAGAACGAATTGCGTCGTGAATTACGGAAAAAAAAATAGAACTGACCGATGCAAACGCGAACGTACTGAAAGCCGCGTCGAAGAAACGTTAGTAATGGGTAGTTTGCGCTTGACATATCGCTTTTAACGAGTAGTAGTCTCTCGGAGACACATGGATTTCCGGCGAAAACGAATTGGCTAATTACATGCGTACACGATGCACGAGAAGTGCCAGATGTCACCGTCATGCACAAGATGGTATGTGCAATTTTATTGTAATTCCGATGCATTTCGGTGAATTCTTTGTGTGCTATGCAACACAAATGTTTCGGTGGCTTATAGTAATTTAACAGAGATATTAACAAATTGCGTAGCTTGATCTGAATTTTTGAAAAGGCAGGGGATACGCAGTAAAATTATATTCCTTGTATCTTTATAATTTTTTTAATCTCTTTACCTATCTACTTTTTCCTTTTCTCTGTTCGCGTAACGCACAATCAAATGTTATCATCGGGTATAGTTTGATTTCTTAATTATTAATAATTCTAATATAATATTTTAAAATATTTATATTTAATATTATTTTTAATTATTAAATATTAAATATTAATTATATTAATATAATTAATATTAATATTAAATATTAATTATATTTAATATCATTTATTTATATAAATATTTAATATTATTATTTAATATTTGAAAATATTGTATTAAAAAATTATTAACAATTAAAAGATATAATAAAATAAATATCTCTAGGAGATGTCTATCACACATTATGCATATTGTACAAACTTTTATGTTGTAACATAATTTCTCAGTCTAAATGCGCAATAAATATTATTACCTGCAGTTTAAACATCAGGCTTCGCTAATATCGTGCAAAATTCAGACAGATTTTCTAGGTGACACGAATTCTACCGAGAACCCGTTAGTAACGTTTTAGCGACATTTCAGAAGGATTAATTCGGATGAGTTTACTCGTTAGGATGCTGGTTTAATGGCAGTCGGAAAGCAATGCAGCAAAACGTTTCATTATTCGGCGTTAGTTTGCCATTTTCCGCCAACTTTCCTCATCAACGTCGCGCCACGCGCACAAGTCTCGATGCGGGGATGTACACACATACAATGCCTACATACATACGCAAACACTTTGATATCATCCGTTGATAATCACTTCCCTTGTCGGGAATTCGCGGCCCGGCAAAAAACGCATCAACATCAACATTGTTAAGCCGCAACGTTAACGAGCAATATGTACAATATTTTAAGTCACGTGTTTTGTTTCTGCGCTGCGATATCATATACTACAAAGTCATTGCCTAAGCTAATTTAATGTATCATTTGACGAATTCTCGCGACGGATTAGATGCAGAACTATCTCTCTATCTATCTACCTATCTATCTTTTCATACATTTCTTGTGTGTGCCGTAAACATATTTTTGGGCATGTTTTATAAGAATAGATTGCTTCCCCCTAAAACTATATATATATATATATATATATATATATATATATATATATATATATATAATTATATATACATATATCGTTCATTTGACCAATCATTGTCTCTCGTTTCTCTCTCATTTGTCTCTCATGATTTACACTCACTCGTGCGTGTCTCCTCCTTTTTTTTTTTAGTTATTCGTTCTTTGGCGCAGGATTGGCTTTTTTCAAAATTTACTTTGGTCTCGTTTTTTCGTTGCCGTATGCGTTCCGAGTCAGTCAAGTAGTTGTGATCGCGAATGCGATCGAGCAATTTTAATTCTCGAACGCCCGACTTGGCAAATACATACATATTACGTTTTTCAACACTCACGTTTGGTTGTTATCAGTTTTAAATCACTACGATTCACAATCATGGTTCGTCGCCAGGACACGCATACTCATCCAATTCATCGACATACATTCCATGAATGCCGTAATTAATTTTTGGGCATGTTTCGTCAGTTGCTTATCTTGCGTTAGGTTACGACGTGCGCAATCACGTTCTTCTTTCCTCCACGTTATTTATTTTTTTTTCATTTTTCTTCGAGAGTGTAGTGTGTTCTCGTAGTGTCATTTTGTCGGCGACAACCTCTTTTTTTTTTTGTGCGCCGCTCGACAGCAAGTTGAGCAACGATTTAGATTGTTGAGTTGATGATAGTTAGAGCATATTTTTAATTGCTGGAATCACCGTCTCGTATCACGTCGGGCAGCATAGTGTAGTGTGATTTATATATATATATATATATATTTACTTTTCCAATTAAAATTGAACGAGTAAAAGCATTTGCTGATTAATTGGCGCCGCTACGTGACGCTCGCGGATCGAAACGCTCATGTGTGTCGACTGGGGCGAGGATTTCTTTCTCTTTGTCCTTTTTTTTTTACGTGCAAAGGAAAGAGAAGGATATTATGGATTCACGAGACTCGAAATGAAAACGATTCTACATCCTTCTGGCGAGTGAGCTGACACCGAAATTAAACTTTTGCAGTACGATTTTATTGCCATAAAAAAGTAATATACTGGGCGGCCCATTTTAATCCATCCAGTCGAATATCTCAAAAACCAAGCCCGGAAAAGAAAAATGTTTCAGACAAAAGTTGTGTGGCTTCAAGGGGGCCGTAAGATGGTGACAATGATTTGACCTTGGAAAATCATTTGAAGGTCATGTGAAGGTCAACTTTAAAATCTGAAATGGAAACCCCCATTTTTTATTTAGTATTCTTGTATCTGACATCGAGAGCTTTCCAAAACACTATAATAAAGTATTTTTTCATTAAGTACTTTTTGAGTTATTTTATATTTTAATCTGACATATTTTGATATAAAAAATTAAATATCTCGTAAAATATTCAGTTTTCGATAATTTTACCGCAATACTTCTATGTACAGAATAATAAGACAAATTAATTAGTGCCAAAAAGAAACAAATAATTGTTTAAAAAAATACATTGTAAATAATTTTCTTAAAAACAATTTTTTTTTTATACTAATTGATTTGTCTCATTATTCTGTACATAGAAGTATTACGGTAAGATGATCAAAAACTAAATATTTTACGAGATATTTAATTTTTTATATCAAAATATGTCAAATTAAAATATAAAATTACTCAAAAAGTACTTAATAAAAATAATACTTTATTATAGTGTTTTGGAAAGCTCTCGAGGCAAGCTACAAAAATACTAAATAAAAAATGAAGGTTTCCATTTAAGATTTTAAAGTTGACCTTCACATGACCTTCAAATGATTTTCCAAGGTCAAACCAATGGTACCGTCTTACGGCCCTCTCGAAACCAAACAACTTTTGTCTCAAACATTTTTCTCTTTCGGGCTTGGTTTTTGAGATATTCGACTGGATGTATTAAAATGGGCCACCCAGTATATATATATAAAATAAAATAAAATAAAATCTTTGGGAATAATCAAATTATCACAAATCAAATATCGAATTTCTATGTGCTCGTGTTAATGGAGGAAGATTACTTTGTATGACGTCAAAAAATTTTTCGATAAAATCGTATTGGAATTTTGATTAATGATACGCTCACGTGTACACTCATAATCACACAAACAGACACGCATAAACAGACACACATTTGCATCGTCACCGCGCACCAAGGGTTGAGGAGCGATTGTGCACCGAGTGGGGATATATAAGATCTACGTTCTCTCTCTCTCTCTCTCTCTCTCTCTCTCTCTCTCTCTCTCTAAACTTTCTAACATATAACTTTTGACTACACGCGCCGCTCTTGTGCGACAATCTTACCTGTACAAGCTCGCTTTTTGTCCACATACTTAACGTAGTTGTACGCGTACCTTACGCGTACGTGCGCACATTCACATATTCACTCACATGCAAATTTTCGGACTAAGGGTCACGCTTATGAGCTGTACTATACTGTTCCTATTATACTAACCAACGTGCGCGATGTATAAACTACTCGAAGCGAGAATGCAATATCGTCTGTCAGACGTCGTCCACGTATAACGAGCAATTAAAATCGCCGTACACAAGCCGTCATTTGTCACGGGCACGGGTTGCGCTATTATTCTGACAGTAATGTGAAAACTCTCCGAGATTAACATTCGGCCTCGATAACACCGCTAACGAGCAATCATCGGAATTAATCAGCGAAAAAATGCACGGTGACGTGGGTTTCATTTTACGTTGCTCGATCATGATTAATAAACATCGAATTAAATTTCGCGGAGAAAAAGAAATTGAGAAATTATTCAAACAACCGATCAATATTGATACTACGAGATTTCGAGTTCTCAGATGAGCTGACACTTATACCCGTATTCATAGTCCGTCCTTGAGGAATAAGGATTCCTTGTTCCTCGTTCCACGTTTCATAAACTTTCCTTGACCGAACAAGGAATCTTATTGGCTCCCTTATCTCAAGGAAGGTCACGAGCTTCCTTGAGGAGTGATGCGACCTTTTTAGTAGACGATACGCAGAATATAACCAAATATAACCTCCAAAAGTTAGTTTCGTTACATTTGTGGTTTTGTGGTTATTTGTTGTCGCGCTCTCAAACTGAAAGTGTATAAAGGAAAAAGGGATAATGGACAATGAATTTTTAAATGATTCTGACGATGGATTTGAAGACGAAAATCCAGAGAATCGGATTCTGTGGCGGATTCCGAAAAGATACATTCGCGATTGGGAAAATCCCGTGGAATTTTTTGAAGATACGAAAAAGTTTTCATATATATTATATGAAATTAGTTGCAGGCAGCATAAAACGGTGCTGCCTCCAGTCGGTCACTAAAAATCCCTAAAATATTCCTTCCTTCCGAAAGGGAGACTCGAGGTCCATCTACGAAACAAGGTGGCCTTGCAGATTCAAGGAATCCTTCATGGAGGCTTCCTCCGTCCTTAAAATAAGGAAGGACTATGAATACGGGTATTAGCGTTGCGTTATTTCGCGAATGAACCAAGGATAAATTAATGATTTTTAAAGCAACAGGGTAAACTTTCTTTTTCGCTCAATTCGGTTTCGGTGAATAAATTGTTTTCGTGAGAAATTTATGCAAAAATACCAAAAGTGGCAAAATGTGGAAAATTGCAAACGAAAAGTGGATGAATGAAAATCGAAAAGAATTTCAAAAACTCCATTCAGCCTAAATATTTACATATGTCGATATAAATTTTAGAAACGCGTTTATCAGTATTTACTCTTCCAAAGATTTCTTTCAATACATATCAATTAATATTATGTGTATTACAAAAATCGATCGTCTTTAAATAAATTAATAATTTTATTTTTAAAAATATTTACATCGAGAAAATTGATTATGGCTAGCGCTAATCTTAATTAGCGCACACAATCAAAAATCGAAAGGTTAATACACACGTTATCTGGTCACGTACAGTTTATTATGGCATTGATTTATTTCCCAAAAATGATAAACATAATAAATGGTGGTATTATTAGAATCTTTTGTATGCTTGACGGCTTGATATTTTATCGAGTTGTCATCGTTACATCCCAGGACATTAATCGCGTATTTCAAAGCAGCTTCGACATTTTGTAGATATTAATCCGTACTATATATTCCGCATTTTAAACGAATTTTAAACGAATGCTGGATCAGAAGAGTGCTTCGATATTGCAAAAATTATGTTTTGAGCAAAACAATTTTGTTACGGAATATTTAATATAATATAACTGCTCGATCTGATAATGCAAAAACAGTTATTTATTTGATATAATATTTACTATCTCTCAAATTTTTTTTCCTTTCCTTTTAATAATAAATTCATTGGCAATACCGCAGTCGATTTTATCTTGGAGGAAATTTAACTCAGCTATCATCTCTTTATCATGTTTTTTTTTTAAATATTTATATTAAATATATTAGTATATATATATGAAATAAAAAAAATTTTAATTAAATATGTAATTAAATAAAAATGTCTTGAAATTTATTAAAGTATGAGATACGTTGTGACGATAAATTTACTTAAACATACCTATTTATTTCGTCATATGAAATAATTAAAACCTGATTTGCAATATAACAAGATCAAATTTTAAAGTAATATATGTTCATATATTATAAATAGAGATAAATAAAATAATCGCAGCAAAGAATCCTAAATATTTTTTGCATATATTTTATAATCGTGCTTGTTAATCTGCACATTCTCACATTCGCATTTAAGTTTCGCTGAAAATACATTTTGGAATTCAATATTGATCAAGCTGTCGAGTTGAATATGAAAACGCGATGCGCACATCGCATACCATTCGAATGCCATTTTTTTTTTTTTTTTTCATATTTCGTTAAAATGCGACAAAGTATCCTTTGCGAGCTTTAATGGCCGAAAACGTTTGTGTGTCAATATTGCTGTCCATTCGTTCAATATATCGCGTTACTCCTCGTCACCGCTACCAGTAGCATAGCTCTCGATGATCCCGCGGATTTTTGCATGGCAAACGTGAAAAAAAAGAACGTAAAAAATGTATTGCGCGATATGGGTGGCGATAGTAAACGAGTTACTCATACTACTTACGTCTTTGATATTTATTTTATTACTTGCAGATCCGGGGAAAGTCGCTGTGAGAGAATGTGTTACATATATATACCATATACAGGATGTCCCACTTTAAAGGACCCACTCAAATATCTCAGAAACACTGCGTTAAATCGAAAAATGTTTCAAACAAAAGTTGTGTGGCTTCAAGGGGGCCATAAGATGGTGACAATGATTTGACCTTGGAAAATTATTTGAAGGTCATGTGAAGGTCAACTTTAAAATCTTAAATAGAAACCCCCATTTTTTATTTAGTATTCTTGTAGCTTGCCTCGAGAGCTTTCCAAAACACTATAATAAATTATTTTTTTATTCAGTACTTTTTGAGTTATTTTATATTTTAATCAGACATTTTTTGATATAAAAAATTAAATATCTCATAAAATAGTTAGATTTTGATAATCTTACCGTAATACTTTTATGTACAGAATAATGAGACAAATCAATTAGTATAAAAAAAAATTGTTTTTAAGAAAATTATTTACAATGTATTTTTTTAAACAATTATTTGTTTTTTTTGGCACTAATTAATTTGTCTTATTATTTTGTACATAGAAGTATTGCGGTAAAATTATCGAAAACTGAATATTTTACGAAATATTTAATTTTTTATATCAAAAGATGTCAGATTAAAATATAAAATAACTCAAAAAGTACTTAATGAAAAAATACTTTATTATAGTGTTTTGGAAAGCTCTCGATGTCAGCTACAAGAATACTAAATAAAAAATGGGGATTTCCATTTAAGATTTTAAAGTTGACCTTCACATGACTTTCAAATGATTTTCCAAGATCAAATCATTATCACCGTCTTATGGCCCCCTTGAAGCCACGCAACTTTTGTTTGAAACATTTTTCGATTTAACGCAGTGTTTCTGAGATATTTGAGTGGGTCCTTTAAAATGGGACACACTGTATATATACCATATACATACCATATATATGGTATATATATATAAATAGAAATAAATTTGTTTAATATTAGAAGAAAATTTTTTTATGAAAATAAATCGATTACCTAATTAATCATTTTTTGATAATGTTCGTCTTTAAGATACTTGAAAACATGATAAAGTTTCAATATTTTATATAAATGTTCTTCTTAATATTCCGCGATAAATTAATAATTATAATATTAGAAACTATCTTTTAACAAATAACGTAAAAATGTTCAAATAAATATCGTTCATGAATTAAAATCCCGCTTGTTGGCTGTTACTTTCAGAACGAAATAGATAGTATCACACGGATTTCAGATCGGAAAAATATGGTTGATAAAAGCAAAAAGGAAAAAAAAAAAAATTACTAACGGTATTAAACATAAAATACGTCGTGCCATGCCAGTTTTGCCGTCTCTGGTAAAAAGATGCCAACATTTTTCACAGAAAATCCTTCCATCCGTGCATAAAAGTGCCATTTCCCGCAATTCGGAGATACTCTCGTCTATTTAAATAAAATTGGTCGTAAAACGTATTCGCAGGAATATTTCTGCTACATTTTTCCAACAAAATCTTTTTGCCCTTTAATATTTATAATTTTTAGTAAATCCGAATGTAAATTCGTTTCGGATCGCGCGTTCGGAAGAGACGTATCGTTCCCGGGACGAACGTGATTTAAGATCCCCGGACGAAGTTTTAAGGATATCCTTAGGAAATGATATTTTAATGCTGGAACTCGCTTTCCATTTGAAGTTAAGCGAGGGGGACAGGAGAGATAGCGCACGTCTCTCGCAATATCTTAGTTCGAGGAAACTTAACATGGGGACGTTCAAAATGTAACACGACGCGATTTAAATGATTGAGCTCCGTGCGGAACACGAGCGCTTAACAGATCTTTGCGTATTCACAAACGAGCTCGTTTCGCTAACGGCGTTACCTGGGAGAACGATGTCTGAAGATTGAATCTTTTAAAGATCTCGTTAAGCGCGACGTGCAATAGAAGAGACGTCCGCTACGTTTAACTTTCGAAATTTATATTTTCACGGCGAATGTTTAATTTAATTTTTGCGGATTTGCTTCGTCTAAAAATAAAATTTTGTATGTATAGAAATTATATATCGTGTTTAAGTATAATGCAATATCGGAGAGAGACATCTTGAAGTAGAAAACGCAAATGGCAAACGTAAGCCGTGATATTAATCGCATTAGTATTATTGCACAATTATTAAATCGCGTATAATACGCTTTTGAAAATTTCGATTCTCGAAATTGTGTTATAAAAAGACTTACCGAGATTGCGGCTTAAAAATGTCAACCGCGGAGAAGATATCGAACAGCACAGCGTAATCTGCGAATAAGATAAAATATTTATCAATAGAAAAATATATTATTAATATATTTTACAAAAAAAATATATCAATATTTCAAAAAAAATATATATATAATTAATAATATGTACAATAATATGCAATAGAAGTTAATAGCAATTTTATTTTACTCGCATTTAAATAAGATTTCTTTTATTTTGTAATATTTGTTTTTTTTTTATTTTAGTAACTTTTGGATATTCGCAATATCCGTCCCGTAAGAAATAATAATTTCATAGTTGACATTTATATTAGTACTTTGATATCGTCCGTAATTTGTATGTCATAAAAGAGGCGCAGTCTGAGAATCAACTTTGACTTTTAAGTTAACCATTATATAACACACTCAAATACACAAAAAGTGTAGATTATATTCAGAAAATATTTTCCGTGTGATTTGGAGATTATTGTTTCTTAACATAAATATAAAGACAGATATATTTAATATTAAAGTTTAATAATTTTTAGAAATGATGTTATTTTAGAACTCGTAAAAAGACAAAAAAGTTCAATCTTTCAATTAATTTTGAATAAATTTCATTCTAATTCAATCAGCAAGTATCGTGACATTTACGACAGATTGACAATAAATAGTTTCGATAAATAAAATCGTTTATAAAATGAAATTTTCTAAGGGAATGTCTTGAAAAACTCGTCTAAGAATTCATTTATTTTTTCATTCGCATCTCGTGTTTTTCCACCTTTTAAAACATCTTATATACAAAGTTGTTCCCAGGCTCAACTGTAATTTTAATAATAAATTATTTTATGAATTTAGAATTAATGCTCATCGTAAGAAAACATTCGTAAGTTTTTAAAACGTGATATATTAATATCTCGAGAGAGTATAATTTTATAAAGATAAATTAAATAATACAATAAAACGCGATAATATTTCTAATTAAATAAATAAACATAAATTTTGATCAGAATCAATTATTAAAATTATGGTCGATGGTTTCGGAACATCGTAAGGAAACGTCAATATGCCGTGCCTGTATATAGTTGACAAATGGCGCTGTCAATTTCGATCGCGTGTCCTTTGAACCAGGGAGAGATCCTCCCTCTCAGGAGACCAAAATCCTTCCGTATCAGTGGGCATTTCACGGACGTCTAACGGATGACACGACGGCTGTGTACACGCGGTGCGTGGTTCATACCCGCGGAACAAAGAAACGCACGCATCACACGCATATTACACACACATATATATATACACACACACGCAAATACACACATAAACGCGCGCGCGTGCATAGACGACAAACAATCGAAGACGTAATAATTGAGCATGTAATACAGTCGTGCGATGCGTTCGATCAATGAGCTGAGCTCAAATACGTGCAAATAAATTGAATCAGACTGTTATAGATTTATTAAGGGACAAGGATTAATTAAGAGAAATTCGTGTGAAAATAATTCCTGATAAAATTTAATTTATACTTCAAACAAATTAATTTATTCGTTTTCTTAAAACTTTGAAAGGACCCAATCTTTCTAAGAAATTAATTTAAAAATTCTGCCACATCCTGTCTTAACAATCCTTGTAAAAGATAAATGAGATTATAAGAAATTAATATTCTTAATCTGATTAAATAATTTTAATGTCAAGAAATATATATACCATATATATATATAATTTGAAAATGTTTATATTTATTCCATTTTAATTGTAATATATCTTATTACAAGTTCAGAAATATTTAGATAATTCAAGAATGTGTGATTACATTAAATTCTCATTTCAATGATTAGAAATTAATAACATTAATTACATAAATCCAATATATATATATATATATATATATATATATATTATATTTTATTAAATTTTGATTCATTCTATTTAATGTAACCATTAATGCAGGATGCTTCTGCATTTTAGAGAAGATAATTTAATTTATTCAAAACAAATTAGAGACCAGGCGATAATGCGCAATTGAAATAACTAATTAATTTCAAATTAGTAAATAAAGACTAATTGCACTTGATGGATTTCGCGTAACTTTTATTGATCCAAAGCGCGATAATTGCTCGAGTGAGATTTCCAAGACAATAGTTAACTTTTGCATCTTTTATCCGATACTTAATCACAAAATTAATTAAAGCCTCATGTTATAGAAATAATTTTAATAATTCATCAAATTTTCAAATAGCGGAATATTTAATGATGTAAATATTTACACACTGTGTGTACTAATTGACTCTGTTAATTAATAATTCGTTTTATATTAAATAACCCGCCGCGGGGTTTTTATTTATTTGTTTGAAGAATATTCAAGTGCGTGTGTGTAATTCAAGTGAACAATAATATTTGCATCTAATGATAAATTATTTAAATAAAAACTTTCATTTATCTCAGTAATTTTTTTCCACTATATAATATATATTTATACAGTACACTCTAATGTATTATTATTAACCGATCAAAAAATTTTTTTTTTTTTCTGAAATATGTCAATTTTAATAAATTTTTAAAGAATTTTTTCGCAAATTGAACTAGCGAATATATTTTAGGAAAAAAATAAAATAATAATGTGACCTTTGTCTTATTCCAACCGATCATTCTCCAAAGATCCTTCTTGTATCTTTCTCCAAGGAACATCGGCTTTAACATTCTAAACTTACTAGCAATGGAACTGCCATGGCATTTAAATTGCTAAAAAGAACTTTGCAAATTTTACGAGTGAGCTACTTGCATTATCGACCCACACTATTTAAATGATTGCCAATTTTCTTTAGCATTGTCAATGTAAACGTAACTTTATGCCATTGCCAGATATGTAAAAAATATTAAATTTAAAACAATTTGCAAATTTATCATTTGTTTCAAACAGCTGATGTGTTTACTTTTTTTTTTTTTTTTTACAAAGTAATAGTATATATGCAAGCATTTTTTAAAATAAATTCCAATAATTAAATTACAAGTAATTTAAATTCTAATAAGATTCGCCTAGCTAGATAAACTTGGAATAAAACTATCCTGTGTCGAGACATGCAACATTCCTTGTAAATTACATTAGTAGACAATAAAATTGTTAACAAATAACAGTCCGATCGATTAATAATCATTCGATCACGAAGCTCAACTTTGCGCTCGAACAAGACTTCTAACATGGCACATACAATGGAAACGTAACACTTCTGCTATCGAATTAACAACGGTAACAGAGTCGAGGATAGTAATTAGCTCGCGTGTGTAAACGGGACGAATGTAGCTAGAGCAGCAGATATCTTTTGACTGCGTCAACTAGGATTATGGCCGCTCTTCGGCAGGAGCCATCGCTCCGTGTGTGTATGTGTGTTTGTGTGTTATATAATACGCGTATATATATATATATATATATATTATACGTATACGATTTTATATATATGTACACGCGCAGATGTGTACATTAATTAAGCGCACCGAATAGAGAAACGGAAGGGAAAAGAAAAGGAACGCGGGCGACGACGGGGAGCGAGAAACGTGTTAGGTAAAAAATAATCACTCCACTGATCGCTACGCATCTTAATCGGTATAATTTCGATACGCGTTTAAGGCACGTATTAATTTTCGACACAATATAGCAAAATATTATATGTCAAGTATATCACGGGGTGGAAATTAATTTTGCGTGTCTCTGTAAAAAGGAAAACGGTGTTATGGAAGAATGAATTGATCCATATTGTGAGTAGTAATCACATGGTCCAACTGTATATAAGTCATACTTTTTTTTATTCTGCGAATTAAATCACTTTTGCGCATAATAACGCTGCTCGTAGATTCGCGATGGCCGAAATTATACCGGTTCCGAGCAAAGATAATCATCACGCAGACGCGATGACAGTTTAATGCGTAGAGATCGGTGATATTGTTGTTGCGAGGTACTAAAAGAAATCGTCCTTTTACCTCATTTATTAGATATATTGACACACCCTGGCGAAAGAGTCTCTTTTTTCCATAATGACGGTCAGGCGTTTAAAAAATAGAAAAAGAAAAATAATCCTATTTTTTTTTGTACTTGCCTCTCTCTCTCTCTCTCTTTCTCCTTCTCTCTGATCGTGTACGTATACGCTCGCGCGTATACGACACATCGCATGGTGATATCTTTTATTTCGAGATTTATTTTTCCTCTCGTTATATTGGCAGTAACAATTAACAATAGTTCTATAATATACATATATATATTTATATATACAGGATGCATCCGTGCTGGAAGATCCGTTTGCCTACGAATTCTTAGATAACGCAATAAGACTTTTTATCTTTCCACGACAAATATATTTGATCGAGAAATAATTGAATCAATGTTGAAATAAATTTGAAATTGATACGACTCGCAAAGCAGAATAATATGTATAAATTATTGCTCAAAAATGTGCTGGAAAATTATATTTATCAGATGTATATATTAATTTATTATAGAGTACATGTATATATTTATGAATAATATTTATTGTTTAAAAATTAAATATTTAAGGCTCGAATAAATAATATAATTCGATTGTATTCGCATTCTTGAACACAATCAAAATAGTTACGTCATTATTTAGTATCTTTGGCTAAAAAAATTGTTAGATAATTTTTTTTTTTTTTTCCCCCCCCAAATGATATCGTTCCCCCATTCATTGACATAGATTTGCATCTCAGTATTTTGAGCTAAATGTAATTATATTCTCTAGAATGATAAATAATAAATGCAATCTTTAAAGAAATAAGACTTAATATTATTTCTCTATTTAAAGATATATATGTGATCTGAATACAGATGACAATATCGGCGAAAGGGATCACGTTTAGCCGCGGGGCATTCCTGTATATTCGTATCTTGATACTGGAACAACCAATATCGTTTTGTGAAAAGGGCAGGTCAAACGTTACATAACCGAGTATGTAACAATCGTCCTTCGATTCCCGAGTCACGTAAAGGATATCAATTGTTCCATCTTCAAAATATCGATATGTATATATCGGCTCCCTTTCTTTCTTTCTCTCTCTCTCTCTCTCTCTCTCTCTCTCTCTCTCTCTCTTTCTCTTCTATCTTAGAAAATTTCCGTTCTCGTTTCTGTTTTTCCGTTTCCGTTTCGTTAAGCCGTTCACGGCAGCTTCCGAGCAGCCAGCGGCGCGCCTTTGTAATACATACCTTTGTGTGTGTCGACAGCTCTGGAATCGACAATAATCCGACGGTCTTTTACCACTTAATGCCCGGTTCCACGGCTCAGACGAACAAGTTTCACACGTTTTACCTTCAACAACGCCCTGACCAATTGTCGACCTGGGCTGACATCAAGGTTAACCACCCACTGGACTATGAGAGCATAAAAGAATACAATCTCACCATACGAGTGGAGGTACGGCTCGTCCTTTTCGTACCTTTACATTTGAAAAATTAAATCTCGCGCGATTAAATCTTTTATGAAAAAATAAATAAATAAAGATATAAATGTATCATTTTGCGACGCCGCTGAATAATCACTGTTTCCTAATCTGTCACGGAATCGCCGCAATCTAATTATTGATAATAATAATTTTGCGATATTAGCATAATTACAGTTTGCTAAATCAATAACGTAATTCTGCTTTGTATGCATATAAGCTCAAATATAGATTAATCGCGTATAAATCACTAATCTGAGAGAGAACGGCTCAAAGTGAATATACAGGATGTCCCATTTTAAAGGACCCACTCAAATATCTCAGAAACACTGCGTTAAATGGAAAAAATTATTCTGTACATAAAAGTATTACGGTAAGATTATCAAAAACTAACTATTTTATGAGATATTTAATTTTTTATATCAAAAGATGTCACATTAAAATATAAAATAACTCAAAAAGTACTGAATAAAAAAATACTTTATTATAATGTTTTGGAAAGCTCTCGATGTCAGCTACAAGAATACTAAATAAAAAATGGGGGTTTCTATTTAAGATTTTAAAGTTGACCTTCACATGACCTTCAAATGATTTTCCAAGGTCAAATCATTGTCACCATCTTATGGCCCCCTTAAAGCCACACAACTTTTGCTTGAAAGATTTTTCGATTTAACGCAGTGTTTCTGAGATATTTGAGTGGGTCCGTTAAAATGGGACACCCTGTATATATTTGCAAGAGTATTTTTTCATAACGTAAATATATGAGAACGAAGAATGTCAGCGTCGAGAAGTATACAATGTGTAAGATTTTGTAATCGCAAATCAATTTTATTCCTTCAGAATAATGGAGCTCAGCAGCTCGCTTCCGAAGCGACCGTGTACATCATGCTGGAGGATGTTAACGACGAGATACCGCTGTTCACCGAACGAGAACAGGAAACCGTACTCGAGGGTGAACCGGTGGGCAGCAAAGTCACCCAGGTGAACGCGATCGACAAGGATGGGACATTTCCCAATAATCAGGTAAATCGATATCAAGCGTTAGTTCCGAGTGAAACAGATCGACGTATCCCGGGACGCAGTAGCGATAGCAATCAATTAATTGCGATACTAGATAATTATCTACAAGACAATGTGCAAACACGACGCAGATTCCACGCCGTTGATTCTACGTCCTTGCATATCCCTTTCTTTCAAACGTGAGAGAATATATAAAGCGAAAAATATTTTCCAATATATGGCTCAATTTCCCTAGATATATTTAAAATTAGAACATATACCTCGTGATAATATGTATAGCAAATTAAATTTCTAACTACTTTAACAAATATAAGGTAAGTATAAGTATAACACACCTTCGATTTTATCGCTACTTAAATATATTGTAGGGGAGAATCTTCTCTGAGTAATTTCAAGAAATAAATCGGGGATGGCATTGGTTTAAGATATAACAAATTGAAGTTTGACATTAAAGTATGTGTATGCTGTATAGTTTGTTATTTTTTCGTTGCAAAAACTATTTACGCGTGGGTGGAGTGGGGCTCCGCCCCTTTTCTTGTACCCTCATCCCGAAAGAAATCTAACCTAACCCAAACCTATTTTCAGTTTTAAAAATAAAATTGGATTAGTTTAGGTTAGATTTTTTTTTTTTTTTTTTTTTAGTGGGCCCTCTCCCACCCACGCATTCAATAAAACTATTTATGCGTGGGTGGGGTCGGGCTCCGCCCCTTTTCTTGTACCCTCATCCCGAAAGAAATCTAACCTAACCCAAACCTATTTTCAGTTTTAAAAATAAAATTGTATTGGGTTAGGTTAGATATATTTTTTTTTTTTTTTGAGTGGGCCCTCTCCCACCCACGCATTCAATAAATAACATTTATCAAGACAAAAATCACGAATTCGTGTAGCAAACTGCGAGAAATAGGTGAAACACATTATTGACAAAATATCCGACCGTGTATCTATCCCGCAAATATAAACAAACACTTTTTCGTCTGCTCTACAACAAATACGACATACACAAACACTTCACTTTTCCTAAGTATAAAATATTTTAATATCCTGTCGATGAAAATTAATTTTGTCATCAGTACAATATTTTTAATTTATTAAATTTGAGATATCGATATTACAACGCAAATAAAAATTTATCAAAGCAATAGAGAGATATTTTATATACTTTATGCATTCGTAAAATAATATTAGAGCAGAAAATATCGAGAAAATTAGTTCAATTATAATGAAAAAGATAGCCGAGAAAGACGCATCGACGCGGATCTTTCCATTTCTTTATCGCACAGATCCGATTTCGAGTGGATCAATTGCAGGAGGATTGCATCGGGGCTGCACAAAAGAACAAAAGAACACACTCGTATTGCGCTATACCCGGGCACTTGAACGGGGACTTACGGGAGTTTAGTCGTCCAAGTCCTGATTGAGGGTGAGAGGCGGAAGAACAGCCGGGAATTGGGGAATACGGGGGTGCTTTAGACTGTAACTTAGATCGTCGCGTCGAAATTTTAATGGTTTCATGCGCGGCAAAATCGATATTCCCGCTTAACAGCGGGAATGTTATAAACTCCCGTAACGGAGTAACGCAATTCCAACGATCGTGTTTGAGCGGCGTTGAATTTATCACGTACGGGCGCATTATAATGGATACAGGCGTTAACGACACCAGTATATATATACCACCCCTGCCTATGTTTAATCGCATGATTATCATTCGTTTTGCGCTTAAAACTAGGTTGCTACGATACGAAACGCATTCTGTAATTTAGATGCAGTTACGATTATGTACACGTAATATTACATGCTGAATATTGAGGTATAAATTATTGGCTTTCGAGGGGAAGGAGAAGCAAGCCTGAGCTTAAGTTAGATTAATTTCCTCTCCTTGAAAATTCGACACTTATACCCGTATTCATAGTCCGTCCTTGAGGAATAAGGATTCCTTGTTCCTCGTTCCACGTTTTATAAACTTTCCTTGACCGAACAAGGAATCTTATTGGCTCCCTTATCTCAAGGAAGATCACGAGCTTCCTTGAGGAGTGATGCGACCTTTTTAGCAGACGATACGCAGAATATAATCAAATATAACCTCCAAAAGTTAGTTTCGTTACATTTGTGGTTTTGTGGTTATTTGTTGTCGCGCTCTCAAACTGAAAGTGTATAAAGGAAAAAGGGATAATGGACAATAAATTTTTAAATGATTCTGACGATGGATTTGAAGACGAAAATCCAGAGAATCGGATTCTGTGGCGGATTCCGAAAAGATACATTCGCGATTGGGAAAATCCCGTGGAATTTTTTGAAGATACGAAAAAGTTTTCATATGTATTATATGAAATTAGTTGCAGGCAGCATAAAACGGTGCTGCCTCCAGTCGGTCACTAAAAATCCCTAAAATATTCCTTCCTTTTGAAAGGGAGACTCGAGGTCCATCTACGAAACAAGGTGGCCTTGCAGATTCAAGAAATCCTTCATGGAGGCTTCCTCCGCCCTTAAAATAAGAAAGGACTATGAATACGGGTATAAGACTTACATTATTATTTTCAAGTTTTTATAATTTTTTCAACTTTTTTTTTTTTAATCGGATATACCTGTAATGAAAAATGACCTCATCGTGTAAAATCAGGAAAAAAAATATTGATTACTGATTAGATATTTTCAGAAATAATAAATCATTTAATTTGAAAAATAAATTTACAATTTTCTTTCAATTTATATTGTGAGTCTTTTATTTTCTGAGTAGTGTCTTTAGAAAATTGACGTTAAGTATTGTATTCACACATAAAACATTACATGTATTTCACGAAGCATTTATTGTATATACATGATCCTTCAAGAGAAGCAGAAAACGAAAAAAAAAGTGTTAGGGTGAGAAAAATCTCGTATGCGCTTTACTGCTGGTAGGGTAAACTTTCATCCCTTATACATTAAACAGAAATAAAACCATTCTTGAACAAACAACTTCGTGAAAATAGCGTGCACACGTAGCTGTTGAAAAAGGAAAAAAAAAAAAACAAGATTTCCTCCGCAGTAAACGAAAGCATAACGTTCGCGAAGCATCACGGAATTTCCACTGGAAATTTGCCGATTAGGTAACTTGGGAGATACCGCGCGCGACTGTAAATCTCGCAAAAAAAAACGCGCGAAACACCTTCGCGCGCTCGAGATCTGTCAAATATATGCACATTCCATTTGCACGTGCTACGCGCGAGCCATAGAGAACGGAAATGCGCGCAATCTCGGAGAAAAAAAAAAAGGGACACGACGAGAATGGTCGACCTATTCGACATGTAGCCGAGCGTTGTAATCACATTACCGTAAACTCGATATCGCCATTTCTTTGTTCACCTTCCTTCTTTGCCCATTCTTTCTTGCATGCGCACCGTTATTGACAATTGCGGGGGAAAAGGAATATTTTGCGACAATAAAAAAGACAAAAATTAGAAAAATCAATAATAAATAACAAGGAAAATAAAATTCGTAATCGTTATAATTTTATGTTTCACTAAAATAAAGGCTCATAAATATATTAAAACAAATATATGAAAACTGATAAATATTAATTTAGCGAAAAATTTGAATATTAATGCGATAAAGATGCTTAAATCATAATATGTAATATGTAAAATATTTACACGATTTCCATAAAAATGTACCATATAATAAATATATTAATAAATATAAATTTATTAATATATTTATTATATATTTATTATTATATTAGATAAATTTTTCATGTTTACCGAAAGGCTGTGTAATAAGAATATTTATTGATGACGGCTTAATCGAGTTTTTGTCCATTGTTTCCGTTATCATTTTTAAAATTGGCGGTTTAAAAAGAAATATATAGTAACTCGAAAGAGAGAATAACTAGTCCGTCATTATATGTCTTTCTCTTTGAATTGTGACACCGTTTGTTACTTTATTAGAGCGAAATTCGAATGCACCCAGTCGACAATCTTAGAACTGGTCGAAGCAAAATCTTCTCTTGCGAAATATTCATTCAAATTTTCTTGCGCTTCGCGATAACCACTTCACGAAAGTTTCGCCCTCTCACCCGACCCAGACCTGGACATTTTTATGCGTTTCGCGAGCTTTATACATGTGCATGCACTTTAATATGAAACAGGAAGTTTTCGCGAATAAAGGTGAAATAAGTCGGATTGTAAAAAAAACGTCATGTACGGCCAAGATGTAGCGCGCGACGACTGAATATCCCAGGATAATATAAAGCAGCGAATATATCAACACGATTAACGATTCTTTCACGATAAATGTTATAAATAGTTACATTTTATATATTGAAAATTCTAATTATCAAAATTACGAGAAAGACAACGTAATATAAAAAATATAAAATACACTTGAAAATATAACATTATACGATTTGAAAAATCTTTGTGTCATATTTTATACGAAAATTCCAAGTTAATAGAAGAATGTCGATAATTTATGACCGTGTTATACCAATATTATTAAGTCGGGAAGCAAATGTAATTTTTCTTCTCCAGAATTCCGTATAATCCTTCGTTACTTATTTTTGTACATAGGGATGTCGCAGGTTAAGTCGATAAACTTTACACGTGCCGTTTATCTAGGTCACATATTACGTGGTGGAGAGCGACAGGAACGAGGGCAAGGATTACTTCGAGATCAACAGGGAGACCGGCGAGATCTTCACAAAAGTAATGTTCGATCGCGAAAAGCAGGGCGCTTATGCCCTCGAGGTGGAGGCCAGAGATGGAGCACCGTCCGCGCGACCCAACGGCAACGGGCATCCTAATTCAGGTAGGTGATACGAAAAATTTTATTTGACAGCCATCCGCCGTTGCGCATACAATTATAAAATGTGTACGGCTCTGTCCGTGTGCGCGTGGACGCGTACTATAAATATTCCGATAAATAATAAATCGCAGCGGCATAATGTATAGGATGTCAGAGAATTTTTTTTTTTTATAGAGAATCTTATATTAAAAGTCATGCAAATTTTCATCACGGTCATGCTTTACGTACGCCATCATTTCGAAATATTTATGAAAAGTTATACATATTTTGGAATGCGAAACGAGATTAATCGTTAACGATTCTGGAAAAAGATTCATTACCGAAGAGAGAGATTGGAAGAAAGATATTTGTTGTTTTTGAATCGTGAGTGAAATGGCTGGAAACATGAAAGGGACAATACATATTCTGCGCTTGGCGCGTTTTTTAAATTCGAGTAAATAATGGGTTGTAGAAGAATAATATTTATATTCATGCGGAGTGCGTGCGGAGCATACAAACCTACGATATAAAATTCGGATGAAAATGTTTGCTTATCGCTCGCCGGCAGCAAGGAAAAAGTCATACAGCCATGGAATTTTGTAAATTAAGGCGAAAAAGTTTGAAAAATATAAAATGTATTAATCGCATAGTTCACATTTTCTACTTTAATGTCGTATATATAATACAATTTTTTTTTCCACTCCTCTAAAAAGATAATTTTTCTTTAATTTATCCTCATCATTTCACTCAGTATTTCGAAAATTCTTATATTACTTTCACGAAAATTAATGGTTCGGATATGAGCGCGAATTTCTCCATTTTACAAAAGAATTATCGATTCGCAGTGACAATCGAATTATTGGCGAATTTAATATTATCCGGCAATGTGCGAGCGTGTCGTCCCCGTGGGAAATTTCTATTAGGCACCTTCAGCAAACGGAGGCTCCTTGAGATTTTTTTTTTTTTTCACACAGCACGTGATTTGCATTATCGGACTTTTATGGTGTGAAGTTCCGTGCGTTAATGCGATTGCGGTGTCCAAGCAAGTGTGCGTCTTGCATTAGTTGATTGCATGGCTGTGCTACTTGCTCGCAACTTTCAACAAAATTGCGTAACATATAATTGTTTAATAACATTCTACAATCATAAATTGTTTCTATTAAATTTTAACTAATTAATAAAATAAAAGAATTAATTAGGAAGAAAAAATTTGCGAAGAATTTCTAAAGTGATTTAAGAGTCACTTTGAATTAATCTATGTAATTACCACCGTATTACAAAATCGATGATAAATGTGCGGTCCGATTACTAGTTTAATCGCGCAAAGTGTTAATTTCCAGCGATTGTTTATAGACAATTTGTTCGACGCTGTAACATAAATTTCCGCTTTTCTCAATATCTTCTTCGTTAGTCGAGAAGCTTTATTTAATGGCCTCGTATACGTAACTCATTGTCCAAGGATAAACGTAAATACAGCCTCAATCTGAAATTAATTTAATATTGAATCGATTCATTATTTTTCTTGTTTATTTAAGAGGACGAACGCGAAAGGTAAATATTTTGCTTCTTTCCTTAAATAAAGAATAGAAATGTTCGACATTTAGTTACACATTAAAAGCACAAACTTGTAATCGCTTCTCGCGATTAGAAATTTTCTCGTATTAATTTTACAATATTTTTAACGATAAATATTCAAAAATTCATAAAGAGAATAATTCTTTACTCTTTGACGAACTTTTCGATAAATTCTTTTTTCCCCAAATGGATTTCATTGTCGGAGTTATTCCCTCCCGTGAAATTTTTAATTTCGAATCGTCGACTTATTGATCGGCGTTAACATCGCGCTCACGCGATTGTATTCTCCGTTTTTCGTATATCGATTCGTATTAAATACGTATATGATTAATTAACGTTCTAATCGCGCCGAGTCGCTGCGAGCAAAACGCGCACTTCCACTAATTAAAAGCTAGATCCAAGAACCTCGAGCAGATAATTAGTCCTTAACGTCATTACGTTGTGTTGCGCGTCGCATTGAATCGCATTGATGTTACATTATAATGCGCGCACCACGTAAATAAGATTGATTCGCCTTCAATATTCGTCCCCTTCCCGTCATTAGTTGCCGAGGAAATCACGAAGATATAGGGTCTGAGAAAGATACGCGAGATTAGACGTTTCTTACAAAGCTCCTGTGAGAATGTCTACAGCCACGAGGATGTAATTCCTTTATTTTACAGACTTCGGCTCGATTTCTCCCGAAATTATCGAGAGACGAGCTCGGCCGCCTTTCCTTGTCTCTTTTGAAAGCTTAACTTATCAGGAAGCGGCTTTATAACATCCACTCCGTACAAGCCATGTAGAAATTATTTTAATATTTAATCATTGTTTAAAGTTCTTTCGAAGAAGAGAGCGAAAAGGAAAAAGGAAGACTAATATATGATATAAATATATAAATATACAATCAAGCAACAAGAATTTAATTCATTTCATTTATTTCAATAAATCCGTAATCTATAAAAAATGCAATTTTAGTATTTTATTACATAATTTCTCGAATCAAAAATAGCTAGACTTTATAAACAATTTTAAATTAATAATGACTTATAAATTCCAAATTAATGACTTATATTATATTCTAAATTATTAATAACTTATAGAATATTTATAAGCTTGTTTCAAATAAATATGTAAATACTTAAGAATATAAAACGTAATAAGTTTCGATATAATTGTCACATGTTTGAAATAAAATTTAGAAACGTGATACTTTATATGTCACTTTATTTGCAAAATCATTTAAATGCATCGTTAAAATCTTACCAATTTCCAATCAACCAATTACCAATCAACAGGAATTTAACTCGTTTTATCAATTTCAGTAACATTCGAAACTGAAAATGCAGTTCAAAATAAATTTATACGATACTCGATACCTTAAAAAAGATAATAGTATATATATTTATATATGGCAAAGTTATAGCCACGATTGATTACGAATTTATGCCTCGCGGAGATTAAACATAGACGTAGATGTAAAGAAAAATCTGTTTCGAGATACTCTTCGTTGAAAGCATATTTCGATTTGCCTCTCGCATCGCTCTTGAAGATTTTCATAAGCATCTGTTGGAAAAGTTGCGAACTTTATTGGCTTTTCCTTCGCGAAAAGTCGAGGTACGAAAGTGCGCCCACGTAAGTCGGCATCTCCGTGCTTCACAACGCAATCCAATTTCTAATAAATTCATAATTGCTTCGATGAGATGCGCCGACAGCAGCATCGATTCGATCTTTTACAATCATGGGACCGCAACGAGCGATTGGCATAGTCAGACGAAGCAGAAGATTGTACTTCCCGACTGAAACTCACTATTAGAATTTAATCTGAGAAAATTTGAAAATTTAATAATACTACAATATTTCGAAAAAGATATAAAACTGTGTCTCTCTCGTAGCGGGGTTTTTTTTTTTTTTTTTTTTAATTTTTGACAGGAACGGATAAATATATAATTTTAAGAAATTATTTCCTTTATCTTCTTATCATAAAAATTTAACATTTAAAAAAGATAATCTTCTGTCTTTTTTCCAAATCACTTGCCTATTGTATTTTTATATTTAAAGAGAGAATTGTTTTATATATAATTCTTTGTCTCTACACATTTAAATATACATATATTCTCTTTTAAAATTCGTTAATACACATCCCGCGATTATAACATTTTAATAGAATATCAATGCAACTTGTAAATAAAAATATTAAGAGTATAATATTATTTCTTGTATCATATTATTTTTTCCTACATTTATTGTATATCATACCGTATATATTATACGATATTGCAGAATAAAATTTTTCTGCAACTTCGGAAATCCGACTATATTGTCGCTAAGTATATCTTTTACCTCCGACTTGCATTTCGACTTTGAGAGAAAATTGTTGACATCGCGGTTGTCGTTTAGATATGTCGAAAATCGTAAACATTGTATATAAGCCCTTTCTTTTCAATGGTAGCATATGCTACGTGCTATGTATTTTACACTATGTAAATATGAAGCGATCTATGTAACATGGAAACTCAAAAGTATTTGTATATCCTACGAATAACAGAAACACATTATATGCAAAAAGTTTCTATAAAGAGAGTCTTCTATCATTTTCATCAATTCTTCTGTGATACATATTCAGAGTCACACAAATTTCGCAATAAAAAAACGTTTAAAGGCGTTTTGGCTGTACGATAGTAGCAAAAAGAATCAAAATTTAAAAACAACATATTTCTTGCACGTTTATACTGTTTGAAAAATCAAATAAATAAATACGGATCATAAAAAGAATTAAAGTATCACAAAATAATATGGTTTTTAACGTCTTCGTAAAAGACAAGTTGTAATTAATATTTTTCCTATTAGGTGTACAACTTTGCTTCCGTCGTTTTTTTCCGAAATTCGAGGCTTTATTGTAAAAAACTGGTTATACATTTATGATTCAAAGTATTGTCCATTCCCAATGATCGTGCCAATTCTTTTTGACTTTGACTCGAGTCTTCATTAAGTAATGCCTCCAATTCTTCGAGAACCTTCTCGCGTATCAAATTTAAGAAACAAATAACATTTATCTACAATTTTTAGTAAATAACTTTTAAATAAGTAAGTGGATCTAAATCAAATTTTTATTAGTACAAATATTTATTAGTAAAAATTCTTACTTCATTGGCAACGTTTTCTCCTTGCCAAATTTATCAATAAATACAATACGCGATCTTCCATAAGAATCAATATTAATTTTAAACTTAAATATTTTCCAAATCGTTAAAAGGATCGTGCTCAAGTATTTGCGCAAATACTCAGAAGAAATAATAGAACAGTCTATTTTCGTGCTTCTGTCAATATTTTGACACATATGACACATTCATCCTTAACAAAATTCAGACGCGGGGAATCGTTAAGTGAACTTATGCCATCTGTATAAAGTTGAAATTGTAGTCGAAGTTTAACACGAGATACAAGGGTCGCATTAACGTAGATTTAAATATGGATCCATATTGTTCCGTAAACGAAAGAATTTAATGGAAAGCGTTAAATCGCAATTATGCAAAGCTTGCATTACGTCGGATGTTGAAGGGAAAACGGAATGTACAGCCGTGAATTTCCGAGCACGATTCCTGGCGCAAGTAGTTCGACTTTAAGCTAACGGATTATATTAGTACAGCATCTCTCGCGCGTGCGCGTAAAAAGCTACAAGAGAAACATTAACATGGAAAAGATAGGGAAATGCATTTCGCGCACGTAGCGCCTCGAGAAACGGGTAATTTCAATGATTTTAGCATTCGTGTGTGCAAAGATTAAATCGCTAATACGATTTTGACAAGCATCATTCAATTCTCAAACGTTATAATTCGTCGATTTAAATTTTTCTATACGAAGAGAAGATTCCGTGAGCGTCGATATAAAATTCACTTTACGAATTTCTTCCTTCGACACGATTTTGATCGGGAAGATTTAATATTTCGCTCTACAATTAGCATTTATCCAAAGCTACGTATGCGCATGTAAATTCGTTAAGCAAATAACAAGTTTGACGCGAGTATCGTAGGCATTTCCTCTTGCGCAAACGTTTATTTCGAAAACGATCCGGGCTGACGTTAAATTCGAGTTTACCCAAAACAATGTAATAACGTCGCGCTGCGAGCGATCGGAGTTATTTCTTCGTTTAAATTTCAGCGCGATGCTGTAACAGGCAATAATCGTAATGTTAAGTGTTAAATTACAATTATGCTAAACCGAAACGGGAACATGCCCGGCGTTTTCGGGGACGTGCATATTGTACCATCGGGTACATGCTCGTTAACAATACGGACAGAATCATCGTAAAATTCGTCTGCCGTGAACAAACGACCACTTGTTCCACATACGTACAAGTATAATGCCGTCTGTAATTAATCGCGTCGCGAATGATAATTAACGGCAAAGTAGATAGGCTTTATCATGTAATTTTGGAAAGCTCTCGATGTCAGCTACAAGAATACTAAATAAAAAATGGGGATTTCCATTTAAGATTTTAAAGTTGACCTTCGCATGACCTTCAAATGATTTTCCAAGGTCAAATCATTGTCACCATCTTATGGCCCCTTCGAAGCTACACAACTTTTGTCTGAAACATTTTTCTCTTCCGAGCTTGGTTTTTGAGATATTCGACTGTATGTATTAAAATGGGCCACCCAGTATATACTCGGTGTTGAGAAATTTATATCAGTGAAACACCGGTTGCAAAATAATAATGTCCACTCCATGACACATTGAAAGGAAGCTTTGCGGATGTAACGAGATGGAGAAGACGCCGCAGCTTCAAGCCAGCTCAAAGCCACAGAGTCGGCTCTTCGAGCTCTGATGAACATCAAAGATATTCACGAGATGGCAAGATTGTTTTTCACAGAAATAAGAAACGTGCCGCGCGGAGATGTATTCTAATCTTCGTTCGCTTTTACGGTGATTATTTTTATTGTCGTGACCTGCTAACAAACAGCGTCTGGTATTCTTCCTCGATTTTAAGCGGTGGCTTTGACGGCCAACTCGCCAGGCAGAAAAACTGATAGCGTTTCATCGCCCGTTGCATCCGCGGTCAGCTTTCTTGGACGGTGTTCCTTGGTTCGGGGTTAAAGAGTCCCATCCGCTGCATGCCCGGTATATGCATACCTCTCGTCCGAGTTACACTGCAATTTTAGCCACACTGCTCTGTGTGCGTTTTTCTTCTAATGCACGCTTCAAACGGTAACGCTAAATTGCATTCGCAGTTTCGGCCGCGGCTCCGTTGCTCGTCTAAACGAGCGAACGTTCATCTCTTTTCGGGGTGAGGGAGAGAAGGAGGTTAACGCGAGTTTCTTGCTCCTTGGCATGAAATGTTGCGGAATGCGCTCGGCGTACGAGTGCAATCAATAATGTCCGCGAGAGTATCTCTTTGAGCTTTTATAATATCCTCAGTGCTTTATACCTTCGGTGCTTCATCTTTCTAGAATTGCGAAGTGCTTGCCATTATTTATCTTTCATGGCAACAATAATTTTTGTGATGAGTTTGTTAGTTATTAATATTTGATAGTTTCACAGCCTTCACTCGTGGCTCTTTAATTTTTAAACGTGCAAAGTGTTCAAATTCTGAATATCCATTATAACAGAGTTTATTTTAAATATTACTGTATGTGAAAATTTCATAAATCTTGAATATTGCAAGCAATCGTATAGAAACAGTATAAAAAGAGAAAGTTATTACAAGAAAAATTAAAAAGTTATACATTACAACGTCATATAAAAATTATCAATTTGTTCACAAATCATTATATTTAAAAAAATTATATTTTAAAATATAATGAATTGTGTTAACAAATTGATAATTTTTATATGACATTGTAATGTATAATAACTTTTTAATTTCTCTTGTAATAACTTTCTCTTTTTATACTTGCGTGCTATTTATATATTACTTGCTTCCGTCGTTTTTTCTCCGAAATTCGAGGCTTTATTGTAAAAAACTGGTTATACATTTATGATTCAAAGTATTGTCCACTCCCAATGATCGTGCCAATTCCTTTTAACTTTGACTCGAGTCTTCATTAAGTAATGCCTCCAATTCTGCATCTTCGAGAACCTTCTCTCTTCCACCGCTATGCCGGTCTTCGACGTGAAAATCACCGTTCTCGAAGCGTTGAAACCACTCACGACACGTTCTTTCACTAATAGCGGCTTCACCATAAGTATTTGAGAGCATTCGATGAGCCTCAGCCGCAGATTTCTTCATATTGAAGCAGAAAATTAAAACCTCCCGCAAATGACGAGAATTTGGCTCGTAAACTGACATTTTCAATCGAGAATAACTTTATGATGCAGACACAAATCGACTAATGTTTCTATGAGGTTATTCGTCATTTCCGCAAAAAAAGGAACTTTCCATATGGGAATTGCAGGTTTCTGTGAACGTGGCACGAAGAGCGGAGAAATATGATTCAATATACAGAAAATTCAATTTTCAGAATTCTTAAGTTGCGCTCGTTGGTGAGTACTTTTTAAAGATTGGAAGATGGAAAAGAGAGAGATATGCATTTTATTTCGTTCTTGTTCTCTTATATTTTTACTCTGTTTCGTTGAACGATGCCGATATCAAAGATACTATAGTAGATATAAAAAGCTTCGTTGCAAGAAAAACCCTTTACGAAAATAATAGAAATTTCATTCTTTATCAAAGTTTACTATATGTATTAAAATTGAGAAATGTTATTCGTTTGTTATCGTTATATAAAAAAAAAATAAGTAAATAATAATTAAAATAATGTTTCTACAATATTTGTTAACGTTCAGAGATGAAGTTGCTTCAAATGAAAATTCGACATTACGTTAGAATAATATAACGGAAAAAGCTACACGCGAATGATGAGTTTTAAATGTTTGACTGCTAACTGACATTGTTTGTTTAAGGCAACATCGTAAAAATGGAAAAATATTTTAAACAAAGAGCGTGTAACTCTCTATACAGACCTGTATTCTCTATTGTTTTAGTCCGTTAAATTTTTATTAAAATCTACTATTTATTTCGATGTCTTTTTCAAATAGCTAGAAAAAAATATTTTAGTAAATAATTTGATAATATAAATTATAAATATTATGACACCCATATATATTTATTATAATATATACATTATCTATTATAATAAAAGTATATATTTTTCAATTTTTATCATATTGTCACGTTATAGACTAGTTTATATTCATCAAGTTCTCACATTGAAAGAATCCATTTGCAATTACCTGCGGTAAATCGGCCGCGCAGACGCAACGGACGGAATGCGGTAAATTGTCACGGGTGCAAAAAAAATGTTGAGAGAGACGCGAAACAAATGATACGTTCTACAATTTTCAACGGACTAATATCGGTCGCGCCGCATCCCCGTTGTCGATTTTCTGGAAAGACTGGAAGTCGGCATATTGTTTTTTTTTTTTTTTTTTTTGCTCGCGGACGAGCATTCGAAGGTCTTAATTTATTCATTTACTTTCTTGCTCGTTACCAGAGCGGCGGAATGCCAGCAATGGACGATTTTAGATTGAATGGAAAATACAAAACTGACGGGGAGAAATAAATATGGACGAGGAATTTCACACGAGGCACTATGTAGCAAATATCAAAACGAAACTCTAGATGCTTTGACGTTTTTTTTTCCACATGCACGCGGATTGTCCTCGTTTTTTTTTTTTTTTTTTTTTTTGTGGAACGCGACGCGCGACAACATTCATCCATTCGCTATGAATAATTAGCGAATATCGAGATCGCGGGCGCACGATGAATCGTTCATCCCCGGTTGCTGGGATGGATTACGTGAGTTCGAGCTCAGATACCCGCGATAATTACAACTCTGTTTAATTATCCGGAAACTTCATCAGTGAAAAATGCTCTCGTTAAATATGATACTTCATAGATATGACGTATTTAATTAAGGTGGAAAATATATTTTTGCAAAAATTTCCGGGTACATTTTTCATATTATAATGTGCCTTGGAAACGTATTGTATTAGAGTATCACAAAATTTTGTCTGAAATTAGTTTCATATATCTTACATCATTTTTGACGTTACTGGATGTATTATCTTCTAAAAAAAAAAGTAAATAAATAAAAATAATAAAATTTTTTCATTCTGAATTAATAACGAAAAATAATGAAGCATAATTAAATTAATATCGTCACACGTTCAAAAAAAAAATATATATATATATATATATATATGCTATACTTTTTTGTGAAAAATCGTCCTACAGACGTAAAACAAAATCCCATCTTCTTCGAACTTTATCCAAGGCACGTATATACAAATGACACGCGTCTATGTATCCTTATGTCATGCAACGTAATTTCATATGCGAAACATGAAACATAAAGAAATATTAAAATATAAAATATATAAGATTGTAGCAGCAAAAAAAGTTCTTTCTGCATTCCGTTCAAGATGGAATTAAGTAGTGAACGCAAAAAATGTGTCTTGTAATCGAGGAATAATAATTTTTTTTTAAATAAATGTATATTTTTTTCAAAACAATATAAAAAGAATTTTTTCGCTTTTATATATTTTAATACGCGATGTATGCGCGTAAAAAGAGTAATGAAGAATCTTTTCCAAGTATTTTTAAGTCTAATAATTAAAATGGATCTCAAAGTTTATGGTAGATATGTTGTTTTCATTCATTAACAAAACAATCGCGGTTTGTGTGTTAATTGCAAATCTAGATTCAGAGTAAATTAATATTGTCGCACAACAACGGATACCTTTGAAGTTATGTGGAAAACTTGAGAAAAGCATTACGCGAGAGTTGTAATAATTCACTGACAGAATGATAATTAGATTTCAGTGACGAATTTAAAATGCAGATAACTTCGATAACTAAACTTTATTAACCAGCTTGATTATGTAAAATCTATTGATTACTTCTCATGCAAATCTCTACGCTAATTTGAACGCGACTCTCTTTATTCTCTCATCAATTAAAAATATCAGGATTATATGATATTTACAGCGTATTCCAATCTAAAATAACTGCGTTTTGATAACAAATTAAAAAAAAAAAAAAATTCATAAGAAAAATAATATAATATGATATAATATTAAAATAAAATTCGATTTAATTATCAGATAAATGTTCTACCACGTTTATTTTTCGTTTTATATTATTCTCTTCGCGCATTTTTTTTTATTTTAATAACAATTTCAGAGATGGATTTTATGGAGACAACTTGGCGAAATAGTCCCATTAACATAATAGTGGAGTCTATAATGAAACTACGTGCGTCCGTTTGACCGTGTTGCGTGATAAAAGGATATAAAAGAATCTCCGTTGCCTTCGTTATGTCTATGCACTCGCGTTCGCGGTATGACACAATCCGCGATGTAGAAATTTTTCTGCGAATATGTTATATTCGCTTTTGCGAGGGAATCCACGTCAAATGATTTAAATTCTCATTAAAAAACATGCGATCACGATGGAGGCTTTATGCCATCATACGCAAATACAATTTTATACGCGAATATATTTTAATTGCCAACTTTTGTTCAAACATCGATAACTACGGTTTTTCTCGCGCACTTCCATCGTGATTGCACGCGCATGTAAAAACCAATTTGTAACGCGAAATATCGCGACCGTGTCAACGGGAAAGACATTAATCCAGTTTTGACAAATACTGCGATCTTTTGTGTAAGCCATATCTGGAAATTAAAAATATACATAAATCTATTTTCTCTCATTGTTATTATACGAGAATGTATTAATAATGTATATTGTGAGATGAATTACATCGCTATACTCTTAGTCTGAATAATGAAACATATAAAGTCTCTTCGAAACCAATTCCATGATAAGATAAAATCAAAACATGTCAATCAATATGCAATTTTTGTAGGAAAAAATGTAGTCCAGGTAAATAAAACAATATAATTTTAAAGCTATAATATATAAACACGATATGTGTTATTAATTTAAAATTATAATTATGAGCGGAAAATGTATATGCAAACATATATAATTAAAAAGAGGAAAGAAGAAAGAAGTTTACACATATTCATCGGCCTTTCATATTATTTACAACTCGTCTATAGAAGCACCTTTTTCGATCACATATACCTTTCTTGAATGTGATCCATTTTAACTGGCATCGTTCTGTACACTCCTTTCAATCGACGTGTATAGTTTACACGAACATGTATTCTGTTGTTCGTATTGAGAAAGCGTTTACACTCGTCGATAGAGATAATTGATCACGCCCGTTCCAAACCGTTGAAAAAAAGAGCTGGGATTCTCGTAAAATTCGGTACGTGTGATATAGATCAAACGTATCAACAGAAAAAGCCATATTGCATGTAGTCATAAATCACTATCAGCCGTTTAAATTTAGGGCAAGTAATCTTTATAAAAAAAATTATTTTTCCTTTTATACGTACACCGATATACGAATTGTCTTTTTTATATATTGTATATGTCGTTATTTTCGTTCCCCTTTTTCTAAATTTGAAAATATAAGCAATAAAAGCTTACATTTTACAATATGCTTTTTTTTATAATTTCGAATCAAGATTTATTTTTATTGAGACATTTAATATGAAAAGGTATATTATAAGAAAATTAATGAATCAAAAAGTTGTGTTTAAAAATAATATTTAATTTTCTGTAAGATAGGATTTTAGAAAATTGACAAAAATGACATAAGCAACGTGATTTTATGACATATTTTCTAACAAAATTTTCACTTTGCCGTGCACATCGTAAAGAATAACAATTTCCCATTTGCTGAGCTGAAGATTACCTTGCGGTGAAATTATACCCGCTTACGATGGAATTACCCTAAATTTCGCGTTATGTCAGCAAATAATCGGATTTAAATTGAAGTTCTATTAAAATAGCTTACGAGACTGTGTAAAATCTAAAAAGCTTCGATTTGCATTGTAAAACAGAATCGCTTTACACGAGTTAGGCATCAATTTGGGTTAATTTGCAACGGAATTTCAAACGATTTAAGGAGATAGAACTTGATCGATAGATTAGATTTTCGATTAGATTTAGTCCGTGAGACTTCGATTTAGCGTCGATTAGAGTTGAGCGAGAAATTGAGTGTTAGCGAAGATTTGGTTAGGATCGAACTAGAAACTAGTTGCGTTAATATAACAAACTTATGACAAATCTGTATGTAGGTTTAGAAAGGGTAAGACGAACAGATTGACATGAAGAGAAACGTAAAGTACCACATAATTTAATTTAACAGTATAATTAAATTAAGATAAAGTAAGTTTAATTTATCATTGTATTAGATGATTGCATAAGTTCGTGTCCGATTTTCATAGATGGCATTAAGTTACTGCATGGCGGAGTTCTATTGTTTTCGTGTGTTAATTGTTGCTTACACCGAATAGATGACGTTGTCAATTTAGCGTCAGATATTGTTCAGATAAGTCCATTTGTGCATAAGAGAAATCATTAAAAATGGAGAACGAAAAGGTGCATTTGAGGCATGTAATGCTATATTGAATTTCGGAAAGGCGTGAGTGTTGAGATTGCACAATCAAAATATTCAAAGCGTTTATTTGGACCGCGCTCCTGCTCTCCGAACAGTCAAAAAGTGGTTTGGCAGATTTCGAAATGGTGATTTTAACATGGAGGATCAACCCCGCTCTGAACGGCCTTCTGGCATCGATGATGACATTGTGCATGCCTTAGTGGAAAGAAACCCAAGGATTACAACTGAGGATATTGCTGAGAGGCTGAACATCGATAATTCAACCGCTTTTCGTCATTTAAAAAAGCTTGGATACATTTCCAAGCTTGATACGTGGGTGCCGCATCTCCTGACTGAAAGGAATAAGCTGCAGGAAAATTGCAGGAGTTGCAATGGGAAATTCTGCAGCACCCGCCATATTCTCCAGATATTGCGCCTTCAGATTTTTATCTGTTCCGGTCTTTGCAGAATAGTTTAAATGGCAAGAATCTCAATTGCGAGGAAGCTGTCGAAAACCACCTTACAAACTTTTTTCAAGAAAAACCAAGTTCTTTCTTCAAAAATGGAATCGACAAGCTTGTAGATGGTTGGAAAACCATTGTAGAAAAGAATGGAGACTATATAATTGATTAATAAAAGTGTTATCTCTAAAATATAATCTATTGAAGTTTATATTTAAATCGGGCACGAACTTATGCAATCACCAATATATTTACTCCAAAAATTCTTTTCTATCCTTTATTGCCATTTTAATTAGATAATATGCTTCTAAAGTACGAAGGTAGCGAACTGTTATACGTTTCGCATTACTCTACGTAGGATAAATCAAAATTGCCAACTTTGAGAGATTGTTTGAGAGATCAGCCAAGAACAACAAAAGTTACTGTAAACATTGGTCAAAAATATTTCTTTCCTGGAGTTATTTGTAGCAGATTCTGTGTGTATTATAAGGTTGTTATCGATTATGTTGGGCACATTAGGTTGGATAGTTTACAGTTTAGATCGCTTTGCTTATGATATCTCTAGTACATGAGAAATTCACGTTCTGAAAATAAAGCATTTTTCTATGTTTAATGGAAAGTTTCGTTACTGTAATAGCCCTTCCCAAACACGCTTTCGAAGTTTGTTAGAGGAATTTTAACTCATTAAAAATATCTACAATTTCCTAAAGAAGTGCGTCGAAATTGCCGCGTTCTTTTAATTAATTCTTTAAATTGCACCTAAACTACATCTAAATATGCTGCGGCATTTTTAAATCACTGAGAAAATTGCGAAAAAATTCGCACATCGAATAAGTTAAAATTATAAATTAATTGAACTGAGAGAGAGAGAAACAATTTATAAAATAAAAGAATAAAATATTATATTGTAAAATATTGTCAAACACCACATTCATACAAATAAATTACATCTTTATGTCGAGTATTTTATCTCAAGTCCCGGCACGTCGCGATTGTATTGTTGAGAAAAATGAATGTATATTTTAAATATCATTAAATATTTCTTGTTTAAATTATTATTAAATATATACGTATATTATATAAATTTTTAGAAGACACAATAATATCGTATACAAGAAGAATATCTTTTTCCAGAAGAATAATGGACCGATACGATGCTCACGATATTAAATCGCGCAACGCAATCCAGATCTTTCGAAATAAGCTGTTCAATTAGGGAGACGTTTCAACGGCGTACTTCCGCCAGGATATCGATTCTGTCCGATGCAATCTCTGACCACCGCGGTACAGAGGCGACTGGCACGGCTGGCTCTTCTGGTTCGCCGACCCCGACGGCTGGCAAACTTATCCGGGAAAGTTTCAAAGCGGGGGCGTACGATCTCGTGTTTATCTGGGCGCAATGTGGCGACAGAGCGAGCTTTCGGACGCGCGGGAGGAAAGGAGGGGGGTGGGAGGAGGAGGCAGAAGGGGCGACTTCGAGGACCAGGTCGGGGGCGAAATCGACCCCGGGCCATTCGCCAAAGGGAAACGTTCTCTAAATTCTGATTTCTCGCGTCACTTGCGTGACCCTTTCGATTTTCCTGACGCGCGACACGCCGCTGTTATCGCCTTCGGCGATTCACGGTGGTTCATCTGTGGGGATTCTATTATGGGCGAAACTGCGATCGTTATTGTCGGGCAAATTACTCCGCGTTAAAGCGATAACGCGGATTTGGATTATTTAGACAGTCGGGAAATTAGTCGGGATAAATCGTTGTATGGTACATCGGGGCATAACCGATGAAAGGAATGAAGTAACGAGGATTTAAGGAAGTTTATCGAGAGAGTTTTATTTATTTTTTTAAAGTGGCAGAAATTCATCTACGATTGATGCAATATCAGTTTCTAGTAATTTTCTATTCGTCCGGACTTCACAAATTTTTTTTTTTTTTTTTATATATCAAGAACAAATCGTGAAGAAATAATTTTTTCAATTGATATGAAAGAAAGAAAATAATTTCTTTTCACGATTTGTTCTCGATTAAGTAAATTATTAGATCTTTATCGAATGAATTATTCATTTTAAAAGTGACAGAAGCTTATCTATAATTGATGCATTAAAATATCAATTTCTATTAATTTTCTATTCGTCCGGATATAGAGTTTACAAATTTTTTTTTTTTGTATATCAAGAACAAATCGTGAAGAAATAATTTTTTCAATTAATATGAAAAAAAGAAAATAATTTCTTTTCACGATTTGTTCTCGATTAAGTGAATTATTGTATCTTTATCGAATGAATTATTCATTTTAAAAGTGACAGAAGCTTATCTATAATTGATGCATTAAAATATCAATTTCTATTAATTTTCTATTCGTCCGGATATGGAGTTTACAAATTTTTTTTTTTTGTATATCAAGAACAAATCACGAAAAAATAATTTTTTCAATTAACATGAATAAAATAATTTTTTCACGATTTACTCTTGATATTTAAAAAAAAAAAAAGAAAGATTTGTAAAGCCCATATCCAAAGTACAATATAATAAAAATATTTAATAGAAATGGATATATTAGTGCATCAATTATATAGATAAATTCCCGTCACTTTTAAAATAAATAATTCACTTGATAAAGCCGCTTTTATAAAAATAAATAATTCGCTTGATAATTTTTCGCAACTTCTCGCTTCTGACATATCAATTTGATATAGGACCGTCGACATTTTAAAAATACTACATATTTTTGCAATATCCATTTCGAATATTTTTCCCAAGTCTCTTTTGACCATTTTCTTTCCTGGACTTTCAATATTATGCCGCAACTTGCGGTAGAATAAAATTTTAGGAGCGCACTCCATTCGCCGCCAAAGTTCCGGATCGATGTACGTCGTTCAATGCACTGTCGGTGAGACATGGAGAAAAAGAGAGAGAGAGAGAGAGAACGAGCGAATTTCTGAATTTCGATTGCCGCACTTTCTCATTCGACGCATGTTACACGCAATACGATATCGCTTAACACGCTGCCCATTCGTTGAATGTGCGTTCGCGTGGCAAACTGTAGAATCACGCAGGCGTGGAATTTCGCCTGCGGAGTTTCCAAGGATGATCTCACGTGCCAATAAATCACCAATGACGGACCGCAATAACGAAATAACGCGGACTGAAACAATTCCCTGGGATACGCCGGGACTTTCATTTCGGCGCCTGTACAGCTTTTACAGCGTGTTCCGGATAACATTGCAAAAGAGAAAATGCTACGAGTGTATGAGCGCGATTCGATATTATAGTCTAGGCAATATATTGTATTGCAATAGTTTTGAAGAATTTGTAGAATTCATGAATATCGATTAGCCGTAGGTGCACACACACACACACACACACACATACCATATATGCGTGTGTGCGTATAGATGGCTGCTTGAAATATTTGAAGTATTTGTATTACTAATTAATTACAATACAATATTTGAAAACTACATTATCAAAGATAATTAAAATGCATTAATGAAAGTAAAATTAAAAAATCTCACAAACATATTTATAATAAATATGTTTTTGCGTGTGCGTGTTACCGGAATTGAAAGGCACTACAATTTGAATGTTTTATATTTTCGTCAAATAGGTTTACACCGCAAAAAAAAAAAAAAAAAATTGTTTACATTTAATTAAATCTGCGCGTTTAATTTCTTATTATCTCTATTAGTTGAAATATTGAAGTATTCAAGTTTTATATATCACGTAGTTGATTGAAATACTCAAATTATTTTAACTAAACAATCTAAACAATATTGATAACGAACTGAGCGACTATTTAGTCAAGTTGATAAGTTTTATTCTCAATGTAATACTTTCAGATCTATAATTCACATCAAAACAAGATTAATTAAAGCGTTCTTTTTTTTTTATTTTATATAATGTGCGACGAAAATGCTCCTTTTAACGTTCACTTTGAAGTTATATCGAAGCAAGATTGCTCTCGCGCCAAAGTATTTCGACATGAGCTGATATCGATGGATTATACGAAAGCTAACTCACCTTGATCGGCTTACTATCGAAGAGAATTGATGTTACACGAGTGGGAGATCTTAATTCCAATAAATGTGACTTTTTTTAGAAAATTGCAATATCGCTTTCTATACCGGACAATTTCGTACGAATATTATTTCTACTTTTAGAAAAATGTCGACGTTACTAAAGAATTTTACGTCTTCTAAAGAAAGGCTCACAATAATGTAATAAAACGTAACTACAATATTTTCTCTGTAAAAATTTTCTCTATTTTTATATTAGAAAAAAATTTTCTTTCTGTGTGAACTCTGTTCGCGAACTCTATGGTTATTAAAATGCCAATTAAAACACGACTATCAAGTGCGTTAAAAATTTGCAACTTTTATTGTTGATAAAAAAAAATAAAAAAACGCAAACACGTTTAGTTTTGAGGTATCGCGTTCATTTTTTATTTATTTCCGGAATTTCTGCGTTTACATTTTTCTGCCGAATATGAACGACATTACTTTCGGCATTAAATCCGTCATTTTTTTGCGCGCTTACAACTAATCTTTTTATTGATACGCGCTACAGATATGATAAACGATAACGTTTAAATAAGAGATTCGTCAATAAAGTGCTTCGATGCGCGTTGCTCGCGATTCAATTAAAAAGTAATTACAGGCAAGAAGCGGATTTGTTCGACATTTGCTCGTGTGTTTTACCGTTTCCTATAACTTTGTTATTTTCTATGAAATATTGTGATTTGCGGTTCATTATTACAATTACGAGATATTCTCTTTCGATATAGTCCCGCTGGCGCATCGTGCTTCATAATATTAACCGATATTACGCTTTCGATCAAATCGTTCGCGATGAACAGCGATAAAGCCCCCGGAAAATTCTCAACGTAATTAGCCCATCAGGAAAATAAATTAATGTCATGGCGTAATTATGAGGCGGCCAACATTATAAACGGATAATCATTTCGGAAATGTTGTCGACTCGACAAACGTGGTCGTATACCTTTGATAAAAGAATTGTCGCTTGTCAAACGCGCCAACGTTATTCTATACATATTTATTTTACGCGAATGGCGTTTATCATTTAATTCTTGAGAGCGTCTTTGGTCTCCTTGTCGCGAAGTTCTCGCTTCATTACGCGACAGCCATTAACTATGTTGTAAAACTTATAATAGGCGTCATCGATTGTTCAGCGAGCGGAATCAAAATGAAGATAATTAACATTTTGCTTTCCAAAGCATCATTTCTCATCGTTTCCATTTCCTTCAGATAATTACAATTTTTTTATTTTTATATTTGCTTTTTTTTATTTTATTTATTTATTTTTTTTTTTTTTCCTCTCTTATTCGTTTTCGTCGATAATTACATTTAATTTTTATGCACATAATTGTGATCTATCAACGACAATTTAAAGATAAAAACGGACGAACTAAATATCTGATGGCAGTGACTAAAGTATAATAAAATATATATCTATATAAACATATTGTTGTAGTAAAACAAATATTCAATCGATCGATCTTTCATCAACAAATTGCATTTCATGCATATCCTTTTCATGCGAGAAATCCAATTAATGCATAAATTTTTACGTCAGCATTATATATATATATATATATATATATATATATAGAGGGTGTCCCATTTTAAAGGACCCACTCAAATATCCCAAAAACACTGCGTTAAATCAAAAAATGTTTCAAACAAAAATTGTATGGCTACAAGGGGGCCATAAGATGGTGACAATGATTTGACCTTGAAAAATCATTTGAAGGTCATGTGAAGGTCAACTTTAAAATCTTAAATGGAGACCCCCATTTTTTATTTAGTATTCTTGTAGCTGACATCGAGAGCTTTCCAAAACACTATAATAAAGTATTTTTTTTATATTAAGTACTTTTTGAGTTATTTTATACTTTAATCTGACATCTTTTGATATAAAAAATTAAATATCTCATAAAATATTCAGTTTTCGATAATCTTACCGTAATACTTTTATGTACAGAATAATGGGACAAATCAATTAGTGCAAAAAAAAATAATTGTTTAAAAAAATACATCGTAAATAATTTTTTTAAAAACTGTTATTTTTTTCTACTAATTGATTTGTATCATTATTCTGTACATATAAGTATTACGGTAAGATTATCAAAAACTAAATATTTTACGAGATATTTAATTTTTTGTATCAAAATGATATAAGATATTTAATTTTTTATATCAAAATTTTTTATATTAATTTTTCAAATCATTGTCACCATCTTATGGCCCCCTTGAAGCCACACAACTTTTGTTTGAAACATTTTTCGATTTAACGCAGTGTTTTTGCGATATTTGAGTGGGTCCTTTAAAATGGGACACTCTGTATATATATATATATAAAAGTTTCACGTTTTCGTTTCTATTACTTTTTATTCTCTTTAATTTTGAATTTGTATATAAATATCTCTTTTTTACAATACAGAGTATTTCAAAATTAAATAAATAAAAATTAATCATTTTTCAAATTTAATCTCCGCCATTCCGTCTAGAATCATACGCGTTTCCTAAATTACGATTTCCTATGTGTAATTAACACGACTTTTTTCTCATTAATAACGTTAGCATTGTCATTTTCATTCAATCTTTTCGCAGAGATGCGTACGTGATGCGCGCTTCGAGAATGTTACGTTCATTAAATAAAAATTTTATAGCCTTTGATTGCAATCGGCACTTTTGCCGATGGTTCGATGGAATAGTAAAAAACATAGGAGCAAATATGCCTAGCGAATATGCAGACTCCAACTTTTATTGAACGTGATAACATTCATGCGGGTTACACCTCTCTCCATAAAACTGAGCGCGCGCAACCGCGACATAAAATAAAGTGTGCACGAGAATGCCCGGCTTTATACTCATCAATTTCTATGTTTTATGCTGGAATTTCTCGGGCAAACTTAATACACGGGCGCATCTAATTACATGTCACGTTGCTAGGCTCTTATAACAAACCTTAACGTGAAAGCCTTAGATAATTTATGTATCAAGCTATGTGCAAAGTGGATTCGACGAATTTTTAAAACCCTTTCGCGGACAAGAAACGTCTTTTTTCATAATATTTTATCACGTTATCGAGAAGATAAGCCCATTTTTTAAATTTTACTTCGATTGCTTCGAAAAAATGTTTGATGTTATAAAATTTTCGCAAGGCTTTCAAATATATGATTTAATAAAGCTTAATAAAGATTAATAAATATAAGATTAATAAAGGTTTTTAATATATAAATATATATCTAAAAAAATTGGAATAATTTTACCATATAATTTTTCATTCGGATACAGAATATCTCATTATATTACGTCGACGCTTAAGAAAAATATTAATGAAAAACTTTTTAGATATCGCGATATCACTCTAAAATATATAGATATATATATATTTTTTTTAATTATAAAAATATCTTTAAAACAAAAAAAATAGAATAAAATAAAAATCGCGCAAAAAGAAAAATGTATTAAGAATCGTTTATTATAAAATATTACGCTAAACGAAAACTATTAATTTATCGACAATTGTTGGTGACAAATACAAGTGGATATCCATTCTATAAAAATGAAATTTATAATAACATTCACATCTCTCATTTTCCATAAAATTTTTCGAAAATCTCTATTTTGTTATAAATACATTTGAAATGATTATAATATTTTCAATATAATATAAGACGAAAAAGGAAATCATCTTTCGAAAAGAAATTATCATTTACGGAAAATGGCCGCATTAATTTTTCCAGAAATCTATTATCTTCCTACGCTTACATACATATATATATATATCAGAAATGACGCGATGCTGCTGAAAGTTCAGAATTTAATCAATATCCTATGAACTTTACTAAAATAAGTTTTCGGCTTTGATTAAAATATTGACTTCAATATTCTGAATCAGATCGGCAATCGCAAAATTTTACATTTAATAAATTATTTATATATATAAGCGTCAAGTTTAATAAAGATAAAATGCGAGCGGAGATTTTGTTAACATTTCCAGTTCTTACATTAACCAAAATGAATTTTTCATAAGCTCGTAGAGAGAAAATATTTTTGTGCTGATTTATCTAGTTCAATTCTAGCAGTAGTATAATATACCCGTTTCTATAAATACTTCTCGTTTTTGCAATAATAAATGATAAAACGAAAGATTGCTATTTATTCATATTATCTAATGTAATTAAATGTTCCCTTAATTAAATTGAAAAATTACGTCAAATATAAAATAAGAATTGACTAATTGTATAAATTTTTTTCTTGCTTAAATAACGAGTGCTTTATGTCGAATAACTCCAGCGAAATAATAAATGTCAACGCGAAGTAAATTCGGATTATTATATGTATAAAATATAAATGTTATTGCCAGAAATAATGAGAAATGGATGCATCGAGAATAACGAAATAATTATGCGTTATCTAATATATCGTATTAATTCATGCACGACAGTTATATGTATAATTCCTAATATGATGGGGGATTTGCATATTCAAAAACGCGTCGGCATAATGAATTGCATTAGTCTCCAGTTAAACTCCTCCCATTATTAATATCAGTAACTACGAGCTTGTCATACGAGTATTATTGAATTTCAACGTTAACTTGCCTGACGGCTTTAGAACGCGGCGCGTTACCTTAGCTACAGCTCAGTCTCGTTATTACTTTAATAACCGGAATTAATCAAGAATTCTAAAATTTTTAGTAATATATATATATATATATTATAATATATATAATTGTTTAAAATTAATTAAATATAATCAAAGAAAATAATCTAATAAAATCATATTATAATTGTCAACAATCTATTAATAATATTGCGATAAAAGCTCTGTTAAAAAATCCGCAGATTTCGATAACAGTAGGTCAATTAAAATAAGATCTTTATTGTATAGGATGTGAGAACATCTCTTATCAGTTATTAGTTTATAAAGTAAAGATAAATTATAAGCGCTATATAATTTTAGGTGTAAACTATTGTACTTTGCTGGATGAAAATCCGCTGTTTCGCGGTTGCCGCAGAATTTCCTCGATAGTTGTGTCAACATAAAGTATTCTCGCCATTATCTTCTCCGTTTTGATATTCCAATTTTCGTGAAGAGATTATATTGCTGCAGTATGAAAATTTCTTTTTATTTATACATAGAATACACGATACGGCACACTATAGAAATATCACGTTTGTAGAACGTATGTTGACCCGCCTGCACGTTTCTGTTTATATATAAATGTCAAAGGTGTATATGTGTTTAAGATAGCGTATTGAAAATTTCAATATACCAAGGGGAAAGAATTTTTTTTTTTTTTCCAATTTTTCTTCTCAATAAATATTGTATTTACTTTGCACGAGGGTAGAGTAAAATCTCGGGACCCTCTCCCCTTTCCACTTCGCAATTAATATACTGCGGGGATTTTTCCTTCATAGAAAATCAATTTAAGATTTTATTTCACCCAAGTAATTGATAACAAATTCGCAAGTTCCTGATAATGGCAAACGATAGCCATTAACCGCTCGCGTTCAATAAACTTCCATATCGATTCTGATCTGACTCGCTCGCTCTTGAAAACGAACGAATTATTTCGCGGTCGACGAGGAAAAACGTATCGAAACGTTATTTCTTTAAACATCCGTACATTTATAATTATTAATAAGCTTATCAAGTGCCGTATCACCGATCTCTGAAAGATCTTTGCAGACAGACGTTAATATAGTAACCGCTGTATACGTATCGCGGTGTATACATATCACAATAGCAATTAATAACGGTAATTGGACGAGCACCATTAAGTCGCTCCGTGCCGTTCTATGCACGGTAAAGTGCATTCGATAGTGGAGGAAGAGATAGAGAAGGAGAGAGAGAGAGAGAGAGAGCGAGCTGCCGCACATTTCGCGTTTGCGATATCGCTCCGTATACATGTCGGTACTTTCTGAAGTGCATCTCGCAATAAAGGTATCCTCTTCCTGCGAAGAATCCGCGATCGGTATCTCGCTTGCCCGATTTAAAGGCGCTTGATTCTTCCGATAACTTTTTTGCAACGTTCTTCTCTCGCAATGTTTCTCTCTCTCTCTATCTCTCTGTCGTCTTTTTCTCTTTTCTTGTGCGCAAATTTCTACATCATTAAAAATAAAAAATCTATAGTTTATATAAAATTTAAATATTTAATAAAATTTTATAAAGTTTTAAAAAAGGGAGAGATATGTATTATAGTGTATAATGGCTTTTTTAACGGCAATATTTATAATAAATTTATCGTTGAATTTACAAATATTTAGTCACCAGTTGCACAAACTATAATGGCGCATCTTTGCAATACATGATTGACAAATGTATTCTCGTGTTTGCAAGCTTTATTTGTTCAATTAGTAAGAGTTACCCTTGTCTGGCACGCAAGAGAAATTAACTTATAAATTAAAGAGAAAGAGAGAGAGAGAGAATTATCTCTTTCTTCTTGTCTTGTAAAATTACGAATAAATTGAAGAAAATGTTGAATATATCTGGTGGAAAAATTTTTAAATAATATTTCATGATCCATATGATGCGTGAAAAAAATTGTTTACACGTGTAGCATATACTTCAATCTATTATTAATATTTCATTTTCCAAATAAAAGAAATCCCAATATATTAGGTGTACAACTTTGCTTCCGTCGTATTTTTCCCGAAATTCGAGGCTTTATTGTAAAAAACTGGTTATACATTTATGATTCAAAGTATTGTCCACTCCCAATGATCGTGCCAATTCTTTTTGACTTTGACTCGAGTCTTCATTAAGTAATGCCTCCAATTCTGCATCTTCGAAAACCTTCTCTCTTCCACCGCTATGCCGGTCTTCGACGCGAAAATCACCGTTCTTGAAGCGTTGAAACCACTCACGACACGTTCTTTCACTAATAGCGGCTTCACCATAAGTATTTGAGAGCATTCGATGAGCCTCAGCCGCAGATTTCTTCATATTGAAGCAGAAAATTGAAACCTCCCGCAAATGACGAGAATTTGGCTCGTAAACTGACATTTTCAATCGAGAATAACTTTATGATGCAGACACAAATCGACTAATGTTTCTATGAGGTTATGTTGACAGATGCCCAAGTTTATTGCATGACGTCTATGATCTATTTATTTCGACCACTACTTACCGCTAAAGCCATCTATAGGAAAACAGCAGAAGCAAAGTTGTACACCTAATATTTCTATGAGATCTTTTAAAATATTGTCATCTCATATCGATATCTTTCAAAATTCATTTTATCGATTTACACGAGAAACGTAAATTTATTTTAATTAAATATGCTTTATATGTATATTCGAGATAAATTAGACTATGACAAATCTAATATTTGACTTTAAATATATAACGTGTCGATAATTTTCTCGATTGCAGCGCCAATTCGGAATCGCGATTGAAGATATTTCCCGTTATTAATTATTTTCGAGTTGCTGGAAAGTTTGGGCGCGACGCGCTCGTTTATCTTACGGCTATCGCTTGTCCGCGTATCCTGCGAAAACGGAAGCTGTCGTTCGTGAAAACGTTATAAATCTTGGATATTAACGGAGCGCCCGATATGTACGGGTCAACTCGACGCCGCGAATATCGCGATTGCTTAAACGAGATCTCATTTTGCCGACCTATCCGCCGACATATAATGGTCTTACGAGGTAAAAGAAGCAGTTTCTGCTTCTTTGACAGAAGAGCAATTCCGTCACGCTCCATTTTTCCCTTAAGTAGATTTTTTTACGTGCTTCTCTTCGCAGGACGATGCGAAGAGATGCACGTTGAAGAAAGTAAAATAGCTCCTTACCCATACAAGCGTGGCAAGAAATAAGCGATATTTTCTAAAGGACGTGATATTACATATTAACTTTGTAAAGTCACGTCTGCATCAATATATTGTACGGAAGTTAAACGTCAAATAAATGTAAACTGTTACCGATAAATTCCGCAAACGTGACGTTTAATCATGATGTTGTTGGGTTACGCGCGTATATATTAATGCATGAAACTCTATAGATTATTATCGAAAACAGGCTAACCAAGTAATAAATAGGATTACATATTATACATATTCATTGCATGCGTATCATTCATCGATAGAACATTAAACTTAAACTGCATTAATTAGATAAAATTTATTACAAATTGACATTTCTATTATTTAATTATCAAAAAATCGAAATATCATTAACATTTATTTAACCAGAGATTTCTCCTCGCTCCAAAATCTCTCGATAAATCTTCTTTTATTTTTCGAAGAATATATAATGTAAAAATTATCTTAGTTTATTTACCAGTTTTATTTATTCATATCCACTGTTATTGAATTACCATTCATTTAATGTTATCAAATGTACAAATTATAAATCAACATTGAATATCGGAGACCGACAATTCGATTCAAAGGTTAATTTGCGACAATGCGATTGACGGGAATATAAAGCGCGTGCTAAAGCGCAATTCCAATCATCAAATAAACAGAACAATTAACCGTGCAAATATAATAACTGGATTTACTCACGATTTAATTCGTTGTCGGTGCCGATTTCTCGTAAGGTCGCTCCGTTACATTCGCTTCCATCGCGTGGATACCAATCAATCTGAAAAAAAAAAAAAACACAATTAATTACGATCGCTAATTAACGATATCTCGCTCGCATTTTGCATATCATTCCCGCATGCGTATGCGATATATGGGTATTTCGTCAAGCGTGATCGAATAACTTCGTGACACGATTGCAAATTCAACGATATTGCAAGGCTAGGAATAGCTAATTACGTACCTTGATTAATTAAATTTACTCGACGACACCTGATGTCTGTCTCGATTGTCTGAACGAACAATACGGAAAAAAACGATATAATAATGAACACTTCGCGGCGATCGCCCGTTAATACTTAATTCGGTACTCCCGGACACTTACCGCACCCGCGACACACTTTTTGGCGCGAAATGACAGGCCTACGTCACACGCGAAATAGCGAACTTCTGCCGCTGCGCGCGACATCCATCAGACGCGCGACGTACTTCGAAAATTCAAAGGACACGATGCACTTCACGTAGTTACGCGTGTGACGTCACAGCGCGACATCAACCGCGAATCCGACTAATTATAAGACTAAGAGAAATGTGCTCATTATTATCACTCAATTAGTATACCTCAATTAGTCGATTATATTACTTGATTCGATCGAACAATTAATGAGAAACGATACGTTGAAACAGATATAAAAAATTCTTGAAAGGGGTCTCTCCGTCTTCTCTCTCTCTCTCTCTCTCTCTCTCTCTCGCTCTTCTTGAAACGACGCGAGACACACAAATGTCGAATTATATTTTATTAATCGTTAATTCTGCGCTTCTCGATGATCGCCCATCGTTCGATTAGACACTCTGACATTTGTCACGTGCGCGACGCACTTTGCAACGCGTGATTAAACAACGCGAAACGAAGATCCTTCGACGCAACCGGTGTCCGATTACGTTAACGAAGTTGCCGAGAAATGAGAAAGGACATTAAGCTAACTTCACGCATTACTCGAATCGCGCCATCTCGCCGCGAGATCTATAGATGGTGTATGTGCAGTCGTAAAACATATCGATTGCAATCATCGAGAAGTATCGATTATCGATCTTCGGAATTTCTACGTCATCTCGAGTCGGCGTTCGACATTTTATCTATCGAGACGTATTATTTTCTCCGCGTACGATTTGTCCAGTGGACCTCATAATTAATAAAGTTTCGTGAGAATAATTAATTATTCTTAGCCGGGCGAGTAGGGCGTGGCGATGTGACGTCACGAACAGCGTGAAGTAGGCATTGCGTCCTTCTACGTCACATGTAAACTTGTCGCGTTACATAGTTATCGATTACGATTTACGAAACGCGTGTGCGCGAAATAAATTTCCGGGAATGTAGACTCGAATAATAACAAGCGATCATCGAAAAGTGTTGAAGACATTAATCATCATCGATGCGTGCTGCGTCATCTTCAGCTGGTTCGGATTCTCCATCTATTGAGAATGAAGCATCGTTTCACGTTATTTCTTCTCACAATCAGCCAAATTGGATAGATCCTAGTACAATCAGGCATCCTCGAGCAGACCTCGTAATTAATTAAGATACGTGACAGCCGGGTGACAGCAATCAGCTGTTTCTGCGGTACAGTCAGATACGCGGTCAAATTTAAGTTTAATAATAATGTCGATGGAGAGAGAATTTTCTCTCTCTTCCAATATTTATAACAGTTATACGGATTCATCATATTACGAAAAATTAAGTTCTATTTTTAAATATTTTTATTTCTTTCTTCCCTCATTTATCGAGAGGCGTCTCTTATGTTTATCGATAATCGTGTATTATTTGCACGTGAAGGAACGACAAATGTGTTATAAAAATCGAGCACGGATTCATATATACATATACAGTTTGCGAAGGATTCAGAGACCGAGTCTCGCGTACTCGAGAGATTTCCCGCTTCATAAATATTCACGAGGATCTATCTAGCCGGAGATCGTTCGATTTGAGAAATTCGCGAGACGTGACAGTTTTTCGTCGTATTCGGCGACTGCGACATTTCGTAAAATCGCTGAATCCAATTTACATTATGCATCAATGCGCGTATTTTCGATGCAATTTAATTTTTCCGTTACAGATCGCGTTTTTCATGTCACTGTGAGAGATAAGGATTTACCGACAAAGAATTTACGCCTCGTCGAAAAACACACAAGAGGCGCCTCTCCCGAAAATCCCTTATCTTTCCCATACGGGCTTGTTTTTCACTCACTCGAGCCGATCTTATCGCGTTTCGTAAATCTTCGCGTTAAAGGAGAGCATCTTTTAACGTTCTAAAATGGTTCAATCTCTCCTTCGAAAAATGCTAGAGTCGCTTAAAAGTTAAGAAAGTATTTTATAATCATTTTATTTTCCTCCCGATCGCGTGAGAATGCAGCATTTATCGTTATCAATGTAATAAAATCTATAATTATTTTTATTTGCAAATACATGCAATATTATTAAATGTTATTTTATATCTAGTAATTGTTTTTTATAACGCAAAGGTTTTCTCACAAACAACTGTCGATTAAATTATTATTATACGCTATTAAAAAAATATATATTTATTTATTTATTTATATAAGATACATTTTGCACATAAATATTTATTATATAAATAATTCTTTTTATTTTCATCTTTAATCTCTTTAATCTTTATTTATATTTATTTGGATTTGAATCAATTTATGAACAAATATATATATATATATATATATATATATATATATATATATAGAGGCTGAAGTAATGATTCGAACGCTAATGTTTTAATCGAAAATTGAAAAATTATAAAAAAAGAGATCTATAAATATCTAAAAATAACTAGCTAAAAGATTTATATAAACAAAAAGGGATAGCTCTGTTTTTTTTTTTTTTTTCAACGAAAGACGTAATAAAATAAAAACGCATTTATTTGATTTATTGGATGATCCATTAGCCATCGATCGTTCGGTGTAAATTGGCAGATAATCATTGATAATAGTTCATTATTATTGAACAGTTACGATGCATTATTGTCAATTAACGTCAAACTCAGGAACCATGAAAACCCGCGATTTTAATAGATAGTCCACAGAATGAAATATTACCTAGGATACGCCATAGTTGATGTTGATTCGATATTAAACGGACGCGATCGAATCACACGATGCTGGACGTTAAATGTACACGTTTTAATGGAATTACTTAGCGTGACAGCATTTACAAACGCGTACTTAAATGTGCAATAGTGCGAACCCAGCCCATGTAAAGTTTCGCTTGCGCAATAAATTCCTAAATTTATGAAAATGATATTGGTAGATTTTTCAGATCATATTATTGCAAAACAAGTAGCAGAGGCAGAGAGAGCAACCGATAATTTACAGTAATATATAAGTATTTTCTTGTTTTATATTAAATTGATAAGAGTAGCTATAACAAATTTATTAATTACATTGAAATTGTTGTTAATATCTATGTGTGAGAGCGATAAATAAAGATCGTTATTAATCTCACAGTAAAAATATTATTCTTACAATCGCGATAAATTTTTGCATATATAATGATTTTTAAAAAAAATACAGAGATTATGAAATATTTAAAAATATTTTTTTCTCGCAAAAAAATATAATTCATTTATTATATAATTTTAAATTCTTTCCTTTCTCGCTTGCTTAAATGGATTATCGAATTGTCATCGTAGCCAGAAATATTATTTTTGCAAATATCGTGTTGTTCGAAAAATTCGTTTCGATTCTTCAAGAAATTGGGAAAACACGATGCACAAATATATCTTTATTCGATTATATGCGCCTTTGTTTCCACAAGCACTTTTCCGGCCGTCCCTTTTACATAAATTTTCAAAGATTCCATGTTTTCCTTTCGAAGAACCTTTTAAATTTCTCGGCGAGAAACTTTTCGGCAAGTTGCGGCACGAACTTTCCGAACGGAGCTCGCGATACATTTTCTCGCGAAAAGATAAATCGATGCGCTGCATGATAAATGTGACTTTATCTATCCGGAAGAATAGAGTAAATTATCAGAGATTTCTCTATGCGACGTATATAGGTTGGACTACTTGTCTCAGGGTATGATCTAACTAGACTTTGGTGCAACTCTAACAAGATTACTCTATGCAGCGTATACACCGTCCTAGATTAACTTTGCACGATCTGGTTTGACTTAGCTAGGGCATCTCTAGTCGGAATAATCTATAGCGAACACGAATTGCATTATCAATGATGGTCAGTGTTAAACACGCTGACTTGCCGCGTTAAAGCTTTGTTTTAAATCCGTTTTATCTGTGATATAAATAAATAAGAATTTAATTAGGGCGAAATATAATCTTGATAAAACGATTAAAATTCAAAGTTATACTGACAATGTCGATTGTATCATATGTCAGATTTGTTCCTTTCGGCAAAAGATTTTATACGAGGGGTAGGTCACTAGTGGTTATAGTGTACAAAAATTACCCTTGATACGGATTACCTTTAAATTACCTCGGATTATTGAAGATTATCTTGGATTACCTCAGATTATCTGAGGCTACCTTAAAGGGCTACATACACCTAGCGGTAGGAAAAATAGGGGGAAATTTGACAATTTTTTTTTATAAAAGAAATTTTTTTATTAAAAAATCTCTAGCTACATCTCAAAGTAGGTCCTTAATGTATATTTGGTAAAATTTTCATTAATAAATATTGAAAAATGTACCGTGGAGGCGTCATCTCCTGGAAGCTGTTTGACGATGCGGTAAACATTGTAGCTCCTCCAATTTTTATCTGAAATCAAAAATCAAAAAAATCTTCTTAAATTATATAAAAAAAGGAAGTTTTTGTCGTAGTCGATTTTTTAAATTGTGTTTTTTCGAAAAATGGCGGCCATTTGAATGCAAAGATATAATTTTTAATCTGATATCTTCGCATTTTCAAATGGCAGCTATTTTTTGAAAAATCAAAATTTAAAAAATCGGTTACAACAACTTTCTTATTTTATATACTTTAAGAAAATTTTCTTTGGCTTTTGATTTCGGATAAAAATTAGAGGAGCTACAATGGTTACCGCTTCGTCGAACAGCTTTCAGGAGATGACGTTTCCGCGGCACATTTTTCAATATTTATTAATGAAAATTTTACCAAATATACATTAAAGGATCTACTTTAAGATGTAGCTACAGATTTTTTAATAACAAAATTTTTTTTATGAAAAAAAAATTGTCAAATTTCCCCCTATTTTTCCTATCGCTAAGTGTATGTAGCTCCTTAAGAGCCAACTTCACATATAGGTCCTTAAGAATACCTAAAATTACCTACAGATTATTCGATATTACCTTTAGATTACTTAGATTTCCTATTAGATTATCCAAGATTATCTGAGAATGCTAAAGATTATTTAGAATTACCAAAAATTATCTTGGATTACCCAAAATTTCCTTTGGATTGCCGCTGAATTACCTAGTCCTTGTACAAAAATTACCTCAGTGACCAATCCCTGGATTTTATACTATTTCACTAATAGGGTGAAAATATGTCGGGGCTATCGCGGGCATCTTTTCGCAAAACCGTATCACGTATTACGAACTTGGATTTTCGACCGAACGTTCTCGCCATGTTAAAAAGCTCTCGGGCAGACCAGACAGGCAATTAGTCTCCGGCAACTAACTATACTTAGGAAGTAAGTGCATCATCATCGTACCGTGGCGCGGAACGCGGGCAATAAAAACTTCCTGACGTCGCAAATTTTCCCGTAAGCGCGTAAACAAACCATCGACGACGCCCATAACACGCTGTGCACGATGCGAAAGCAATGGAGACGGTGCACAAATCGAGGGCGGTGGATGCATCGCTCCGTTGCACGGCGATAAATAAGCGAGCGGAATAACGCTATCGCGTGCCTCCGATGCATCCCGATCTCCCAGAATCGATTTTGAAGCAGTTTGGATCGCTCGATGTACTTTGAGATGTATAGACAGCTCGAATTATGAATATTTCATCGCTGTATATTTTTTTTAAATACGCACTTCCCCGCGTTATAAATTGAACGCGCAAGAATATAATTTTTTATCGAATGTTTTTAAAATTAGTAACAGAGAGTGTCTGCTCCCTGAAAATATATAAAGAAACTTGGAATCCTTTTGTACCTGAAGAAATCAGGAAATTTCCATGGAATTTTATTGGGATTCTGGGAATCTTTTAAACAATTATATCTCTTTGACAATTTTGCTTTTATACTTATTATAAACAATCGGCAATGCACCGATAAGCCAAGTTGTAAATTAAAGTGTGTTTAAATGTGCGTTTAAAGTATATTATAAATATATATCTATTTATATATTCTATTTATATCTACTTAAACTTATATATTCAATGTCTTAATAAAATATTGAATATACACTACATATTTTTTTTATTTCCACTTTTGGTAATAAAAAAGGAAAATATGCAGGTTAAAAATTTTTCTTTTCACGAAAATTATTCAGGGTTTTTTTTTTCTCCCCCCAAAAAAATACCTGGAAGATTACAGAATGTTCAGGGAATTTTTTTCACAAGATTTCAGTATAGACAGCCTGATTAGGCTTTCAGACATGAGCTTCGTTAAAGGTTGATGTTCTCTGTAGCATTTAAAATTTTCTCCATTAAATATCTCGACACAATCACACTTCGCATTAAATTTCTTCGAACGTAAAAAGAATGCATTGCTGTAACATATGTACATACGATCTGAAGGACGTTCGAAACGTCCTCTCCTGCGAATATCGCTGTTGCAGATGGTGCACGAGATGCATCATTGTAATATGCGGTCCGATCTTTCTCGAATACATTCGACGTACATTCGGCACGAATGCATTTCTTATGCGGGAAAGAGATGAAACTATACAGCCAGGGTGATGCGGATTCGAATGTACCATAATGTCTCGCCAAGTGCGTGTTTCATCGAGCTCGGTACGGCTAAATAATTCGTGCCGGTTGAACGCCAAGAGAAATCGCACGCAGGTGGCTGGCCGGTATCGAAAAGCCATAAATGCTCCCCCTTTCCCCCTTCCCCCATCCACCGCCCTACCAGCTATGGGCTGGAATTAATTTCGGGCTGGACCGACACCTTTGCGCGCGCGCGCGCGTCAATCGAATATTGAAGAACTGGTCTCTCTCGCATGTTGCCAACTTGCATATCGCATACATACATACATGCACATGTAGACGTGTATATTTGCGCCAACGGACGGATGGAGTCGATCACTTAGTTATTAGAGAACTGTCAGCGAGGAACAATACTGTTCATGCGCGTTCGAAATTTTTAGTTCACGTCGCTTTTCCGTTAATCTAACGTGATTTAACAATCAGCTGTTTTCCCGCAAATGATAGAATAATAAATAGCTCAGTTGTGTTCATGACTGTCTTGGTTAATTAAATGGATATGATTTTGATATTATGTGAAACGAACGTTTCGATAGTGCTATAAATCAAATGTATTGGGTGTACAACTTTGCTTCCGTCGATTTTTCTCCGAAATTCGAGGCTTTATTGTAAAAAACTGGTTATACATTTATGATTCAAAGTATTGTCCACTCCCAATAATCGTGCCAATTCTTTTTGACTTTGACTCGAGTCTTCATTAAGTAATGCCTCCAATTCTGCATCTTCGAAAACCTTCTCTCTTCCACCGCTATGCCGCGCTTCGACGTGAAAATCACCGTTCTTGAAGCGTTGAAACCACTCACGACACGTTCTTTCACTAATAGCGGCTTCACCATAAGTATTTGAGAGCATTCGATGAGCCTCAGCCGCAGATTTCTTCATATTGAAGCAGAAAATTAAAACCTCCCGCAAATGACGAGAATTTGGCTCGTAAACTGACATTTTCAATCGAGAATAACTTTATGATGCAGACACAAATCGACTAATGTTTCTATGGGGTTATGTCGACAGATGCCCAAGTTTATTGCATGACGTCTATGATCTATTTATTTCGACCACTACTTACCGCTAAAGCCATCTATAGGAAAACGGCGGAAGCAAAGTTATACACCTAATAACAAGAAAATGAAGAAATTGTTATTTGAGAATATAAGAATATTTCAAACTTTTCGTTTTATGAATGTTTATACACATTAATAAATAGTATAAATTGATGTTACAATTTAATACTATTTTCTGACGAGGGGATGAGGGATAGAAATATATATTTTTATCGAACGTCTAAATAAAAATCGTTTTTTATATATATATATATATATTTTTTTTATCACTATATGACCAAAAATGGAAAATATTTGATGAATTTACTTTATTTCTATTAGCTCAATCATTTTACATATTGTATGAACACTGACTTGGTAAACAATTTGAAAGAAATAATTAAAAATATTTTGATAGCAAGTTATAACTGAATGTAATTCGCGACACACGCGACAGATGATCGATTTTTATTAACATTTTTCTATTTAGTCGTTGAAGATTCACCGACACAATGTCAATGTTCTCTCGAGAAAAATAATGTGACTACATGTACCGACTCCATCTTTAAAGAATCATAAGGAGAAAACCAGCTTCAACATTGACATAAAATTCTCTAGAGCTTCGGCTTGGCACGTGACTATATCCTACATTTCTGCACTGCATACAGTAACTTGTTATACTCGTACTATATGCAGAGTGTTACCAAATGCGTACCGTTACGTTCTCATACATATAAATTTATATACTTCTAGCAACTATATAATAATAATATGATAATTTTAAACTTGTAAAAAGTTTAATTTGTTGGATGATAATTTAATATAAAACACGCAAAAGTTTACTCATTCTTTTTTGTTTAATATCTCTAAAATATAATATATAATGTGTGTAAGTTGTTCAATAATATAAAAAAATCATTTTTTTTTTTTAATTGAAATATTTGATTTTATTTAAATTTTATAAAAATTGTACAAAAAATATTTTAAATATTATATAACACGTGTATATAAAATATATGCAACGCTCGGAAGGAATTAATAATTATTAATAGAGGGGTATTATCTCTCAATTATTGAAATTTATTTATATTGATACTATTCTGTGATGAGGGGACAAGAGATAAAAATATATTTTCATTCAACATTTAAATAAAAATCGTTTTTTTTTATCTTTTCATCACTGTATGGCGGAAAATGGAAAATATTTGCTTTGACAAATTTATAATACTTTCATAAAATGATACGTATTTTGCAACGGTTACGTAATAAATACACAATGATTAAAATATTTAAATACTTGAGTGCATTTAACCGCATTCGATCAAATTTTTCAAACTCTCTCAACAACGAATGTTTTAAAAATATTAAAAATGTAACATCAGGAAATATTTTATCTTTTCTAATATGCTATCTTCTCCCACCTTTACGGACAATGAGAGAGAGATTTATAAAATAAATCGATATATATATATAACTTGAATAAATTAAACTACATAACTCGCGCAATACCAAATGAAACGATAGTATTGCGTGGCAGAAAGAGACAAACGCACGCAATCACTCTTGATAGTTTCGCGTATGGGATGCTTTTTATTTCGGCCACGCAAGCGATACTTCGCGGACGGGGAATCGAGATCGACGCAAAACTACATTTGGCGACTTCGCTGAACTAGATGGAAGAGTTGTTATCCCTTTTACGCTCTTTTTCTCGTCGCCTCCACCTTTATTTTTCTCACGATTCAATTCCCATCACGTCGACGAAGTCGGAAATTATTCTGCTTGCGGCGCCTAGGAGCAAAATCCATATTCCACGTGATATCCGCGATTGTTGGAAACTTCGACTTCCAGTGTACTCCCTCTTATATACGAAACAAAATCAATATCACGTTTTAAATATAATATTTCTTTACTTACTTCTATCCATTCTTTGCGACTGCTCGTTACAAACGCACAGACCGAACATGATTTAAATGCAAGCGCAATTAGTTAACACTTTTACAGATTTATTCTGGTATAAAGCAAATGTCTAAAAAATATTTGATTTTAAAAAATTAGTTATTACGCATAATTAATTGTTTCAATTGTATTTTAAATGCATATTTAATATAATTTTTATTTTTATTATTAATATAATTTTGATTTTTATTTTTGATATTAAGTGCTTTTTAATTAAACTGTATTAATCTATTTCTAAAATTTTGCAAGCTTTTGAAACTTGATTTATTAAAATTCTTTTAAATTTGTACTTGTGTCACAAAGCAAAAAAAAAAAAGCTGAAAATTTTTACTTAAGTACTTAATAACATTACATTAATATCGCAAAAAAAAAAAAATTTTATCAAATCAATTGCGTTGCAAAAAAATCTAGAAAATATACTCATTTTTCGAAGATTCAAAGGGTATGCCCCTTTAATTAATCGTAAATTAATAGACCTGTCGTATCAATAAAAAGTAAGGTAATTTATTTTGTTGTTACATGACAGAAGAAAATATTGTATAAATTTTCCGAAATAGTCGTGACTCGTATGGATTATGTTTAAGGAGCCTCGGCGAGAGCGGCGATGAAAACGGCATTATTAATCACCCGTAGCTTAAAGTTTTCCGCGATTTCTCTCGTAAATTTCATCTAACTCGCATCCAACAGAGTTAGAGCAACTTGATACTGGGTCAACGATATGTAAGGGTGCGAGTACAAAGTGTTGGGTGCTCTGTGCGCCGCCGTTTACGTCCCCGGGCATTCTACGATATTTCGAATTTCGCTACATGGCGCACGGAACACAAGTACCTGTAATTAAGTCGATTCCGTCTATTCGTATATTAACTTTGATAATTTATATTGGAACGCGCATCCTACTTTGCCAGCGCGCTACTTAAATCCAGCCGTAAATTAACGAACTCGAGACGCAATTTTTTTTTGGCATACATTGGACGATGGTTAATGTAAAATATTTGGAGGGAATTCACAATGTGCTAGATTAGTAATATAATCTGATAATCGTGGTTTTTTTATCGTGTTTATACGTATAATCAAAAATTGTTTCTAAACATTAGATTTTTGCATTAATATTATGAGAGATAGACGTGTGGGTGTAAAACTTAATCTCTAAAAATTTCTGAAAAAATAATTAATCCCTAACTCTTTCTCTTTCCATTTTATAATAGCTTTACACTACATTTGAATAATCGAAATGCAAATATGAAAAAGAAAAAAATAATAAAAATAAAAGTATTTAGTTTACTAGACATCGTAATGTTTAAAAGACGTTTTTATCTCGCGTTTTATTTTACAATCTAATTTAATATGGAAGATGGAAAAGAGATTACAAATACTTTACGATTTTATATTGTGAAAAGAACAAAGAATTCTATAGTTCCTTCAATTTATCCGACTATTCGTTTTCTGCAATTGAATTTGACTTATTCCAATCTCGGAATAGCATGGATATCCGTATATTCGAGTGTATTCCAGACTCCAGATGCGCGCGATATCGACGGTTCACTTATACCCGTATTCATAGTCCTTCCTTATTTTAAGGACGGAGGAAGCCTCCATGAAGGATTCTTTGAATCTGCAAGGCCACCTTGTTTCATAGATGGACCTCGAGTCTCCCTTTCAGAAGGAAGGAATATTTTAGGGATTTTTAGTGACCGACTGGAGGCAGCACCGTTTTATGCTGCCTGCAACTAATTTCATATAATACATATGAAAACTTTTTCGTATCTTCAAAAAATTCCACGGAATTTTCCCAATCGCGAATGTATCTTTTCGGAATCCGCCACAGAATCCGATTCTCTGGATTTTCGTCTTCAAATCCATCGTCAGAATCATTTAAAAATTCATTGTCCATTATCCCTTTTTCCTTTATACACTTTCAGTTTGAGAGCGCGACAACAAATAACCACAAAACCACAAATGTAACGAAACTAACTTTTGGAGGTTATATTTGGTTATATTCTGCGTATCGTCTGCTAAAAAGGTCGCATCACTCCTCAAGGAAGCTCGTGACCTTCCTTGAGATAAGGGAGCCAATGAGATTCCTTGTTCGGTCAAGGAAAGTTTATGAAACGTGGAACGAGGAACAAGGAATCCTTATTCCTCAAGGACGGACTATGAATACGGGTATTAGACACTTAGAACGAGGGAGAAAGACAATCGCTCGTCTCCCGGACATGTCTCATTTTAAGGCGAGATGCCTTTTACGCGATCCCCGATTTTCGTCGCGTCCACAAATTCGAGAATTCATTTTCGTGACAAATATCGATTCTGCTGCGCTTTCGGAGCGTCATCCCCGCAACGCGGGGCAGAGGATGGCTCCGCACCAACTATTCCCCTTAATGCACATACTTCCCTGTCACGGGGTATTGACCCGGAAACCCATATATCCCGATGACAATATCGATGCCGAGTCCCGGCCGGTGAGGCCAGGTGCCATGGATATGATTCCGGATAATACCCGGGGTTCGCGGTGCTATCGAGTGTAAAATTTAACGCGAGCCTCTGGATACCTTCACCCCGGGAGCCTCGATCTCTTCGATACGACATAGGATTCTCGATTCCCCTTTTCGTTCCTTAACGAGGAATATATACGAAATTGTGATGGACAGAATCGCGGCAGTTCTAGTTCTTCCCCGCGTGGATATCTGATAAATGGTATCGAGAGATCGAAAGTCTCTCTTTGATGAATGAATTGTTCGCTACGAAACATCTCCTGTATAAAACCATCTCTCTTTATAAATCTCATATTTTTATAAATCTTATATTGTGATGAGATTTATAAAGAAAGATCTTGTAGAAATATATTTTTTTTTATTGAAAAAATATTTTCTGACAATAATTTTTTTTTTTTTTTTTATGAACGCGTCGAATTTTCTTTAATGATAATTTTGCAAGAACTTAATTCAAGTATTTTACGAGACAGCAATAAATAAGTATGTGAAGTATAAATTATATATGTATGAAATCTTTTGTACTTTATATTTTTATCTTGGTTAATCGATATTAAAAATGATTATACATATTTACTTTATGCTCGCGTAATCCGTAAAAGAAGGGCTTTTTAGCCAGAAAGATATAAAATTGATTGCAATTAATATTTTACATATAGATGAACATTGAAATATTTCATAAAAAGATCGCTAAAGTAATTATATATGTACATTGAAAATTTATTAACTTCAAAATCCATCCAACTTTATCGACATAGCCAGAACTTTAAGATACTTATAGTTAAATCATTCAAAAAGCAGTCATTAAAAAGTCGCTTTATTTTTATAACTGTCATCGATGTTACATTCATTCGAATTTAACAATAGGTACTTTTGTCATTTCGCTCGATTAATCTGGGATATCGAACTTTTTTCACACGCGAACGATGCAGCCGAAATATTTTGCAAAATTCGCACGGATTTTTCGCCGAGAATATTTCGCCCGACAATTTGTTCAGTTGCTCACGCATTTGCGATTGCCATTTCAATCCATCGGATCGCGATGAAACTTCTATTTGATGGGTAAACTTCCCTCTCACTTCCAACATCAAACTTCACAAACAATTAATCCCAGAGATATAGGTGGTTGGCTCGTCGAAAGATCGCCGACCAGCATCACATTTCCGTGATTCTTTCTGCGATTGTGGTCATACAGAATGTTCTCCGATAACGGGAGTAGAATAAAAAAAAAAAAAATTAGTTTCTGTTGTAAGAGAGAATAAGGTAGCTTCAAAATACGCGTTTAATCATATGATGAAAAAATTGTATATATATTTAGTGAGGTGTGATTTATTTTTCCTCCCTTTATTATTTATCAGATTCAAAAATTATAGATAAATAAAATATTTAATCATAAGAATGAATATTACGAGTAAAAAAAAAAATATATGTTTTTTAATAAAAAGAATTATGGTTTATATTCATAATGAAAACACTGTATAATTTATATAATTATATAAACATATATAATTATATAGGGTGGGGCATTTATATATTGAGATATTTAATAAATATCTAAAAAATAAAGCAGGATAGAAAGAAATGTTTCAGACAAAAGTTGTTCGATTCTAAGGGGGTCATAAGATGGTGCCATCAGTTTGATCTTGGGTAGAGGCGCTTCGGAGATTTCAAAGTCAATCCTGTTTTTTTAAATGGAAATACCCCAATTTTTTTTACATAAATCGATTCCCTGCCATATTCTGCATAAAAAGTTATAAGGATACGATGGCCAAAAGTTTAATAGTTTACGAGATATTTTATACTTTATTTTATTACTTTACTTCGACATAATTTTGTATAAACTAAGGAAATATCTCATAAAATTATTTATTTCGCAATAATGTGTACCTTAATATTTTAAGCTCAGAAAATGAGAGACATCAATCGGTGTAAAGATAATAAAACAAGATTGACATAGAAATTTCCGAGGCGTCTCCACCCAAGGTCAAACTAATGGCACCATCTTATGGTACCCTTAGAACCGAACAACTTTTGTCCGAAACATTTCTTTCTATCTTGCTTTATCTTTTAGATATTCAGATGTCTCAATATAAATTCGCCACTCTGTATATATTTGCGTACGTATCTTTTCCTTATAATATTTTTTCAGAAACATATTTTAGGAAGAAATTTTTTCTCGCCTATTTTCGTTGTAGATAAATCGTCCTTTATTTGTTTCGCGAGTTATTATTTACACGACACTTTATATTATCACAATTCATGTAATGCGGTCTACAAGTCGCTGTTTGTATTTCTGGAACACCCTATATGTCACATACTAGCGATCTTACGATGGGAGAAAACGAGCTCGGGGTCATCGAGTCTCGGATTCAAATCAGCGCTTTTGAATTCCTCGCATTTCGTATACGTACCGTAGGACAAAACGCAAGATTGGAACGTCGAATAAGAGGCAGTCGCGGATCTAAAGAGAACAATAACGGTAAGAATGGCACTTCTGTGTCGAAGAACGACTTTTGGTCATAGTTGTCGTGATAGTTCGTATTGTCATAACCGGGAAATGTTAAATGCTTAGGGATGAAAAGATAAAAGCTTAGGGATAAAGCTAAATTACGGCCATATTACGGTTCTTTTACCGCGTTTTTATTCAAAAGAGTCAGCATATATTATAATATATACAAGTTTATTTTTATTCTTACACACGCACACATATACAAGAGTCTATAAAGATGACATGAAAAATTATGCAGGTTTTCAGAAAGATATTACCGACCGCGTGCACACATTTACAAATATGTAATATGAAAATAGTAGTGTATTTATCATTAATAAAGTTTAATATAAAATATAAAAAAATGCTGTTATATAAAATTTTATATATAAAGAAAAAGGAATAATGTATATACAAACGAGAGATTGTCTTTATATTATAAAAACGAACGTATAATTTTACACAAATTACGTTAGTTATATTTAGTTTATTTATTTATTTCTTAAACTTTACATATGCATTTCAGAAATAAATGCACATTATGTAAATCATATTTTTGGGAAAGAATGGAATTTAAAATTATGCGGTATCTGCCTCTATAATTTTCATTTCTTTCTTCTTTTCTATGTATTTGTGAAAAAAAAATTAACAAGATGTATCTTATTTCATAAAATTATTCAAATGAATCTGAACAAAATGAATTGAAAAAGAATATCTCTTACATACTATCTCTCGTTGGCATAAACCGACTTTTAATTCTGTGTGTGTGTGTGTGTGTGTGTGTAGTAGTATAACGGACATTCTTATAAATATTACATATTAAATATTATTAAATATTAAATATTATTATTAAATATTAAACATTATATAAATGAAAGTATTTATCCAAAGAGATATAGATTAATTTCATGAAAAATGTTATTATTTAGAATATTATTGCAGCTATTGCAGTTTAACAAGATAGGTGTATTTTTTTTAAAGCGTTTAATTTTTTTAAACACGTGTATGTGTACCAGTAATTTTAAGAAATGGCTTTTTTTTTTTTTTTTTTTGAAGAGTATGACATATTTTTACAAATTATGTTATATCGTTAAAATTTCTCTAAAATCCTGTAGAATTTGGAAAGCATCCCTTTCAATCCAGCACGATCAATATGACGCATTTATTTCATACAGTTCATTTATTTCTCCGAGATTTAATAGCTCGATAATTAAATTTTCATCTCAGCAATCACGTTTAAGCGTCAAACGAATGCGGACCTTTACATCATTCAGGTCAAATTATTATCGCAGCATCTCTCCCTCCCTCTCCCAACCCCTTTCCTCTCTTTCTTTGTGTGTGTGTGTGTTTTTTTTTCTCCCTATCTATCTTTCTCTTTCTTCTCGTACCAGTCATCGCACATAATTTACGCGCCGGATGGGATCCTTCCGTACAGCAGAAACAGAAGACAATTTTTTTGCCTGAGCAAAAAAATTAGCGCAACGGCGTATTTTTTCAATTTTAATTTGCTTCCATTTTACATCCGGCTTTGTTACGAGTACAATTTCATTCTCTCTCTCTCTCTGCCTTTCTTCCTAAATTTCTAGGGGGATGGGGGGGGGGGAAGGGGGATTGCAGAGGTATGCCCCGTCGACCGATCGATCGTGTTAAAAATTGCAAGGCCAGAAGCGTACCATCGGTACCCGAGGATATCGACTCGGCCCGTTTTTTTTTTTTTTTTTGTTTCTTCTTATTATAGTACGGGGATCATAATTGATGATACGACGTTTGCCGTAACTTTCGGCGCGAATCTCGCGCTTCATTATTCCTGCATCGCTATATACACGGACGGATCTCTCTGTATATGTATCTGACATTTTTGCGTTTTACGGGTTATCGGCTTTACTCCGGTTACTTTCTTTTCCATTCCGCTTCCGTTCGCGCCTTGTTGCACGAAATAATGATGATGGAGAGATCCTGATGCGCAGATGCTAACGGCGTGACGTCAATCTTCCGCATCCGATGTATCAGACATGTCATTCTGGGATTATTATAGGACTTTGTAATATAGGAGACGCGTCGCGTTCGCGAATATTAAGAGAGATAATAGAATTTCAAGGAATCACGTTCGATCATTTCCACGATAGAAGCTGCAACGTTCTTGATGATTTTTTTTTATTAACTTTAGATACACACGATGATAGAATTTTATCTCTTCTTTAATCTTATCAATGATTTATATTTTATAGGTCGTTAATATAAGATCATAATTTTGAAGCTCTAACAAGATATTTAATGCTAAAAATTATAAAGCAAGAAAATTGGTTTATAATTCACTCTTAAAAACAAATTAATTATTTTATTCTATTTTAGATTCCTTAAAATAGAATAAATAGACCACGTCGCCTATCTCGATACAAGATCGTTAGCTCCCCGCGAGAAGAGCTAATAATCCAAAACTAAGTTGCCAGAAAAAATAATATCCTTTCTATGCAAAATTTATTCGACGGGGTTTACCCAGCGTCCCAATGGAAATAATTTATTCGATGTTTCGCACGAACGGCGCTTTTACAAAGTTCATACCTCGCTTGAATCCAATTTTCAACGACGACACCGCGGCGAGAAAGATTCATCAAAATTTCACTCCCGTTTAAATATGAGACGAGAGCGCGCCGTGATTATTAATATCTGACCGTTGCCTAATAAAATCGCGATGGATCATCGTCTTTTTCGTACAATTTCTGTCTTTTTTCTTAAACTACTAGCGAAGCTATAGTTGCTAAAATAGATTAATGCGTTTTGGGGAAAGCTTTCTCTTGACTCTGTACAAATGTACCTGGCCAGCCTGCGGCGTTTTGTTATGTGTGTATACTCGCGAGTTTTGTTTAAACATCAACTTCGTTGAATCGCACAAAATTTCTCTTGCCGTGTATTAAATTAACCGCAGCAGAAGAAGTTAACCTAATCCTCGATCATATAAATTTATAGTAATATTTCGCGACCATTTGGCGTATTACAAAATACAAAGTAACCATATAAAGATGGAATTATTAAATTTCATATTTTACGATCGCCTTCCACAGTATTTTCCTTTATTTCAAAATGACTGATGTAATAAAAATTGTACAATTTCAAAGTCTTATACGTTACTATTTAATATTTTATTTTAACTATGTATTTTCAATCTTTTAATATGAAATATAATAATGTGATTATGTAAAATTTATTTCGCGCGTTAATATCGTTTGAAAATGGAAATGTAATTATAGGTAAAAAATTAATATATATCAAATCTCATTATTCATAGACTTTAATTGTGTTACGTCGTTAAAGAGTTCAAGTAGCAGCAAAGTATTAATTACGAAACTCTCACATTGGAATATGATTAAATAGTAGCGAACTTTATAGCAGCTTACAGTTTACTTCTTTCTCTATTAGTTTTCCTTTGATATGAATTTACAACTAATTTTTGGAAATCGCATCATATGTCGTATAATTGGCAAATACCTATTGTTGCATATTTTATTAATTAAAGCCGATTAAATTTCTTTTAATATAAATTCAATTTGAAACTATCCAAGCCTTTCTTACTGCTTACACAAGTCGGCAAAATTAAATATCTCCGTAATTAGGTCAATTAATCCAGCCTTTTTGCCGAAGGAAAATTACCTTGAAACTCGTCAAAAGAAATTTGTATCATTATTGAATACGAAATACCTACACATTGTATACATTTTCCTGTATATTCGCCAAGTAAAAAGTACCAAATTTGCGCGAAATTTAATATGCTTTGCTCTCGCGTGGTGGATTGTCGTTAACATGCTGTTTCTGTGAAACTTGCGCAAAAATAAAAACAAACAACAAAAAAAAATAGGAGAATAACAAGCGCTACGGAAACCGTTCGCACTTTTTCGTTGGAAAATTTATACTCGAGTTCGCTTGTACGCTCGTCGGCCATTAACGGAAACTTCGCGAAAATTCGATATTTCGCGAATTTGCCAAATTCTATTCGAAATACAATTGCGATTAACGTCAGATAGGGGGGGGGGGATATGCTCGCACGCGCAAAGAAAGAGCACGAAATGTCGACGCGTTCTCTTGACAGATGACACTCCGCGCGCCGTACATTCTATATAGCGTATCGTATTTTTCCCCAATGCTTATCATTTCACATCATCGTTACGACGCGCGATGAATCCTCGTTTATTCGCGACATCGATATAATGCCATTAGATTCTGAGCAATTCGCGTCCGCGGCTCTATAAATAATCCTGATGACCGGCACCGGAGAGAATAACGTCGCGAAACGCTAATTGACGAGTCTGCGGTTGCAACGCGCCTGAAAAAAAATGCGACACCACTCGGATGATGCATGGTACCGGTTTAAAAAAAATATCGTCGGGATAAAGGTAAACACAGATCTGCAAACTCGTTTGACATGCGGTCTCTCTATTGCGATGTTTTCGTTAGAGGCAGATTGATATCGGGCTAGAGTAAATATAGTCGCTGCTATTGCTAAATATCTCTTTCTAGAAGCACTTTTAATATTAAATTTAATATACATTTTGAATATTTAATATAATATTGAATAAAATTCAAGTGTGAATTGATATAATATCGAAGGTTACGTTTAAAAATTAATTAAGTTGGCGGGAAAAAGGCTCACGTGATAAAATTGCATCATTTCGTGTAATTTTGAAGATTGTATGTTAAAATTGAAGGATTCGAAACTAAAGCTTGATAAAATTCAATTTGTGTATATTGATATTAATTTAGTGCAATAAATTTCTAATATAAACGTGGATGTTTTACACGGATTGTGATTTTCATAATAAATTAAGATTAACCCGCATAAATGTGAAATTGAAGTCTACGATTAAGCTCCAACAAAATAATTTGAATACCGAAATAATTATGTAGATGTGAAAAACAGATCCGCTCGTTTGGATATGTTGCGGGATACCAAAGATTAATAGCTTCGTAGCTACGAAGACCCACCACCCGTTTCTACGCAGATTGTCGCAAGATTGGGAAAGCGAAGTTAGTAGCCGGCAAGCCGTAAAGCGGAGAGTGTTTTCGGATATTTGCTCGCGTTGCGCCCGTTTCAGTTAACTCGCATTCCCGAAACTTGTCCGGTGAATTATAGCGTGAAACTTGGCGACGATTTTTACGAGTCGAGTCGATCTCTGCCGTTCGTGTTTCTCACAGGCCAAGTTAGCTAGTACGTAAGTTAGATTCGTAAGAACTCGATTTTTAGACAACCGACTCGATGGCGAAGTGGTCGATAGATTTCGCAAAATATCCCTATTCGTCTTTCGTGTCTTTCATGCGTTTTGCTAGTCCTCGACCAAACTTCGAGCGTGTTGATGCTTAAAGTTATCGTTGATAAAAATAGAAAGAAAGATCAGTCGAAATAAAGTAATTACACTTTACTCTCTAATATTGATAGATAGATATTTCTTGACTAATTTAGGATTAGGTTTTAAAATTAATTTTTTTTTTTTTTCATAAAAACAAAATACTACGAAGAAAAATCTATCATTGCATGGAACTTATTATTGTTTAATACGCAAAATATTTCGTTATAATTAAAGTTTAAATCAAAAATCCGATGTGATAAGAATTTACTAGAATCTAAGAAACGAGTAAGAGTTTATTTTTGAAAAATTGATTTTTTGGAATATTCCTTGTGATATTTGAATTTATTTAAATAATTTAAGAAATCTGTGTAATTTCGATGTAAACACGCCACAGACTTTAAGTCATCTCCGATCACGTTTAGGAATAATTCCGCGATCGGAACACGGGCCAATGTGCCAGAATTAATTCCGCCGTTGTAATTCGAATCGGGAGACGAAAGGAATACGTTCCGGAAAGGAGGCCGTTGATTGAATAGACATGAAATGATGTCACGTTTGCCATTGCCGTAGCTTACTGTTTCCTCGCGGAAGTTTAAAACATTAAGCGAAACGCTAAACCGCGAGACGATTATTATATCCAGGATTCGATCATTCGTATTGTATTTTCCCACCGATCCCGCATTATGGCTATTTCATAATAAGTTATGATCTATATGTATACAATATTGGTCAAAAGGTATTGCTTATCATTGTTATAGAAACAGAGAAAATTACTTTTTTTTTAATGTGAACAAAAACATATATTAATATTACTAAATTATATTTTATTAATGTTACTTTATATTGTCCTTAATATTGCAAAAATTAAAAAATTATAATAAATAATAACAGAGATATTAATAAATAATTAATAAATAAATATTAAATAAAAAAAAATGAATATCTTTAAAATAATCAAAATCCATTTGCTTTCGATACTGTCGCACATATTCTTGGCATTCCTGACAACAGTTTTTTTTTTTTTTTTTTTTTAAATTTATTACTAATACTTGATTTCAGCATGTTTGCGAATGTTATCATAATTGTTTTTAATTAATAGGTCTTATTTCTCGACCATATCCATCAAGTATCCATCCCACAATAGTTCTGGATTAATATCCAGTGATTGAGATTGCCAGGAAGGCTATTTTGAAGAAACAAAAATTTAATATTTGTTATAATTTATAATTTTCGATATTGAAACATAAAATAGCAATAATAAAAGTTAATAATAATTTATTTATTATTTATTTAATTATAATAATAATTACGTATGTTTTTGTTTATTGAAATAATGACTTTCTTGTTTCTATAAATAATGCAATACTTTTGACCAATACTGTATATATATAAATATATATGAAATTTCCGGAATTTCTACTCCTGGTTATTAGCTAAATTCTACTATGATGGCCACAGTAACCCTTCTACGGCCCTTCGTCGAGAATCGATGCGGCTAAACGCGCTCTGGAAGGTTTCCAGAAGTTTTCGTGCGCTCATCGTTATTATTGTACATTTCGTCTGCGCACGATGTGGGTATACGATTAAAATCCACACCCCGCAACGGATTATGCTATTTTCCATCGTCCCCGATAACCACAACGCGACGCGATGCATAGCTAATGAGCGATCGATAGAAGCCGCAATCCCTTCGGCTACGATTACTTGGCCGCCCCTCCATCGAAGCCATCTGTACGCATAATGTTGATTACTGGTTACTTCATACGATTTTCCCGCCATTGATATCTTTGATGTGAGTTTTATGGAACTAGTTTTTATGGAACGTATAAAAGTTGTGTGTACGGTTACTTATGTTAGATCAGTTGGAGAATATTGTCGCGATTCAATTTCTGCGTACTGAAAATATCGCTTTCTCTTTAAATTCTTTGCTAATGATTAATTAGTAGAATTAGTAATTAATAAATTATACCCGTATTCATAGTCCGTCCTTGAGGAATAAGGATTCCTTGTTCCTCGTTCCATGTTTCATAAACTTTCCTTGACCGAACAAGGAATCTTATTGGCTCCCTTATCTCAAGGAAGGTCACGAGCTTCCTCGAGGAGTGATGCGACCTTTTTAGCAGACGATACGCAGAATATAACCAAATATAACCTCCAAAAGTTAGTTTCGTTACATTTGTGGTTTTGTGGTTATTTGTTGTCGCGCTCTCAAACTGAAAGTGTATAAAGGAAAAGGGGATAATGGACAATGAATTTTTAAATGATTCTGACGTTGGATTTGAAGACGAAAATCCAGAGAATCGGATTCTGTGGCGGATTCCGAAAAGATACATTCGCGATTGGGAAAATCCCGTGGAATTTTTTGAAGATACGAAAAAGTTTTCATATGTATTATATGAAATTAGTTGCAGGCAGCATAAAACGGTGCTGCCTCCAGTCGGTCACTAAAAATCCCTAAAATATTCCTTCCTTCTGAAAGGGAGACTCGAGGTCCATCTATGAAACAAGGTGGCCTTGCAAATTCAAAAAATCCTTCATGGAGGCTTCCTCCGTCCTTAAAATAAGGAATGAATGAACTATGAATACGGGTATTAGAAACACATAAATGGCTATCTCGTTGAAGATAAAATGTAGCTTTAATTTAGAATTAAAATGTATTTATTTGTTAGAATCGCATCTGGCTTACACCGATCTTAACTCAAATCACGTAAAGTTTTGATAGTCGAACAGACTAAAATATTAAACTTCCTCGTTTAATTTTTACTTTAATTCAACATCGAGGTCGCAAACATTTTTTTCAATAAGATCTTTTAAAAAATATAACGCTGTTATCCCTAAGGTAATTAATTTTTATATAAATTTAATAAAAAGCTTATTCATTTTTTCATAAATTAATGATCTAATATATATATATCCAATAAAGTTTATCTAATTTAACTATCCTTCCAATAAAATATATTATCAAATTCAATTTTACTACTCAATATAAATAATTCAAGATATATATATAAAATTCTATAGGATCTTCTCGTCCCATAATAATATTTAAGCATTTTTGGAGTATATAAGTACGTATGATATCGAAAGTAAACAATTATGATTATATTGTGTATAATCACTAGTACAATCAAGGCAAATGAGAATCTGAGTGACACATCTGGCCACTATCTAATCTTCGACTGCTTGCGATATCTCGTGCATGTCGCACAGGGAAACGTAATGCGAATGACAGTTGGCAAGCGAACGTCATTCCGACTAAACGTGAAACGTGACAACAAAACGGCTGAAAACAATCAAGGATGATGCGATAAATTTATAACTTCGAATCGGCAATCATATTAGATTGCAACGCGGTTAAAAAAAAAGGAAAAACGAAAATCGTTTCGCGGCGATAACAGTTTGTCTCGACAGTCGAGCGATGCTAGAAATATAAAAAAAAATAATACATAATATTTTTCCTCTTAATCACTCGTACGAAATTTGCATTTTCTCCATTCGACCTCTTTAGCATTATATCGAATTGTGTATTTTTCCAGTCCAGAGAAAAAAACACATGAGAATCATCGCAAAATTCCTTAAATGAGAAAGTTGCGCGCGCAAGAGAGAGAGAGAGAGAGAGAGAGAGAGAAGAAGAAGAAGAGTGAAACGTTGAAAGAAGAACTTTCCTCCTCAAAGAATCCCAGGATAACGAGTGTCCCAAGTTTCACTTCAATTACCGGGCGTTTCTTATTTTTGCATGAATATCTGCAAAACTAAAAGGCAAGTGCCGCGTTTCGTGAAGCGAAGTTTCTCTCTCCCCCTCCCCCCTCCAATAATATTCCATATCCGTTGGACGCACTGCTGATATAATCGGACGGGTCAATCGCTATCTCGGGGTTTGTGTCTTGATACTATGCACGAGAAATGGGAATCGATATAGGAATCGCCATTGTGTCGTCGCCAGTCTAGATTGCATACCAGCAATTCCCGGCATTTGCAGAGGCAAATGGGACGCGTTGATTTAAGATGTATGAATATCGAGCATTGCGATCGATGACGATTTGCCGGGCGAATCGATTAAATTAATTGCGATGTATTAAGTGTACAACTTTGCTTCCGCTGTTTTTTTTCCAAAATTCGAGGCTTTATTGTAAAAAACTGGTTATACATTTATGATTCAAAGTATTGTCCACTCCCAATGATCGTGCCAATTCTTTTTGACTTTGACTCGAGTCTTCATCAAGTAATGCCTCCAATTCTGCATCTTCGAAAACCTTCTCCCTTCCACCGCTATGCCGGTCTTCGACGTGAAAATCATCGTTCTTGAAGCGTTGAAACCACTCACGACACGTTCTTTCACTAATAGCGGCTTCACCATAAGCATTTGAGAGCATTCGATGAGCCTCGGCCGCAGATTTCTTCATATTGAAGCAGAAAATTAAAACCTCCCGCAAATGACGAGAATTTGGCTCGTAAACTGACATTTTCAATCGAGAATAACTTTATGATGCAGACACAAATCGACTAATGTTTCTATGGGGTTATGTTGACAGATACCCAAGTTTATTGCATGACGTATATGATCTATTTATTTCGACCACTACTTACCGCTAAAGCCATCTATAGGAAAACGACGGAAACAAAGTTGTACACCTAATAATATTTTTTGCGCTTTACCGCGTATATTTTAATATTTGATTTTATTCTTCCGTGAACGCCGGGATATTTTCAATTGCGTTGCAGAAAAACGGAAGAAATATATTAATTGATACGATATACATATACCGTAAAAAAAAAAAAAAGGAATTAAAGGAAACAGCTGTTATTTTAACGCACGAAATATGCGAACGCCTCGTTAATTTCTATCGATCAATCAGTGATACTCGCGTTTAATTAAGATTGTTTTTTATCGGAAGGAGAAAATTCCGAGCGATATTTAATTGCGTAGTTAAATGATCGCCGCATACGAGTCGCTTCTGACTTGTTGAGATAATGATCATAACAATTATTTGACAAATTGTAAATACGCTTTGTATGTAAACTAAATTATATTATGGCGAGATAAATGTTGGAGATATAAAGTAGCTTAAAAAGCTTTTCGTTCATCATTTAACATTATCGTCTTTCTTATCATCTTAAAATTCATTTCTTGGGGAATTTATCTAAATAATAATACCCTTTTGCCTAAAATATCATCTCCCTCTCTGTAAAATTAATTTCAAGTAAGTTACACACACACACACATACACAGAGTAGCTCTCTCCCCCTCTCTCTCTCTCTCTCTCCCGGCGAAACTTCCGACATTGAAATATCTCACTTTTTCTTTCCACTTGGCAAACGAAATGGCGAATGGTTCACATAGTATTCCATTACAATTCCATCGCTTAGAAATGGTTCTATCAGCCTGCCCACTAATGTTACTTTTAAAATATTAGCCTTTTCAGCAAATAAAGGAAATATATGAAGATAAAGGATAGCGAATTTAATATTTTCAAAAATAAAATAATATATGTACAATATAAATTCGAAATATCTTATTTTTCGTTACTTGACGCGATGCAAATTGTCGATATATATTATTATTACTTTTATATTTAATATTTAATAGGAATATTATAAATAGTGTATTTTACTTTTTTTTCCATGCATTTATCCATTATTAATCTTTCCCTTAATTTACAATTATCTCAGTTAAAATCTTTTCTTCTAGCCAATAAATGTTAGAATTATCAGAATTTGCAATTGCGAGCATTTTTATAACAAAATTGATATTGCGGTCAAATTAATTTTGTGAATGTTGGCGTTTAATATTTGAGTTATGCAATTTTAAAACTAAGTGCACTTTTGTATTATCTTTTTTATATTACACATTGTTATTTTCTCTAAAAGAAAATACGGTATGGAAAAATATTAAAACTGTTCAACAATTCGCACAGAGATACGAGATCCTGCGTGTAGATTTTCATAAATATCATTCATAAAGAATCTATTTAAAAAAATACAAAAATAATATTTCCGGAATAATAATATTTAAGCACCCCATATGTTGTTAACAAAAAGATTCTATAAAGTTATTCTTTCAATATTATTTTATACAATCGATAAATGTCGTGAAGGAACGAATAAATGCAACTGGTTCTTAATCAACGATTCGAAGAGTAAGGGAGATCACAGATTTGGATTGTGAGTTTCAACGTGACGGCTGAAAAATATCAAATGTTAAAGAGGGAAACTTTGCGAACATATGCTTCAATAGTCGATCGTCGCATTGTGCTGTCTGTGGTCTCTCCATCCATCGGGCATACTCGAACAAACGGATCCGTGAGCCCGCATGAATTTACCCCGGGAATAGAATTTTCGATCAGTTGGCTATGCAGTGACGCCGGGGCCTGTCAACGACTTGTACCCGACTTGTCGTACGAATCGCATTCCCCCGCGCGTAATCACCCGGTACATCTTTCTAATGACGACTGTGAAATGTGCATGTCAACTATCGAGAGAATAACTTTTGATGTTTCGCCGATATATGGTATCATCGCGTTTTTATTTTATTCGTGAAGACATATGTGTTAGAATTTTCGAGAATTTATGATAAAATCACATGCAAAGTACTCGGTCGTGAAATGTTTTAATTCATTTTCATATAGCATTTTTTTATTTTTTTTTACGAGAGATCGCAATTTTTTTTCATATCAATTATTCAGCTGTAAACATCCCAATGAAATAAACCTTTATCAACGATTGCACACATTTGTGTATCTAGTAAAAATGAAATTTGCCATTATTAACAATTTGTTTCACAGAAATCGCGATTAAATTTAATTGCGTGGAAAAATATTTCTTTCTGATTTTAATGGAAAAAGTTATAGTTATTGAAAATGCACGAGTCGTTTAAATCTTTAGCGTAAAATACGAGAATAAAATGATAAACGAGAAATGGCGAGGGTTAATTTAGAGACACAAAGTAACTTTAAACAGGATATGCTTTTTAGCCAATAAAATTTATAACTTTCTGAAGAAAGTCTCTTTATATATATATTACTTTTGAAATGTGAATATATTAATTTTAAAATTTTATGATGTAAAATGACTGATTCTGAAATATTATTACGTCAAATTGCTAAATTGCCCGCTAAATTGACAGTTGCACTAATAGTTACTATTTATGCTATTGGATTCCGCGAAACCCATTATCGACGCGTTTACGTAACAATTGCGTTGTAATTAGTCTTTATGCATAGTAAAGTAGACGACTCGAACAATATTCAAAATTGCATCAATTGTATTTTCTAGAGTTGTCCGATGGACAAATTCCATCGGCCATCCCAAAGAAACAAATAATTGTTTAAAAAAATACATTTAGTAAATAATTTTCTTAAAAACAATTTTTTTTTTTATACTAATCGATTTGTCTCATTATTCTGTACATAGAAGTATTACGGCAAGATTATCAAAAATTAAATATTTTACGAGATATTAAATTTTTTATATCAAAATATGTCAGATTAAAATATAAAATTACTCAAAAAGTACTTAATAAAAAAATACTTTATTATAGTGTTTTGGAAAGATCTCGATGTCAGCTACAAGAATACTAAATAAAAAAGGGGGGTTTCCATTTAATATTTTCAAGTTGACCTTTACATGACCTTCAAATGATTTTCCAAGGTCAAATCATTGTCACCATCTTATGTCCCCCTTGGAGCCACACAACTTTTGTTTGAAACATTTTTCTCTTCCGGGCTTGATTTTCGAGATATTCGACTGGATGTATTAAAATGGGCCACCCAGTATATATATATATATATATATATATGTTACGCAACGTTTGCGTACTCCGATATTAACAATATCAATTTTTTAGCCATTATATCCGAGCAAGTTGGCGTGTTTTATCTCGAAATGTATATTGTTGTACTTTGTTTCAATGTACTATAATTAATTAATGTAACATGATAGTAGTGTATATAATCTCATTTATTTTACATTTGAAACTATTTGCTAAATACTATAAAGTTAATTTATATAATTGGCATATAAAATTTCAGATTGGAAATATATTCATATCGGAAATACAACAGAATATATATCATATACATATTCGTGCGTGCGTTACTTTATTAGTTATATCTGAAAAAAATTACGATATAAATCTTTTTAACATAATAAATTTTATTTTACATTTCGTTTTGGAGTGATCTTCATTCAAGATTAAAATAACATTGTTATTTGAAATCTTCGATACGGCCAGACTTCTCGCGATAATGCAGTTTAATAAACGATCGATTTAATCTCGAAATGTATAACTGATTATTATCGTAGAAAATTGCCCCGGCGATCTGTGTTTCACTCACGTGCAATCGATTAGTTGAAAAGTTTTGAAATTGTCTCAGAAATAGGGTCTCTCGGTTGCACTTCATTGTATTATCGACGTCGTTCTCGTCTGAACATTGTATTATGTCGTAATATAGCTCGTCAAAAGGTATAATACACATTGTGTATTCGGGCATGCTGACGCGCGAGAGACGTGCGACGACTTCCGGCAAATCGATTCGTGTATTATTTATCGAGCCAACCTGCATAGCGTCTTCCCTTTGAAAATAGATACTTTAGACCGGAAGCTTTTCGCGAGAAGAAATATTCACGAGCGTTTTTCTTCGACGAATCTTGACAGGTTTTTTTAGGAGAAAAGTCACCCCTTTGTGAATTTCTTTGTTTCTATTATTATTCAAGATTAGAGATTAAAACGTTATTTCGTGAAACTATGAAAAATGAAAAATATTCGAACTGTCAATAATATTTTAGAAACAGAATAAATATTATATATCCACGGAAAAGTAAGAAATTTTATTTCCGATAATTTTTTGGCGTACGCTCGAGAAATGTAGCAAGTTTTATCAAGTTCAGAGACAGACAGTTCGTGAAGAGATAAATCAGAGCACCGATCTCGTCTGTCGTGTGTCGGGAATAGATTAGTGAATGTCAGGGCTGAATGCGAAATGCTCTTTGAAGATTCAATGAAGGATGATAGATCTGGTGGATCGCGGTAATGCTCCGACAGCCGTTGAAAGTGGCTGCACGAACGGGATGCGCGACTTTGCTCGAATTTCCTTCTTGACTGTGCATGATTTTAAAATTCCAAGAATCTCGAAAGAGCGTCTTTCTCAAGCTTCTTTAATCTAAAGTCAGATATAGGTAAAAATAATCGAGCTTTAACAAAGTTATATTATTTTATTAATTTATGTATCTCGAATTCGCGATAAAAGCTTGTGAATTGATATTGAGGGATGATCGAGGGGGAGAGCGAATAAAGGATCAAAGAGATAAAAAAAATATATTAAAAATATATAAAATATGTAGAAAGAAAAAATAAAATAAAAATAATATAATAGTTCAACACATACCATATATGCTTTACGTTTAAAAATATGTGGTCCACTTTAGTTAAAAGTACCAACTATCTTGATATACTTATTCGACGATCGCGATCTTTTAGTTTGAACCCAATCGGCGCGAAACTTTTTTAACGCGCGTGTTTTATAAGATGTATTAGACATCGGGATTTCAACAATCGTCGGTTCTGCATCACCGAATCCTCGAGGAGACGCTCTTTCAGCACTTTTCAGACAACTTTCCTGCGCAATTTAATCTTATTAGCGTGTTTCACGTTAATTAGATTCATAATAATAATTGGAAAAGATTTATAAGGGGATTTTACAAGGGATTTGCACAGAGAGAGGATGGAGATTAATTTTTATTTCGTCATTTTCGCAATATTTTCTGAAAGCTCGATCGCTTCGTGCCTCTTCTAGATCTTGTAACAACTGAGATGAACATCTCGTACACTTAATTAGTCGAGGACTACCCCCCCCCTCTCCCCCACCCCTAGTCGCTATAATATAGAGACGATCCAAGCAGCTCTGTGCTAACCGACACCATCGTGTTTTGCTACTGCTGTTGCTACAGCTATCTGTTGTAGCACGTTGTCGTAGAATGTGTCCTGGATTTGCGGATGGCATTCCGTACATTCCGGGCGAGATTTAACGCGGCGTCTTAATCCAAAGCAAACGTAAACTGTATATTTAAAGAGTCGTCAGTATTAGATAATCGCCGTAATCTCGAATAATCTGTTGACTGAGCGCTATTAACTATTAACATATCACGCATATATCCCGCGCTACGCCTCGATACTATCCTATTCCCTCGCTTTCAGTTATTATCAGGAATTCCTCCCCCGGGGAATACTTGATGGGAAAAGTTTTGTCCAATTTTTCAAGCTGAAAATTGGTAATGAAATTTTGCGTTAACTTCATATGGAAAACTTGAACGGAAAGTTAATGGAGGATTAACTTCCGAGATAGTTAACTCGGAAAATTGCCTGAAGTTACAACGAGCTCCTTTTCAGTTTTTCCTCCCTCTCTCTCTCTCTTTCTTTTCGCAAGATATATGTGTGTCAATGTAAAACAATGACGGTTACTTAAGATGGATCAGTCTCGCTTTAGACTTTAGATTCGAAAGAGTGCATGTGAGAGACATTCTCGTATTTCTCGTATTTGAGAGCGCCTTATAAAAGTCGTGTATATATGTATATCACGAGTCGCTTCTTCTATTTACATTCCTGTGGCTCTTCCGTGGGAAGGAAGGCACGCCCCTGTTTACGCGAATTTAATGCAGGACGTACCGTAACAGAGCGCTATATAAGTGTTGAATCTAAGTTCTCGGATTCAGGCGAGCGCGAACTCGAAACACGTGCACGAATCTCCTACTCTCGATCGCTGTGCAAAACTATTCGGAATCGGATTTAAAGTAATCAGAGATTCGAGAACAAAGACTAAATAGAGATCAAAACTCCTCTGATATTCGATGGAAACGCGCCACTTATATATACAGAGTGTCCCATTTTAAAGGACCCACTCAAATATCTCAGAAACACTGCGTTAAATCGAGAAATGTTTCAAACAAAAGTTATGTGGCTTCAAGGGGGCCATAAGAGGGTGACAATGATTTGACCTTGGAAAATCATTCGAAGGTCATGTGAAGGTCAACTTTAAAATCTTAAATGGAAACCTCCATTTTTTATTTCGTATTCTTGTAGCTGACATCGAGAGCTTTCCAAAACACTATAATAAACAATTTTTTTATTAAGTACTTTTTGAGTTATTATATATTTTAATCTGACATCTTTTGATATAAAAAATTAAATATCTCATAAAATATTCAGTTTTTGATCATCTTACCGTAATACTTTTATGTACAGAATAATGAGACAAATCAATTAGTGTTTCTGAGATTTTTGAGTGGGTCTTTTAAAATGGGACACTCTGTATATATATTGTATATGGTATATTCATTTAGAGCGATTATATAATGTATATTAAATTATCTTATAAAATACAAGTATATTAACATGTATATACATGTATATTAAATTATCGTGCCCTTCGTACTAATTTCGTCTAAAATAGGGAGTAACAAAATTATGCATTCCATTTTTATAAAAGCTAACATATCTCCCATTTTATCGCACATTACATATCTTAAATATGATCAAGGGAAGATCCTTCCGAGTAATTTCCCATAAGAAATAAGTGGGGGACGGCATTAGTTTAGGAGATATAACAAATGAAAATTTCACAGTTTTAATGCTTTTTCTCAGATATTATAAAATAATATTAAGAAAAGAAAGTTTGTGTGTGTACGTTGTATTTGTTGTAGAACAGACGAAAAAGTGTTTGTTTACATTTACGGGATAGATACATGGTCATAGATATTTTGTCAATAATGTGTTTCATCTATTTCATCGCAGTTCGTCAACAGCTTTCAACGTGACAACTGTACGAATTATTTTGTGAGTTTTATCTTGAAAAATATTATTTATTGAACGCGTGGATGGGAGAGGGGCTCCGCCTCTTCCCCTGCACTCTCATCCCGAAAAAATCTAACCTAACCAAACCCCAACTTTGCTTTTAAAATTGAAAATAGGTTAGAATTTTTTCAGAGCGAGGGCGCAGGAAGAGGGGGCCCCGCCCCTCCCTCGCGTAAATATCATAAACAGTTTTTTTTCAACGAACGAATAACAAACTATACAGAATACACATACTTTAATGTCAAATTTCAATTTATTATATCTTGTAAACCAATGCCATCCCCCACTTATTTCTTGCAAGAAATTACTCAGTAGGGGACCTCCCCTATACATATTTAAGTGTTGATAAGATCGGAGTTTGTTACCTTTTATGCAGTTTTACCTCAATTTTTTTTACTTAAAAAAATTTCACTTTCATCCGTCTCTCTTTTATTTATTAAAATAGAAATTATTATTTGTTTGACAGATTTCTTGCTCCGCGAAAGGTATTAATTATAGAATCAAAAAGTAGATTACAGAATTAATAGTTTGATATATTCTGTGACTCTCGCGTGTAATTGTGGAGCGTTTTCCAGGTTACATACAGAAATTTAATTGTCTACCTCTCAGACGTTCGATTGATCAATGGAAATGCCATAGTGATTAAATATGTAGCCTTTACACACAGTGACATTTAGCTCCGTTTCAGCCTCTCGATTAATGAGCCAAATGACTCGAAGTGGTTTGTTACAAAGAGCTATTCCTGATTAATTATCGATTTTTAATAAATAAAAACACGCGGTAATTCACCAATAAACGACCGTAGAGTTTCTCGCTTGCCGGATATAAAAAGGGCGATCGATTTGTAACGTAAAACCGCTTTCGTTTACTCGGCCTTTAATTTACCCCTCTCCGCAATCATCACGTGCAGCGACGATGGCGTCGTCGACGGTATCGCTCGTCAACGTGTAAAACACGCGACTCTCTCGCGCTTCCCCAGGTGCAGCAGGTGTATTGTAACTATATGCGAATAAACCGCATTCCGGCGATTCCGCGTTCGGTGTTACGCGGTGACACGGTATATTGACTGAGGGTGGATGGCGCGCCTCCTCGCCTCCCCCCCCCCCCACCCGTCCCGACTGATTTGGCGCGGCTGCGCAAATCTGGGGGGATTCCCGCGCGCGTCGCGCGACGCGCGGCCTCCCTCTTCATATACCTTATCCACTGCTTTCCCTGCGTACGTATCGCACGTATAGAGGCAGAGCCCGTGCTTTCGCCTCGCGTATATAGGATTCTTGGCCATTGCCATCGCCACCGGTTGTCGTCGACGTCGGATCTCTCCCTCCTCTCGATTGTCCGTCTCTGTCATTCGCTACCCTCTCTATTTCTCTCGTTTCTTCCCGCTCCCGCTTTCACGATTCTTCTTTCCGATCGCTCCTTTCTCGTTTCCGCACACACGTGCAGACGATAGAACGAGTTGTACGCCGCGATAGAAGCATGTCGATGACAGACTTACTGATACGTCGGTGTCGGCCCGCGCGGAGATAACGCGTTGCCCCGCAAACAGCGCGCGGAATCGTCGCGCGTGATCCGATTCCTGCGCGGCGGGAATTCGCCAGAAGCGAACGGAAGCGGATGACGGGAGGAAGTGTCAGCGGCGAAAGGTAGAGGAACGGTCGTTGAGGACAGAACCTGGTGGTGAACCGCTTCTCTCTCCCGTGTGACGCGTGTATTTCCGCATTCGTTTCTCATGTGTGCGCGTGCGGGGTTGTGCGCGCGCGCGCGCGGGACATCGGTGCGGAGATAAATACACGTCGTCCTCTCTCGAAAGCTGCACATGTGAGAGTGCCGTGTCGGAAGCGGTATAAATACCCAGGTGATACCGTTGGCGGGTGGCATCGGTGGTGAGTGGACAGTTTCCCTCTAGGTCTGTGGATTCTCCGTCGTCGGCTTCATCGGACCGGTTCGTTTATGTGATGTGAATGTGGTTTAATGGTTGATCCGCTAAAACTATTCTGGGTTATTACCAACAGCACCTACCTAGGTACGTTCGAACTTTGTCCCGTGTAAAAGAGTCCCGCGGGGACACGATTACACGCCCGTTTGTGTTTACGCGTTCGAGTACGGGTGTCGGATGAGTAATTCAAATCGATCCAGCATGTAACGTGTAACGTGACAAAGTCTGTGATTGCTATTGAATTTTAATTTCAACGTGGATGTTGAAAATTTTTCTGTCCCATTTTCTCTGCAAGATCTCTAACATCGTGCGATAAGTGTGTCAGCATTGAAATTGTGTTAAATATTCGTAAGATATTAATAATTTAGAGAAATCTTGCTGGAAAAGGGCAGAAGGAAACATTCTCTCTTGAAAAAAAAAATTGTTGGTTTATCAGATTTCGTACCGTTTTTTTCGGGATGAAATTTTATTATAACAATATTAATTTTAATTACACGTATCACTATTCGAGTTGATTATAGATAACCGTCGATCGTATGATTATCAAGGCTATGATGCAACATTAATCTTGTCCACTTAATATGTCATTAGCGATACAAGTATTATATTCGATAATTAATTGTTCTTCCAATAGCTATAAACAAATAGCAAAGCTTTTGTCAATCCGAGATGCTTTCAGTCATATACTCGGTGCGATCGAAAAATTTCCAGACTATAAATAAATAAAATTTTATTATTCACTTTTTTACATACATCTCCATACAATCAGTAGAAGGTTCGTGGCATCGCTTGGAAAGCCTTGGGAAACTTCTTTTGGGAAATCAAATTTAATTGCTCCCCGTCACAAAGCGTTGAATCATCTTCACATATTCATAGCGAGTCTCTTTCATTGTCAATTTTATATTGGGGAACAAAAAAAAAAAACAAAAATCGGCGAATGCCAAATCTGGCGGGTGGGTGATGATGGTCCCATTTTTTTGGGCCAAAAATTGGAAGACGATTAATGTTGTCGTGGAAAAGAAACCATTCACCCGATAAAACTCGGGCCTAAACATCGAATTCGCTTCAAAAGTCGATTCATAACATCTCCATTCTCCATTTTTGAAATCGTGACAATCCAGATGGAACGAACAATCTTTCAATGTGCACTATCCAAAAAAGATTATGGGAGACTCCAAAAGGTTGGTAACTATCTAGTTCCAGTATTGATAAAACTCGGGCCTAAACATCGAATTGGCTTCAAAAGTCGATTCATAACATCTCCATTCTCCATTTTTGAAATCGTGACAATCCAGATGGAACGAACAATCTTTCAATGTGCACTATCCAAAAAAGATTATGGGAGATTCCAAAAGGTTGGTAACTATCTAGTTCCAGTATTGAGTGAGAGACAGTACGTCTTTAAAAAAAAAAAAAAAAAAAAAATCGGTCTGGGAACTTTTTGAACGCACCGCGGGTACAACAATATCGTATTCAGATTCGATATGATAAAGACGTAGAAAAAAAAGGGTATTTTATCGAGAGATTACTGTTACTGAGGAAACGGTGCAATATATCGGTATGTACGCGGAGTCTCTGTTTGAAGGTTGGCTACACCGTTTGATATTTCCGCAATCTATCCTGCCGTTACACACACATCCCGTTCGTAACACGATCGCGGCGAGAGCAGAGCACAGGGGATTGTTTTTTGCAGCTCGCGAATTGACAAAAACAAGCTCGTCGGGATCTCGCGGAATGTTGCCGAGTGGTTATCGACGGAGAACTGACGGCGCCGAAGCCACTCGGCTTTGTGAAATTCGCTACCGCACTTCGCACAGTCTCGTTTTTGCGCCCGAGGAGAGAGAAACTACGCGAATTCCAAACATTTTTAGATGTTTAGAGACCCGCTTCTCTCTCTCTCTCTCTCTCGAACGTGGGATGCTCGATTTTCGACTTGATCTCGAATTTCAGGATCTCGCGAAATCTCGCGAAACTTGGTAGCGTTTTCGCGAAACAATGGCGCATTTTCATGACAAACGCGACACTTGCGTCGCGCACTTTGAATGCGAAGCATGAACACGCCGACAAATTGCTCGCGCGCGATCTGACGAATTAAACACGCGCCCGCGGGGTGAGCGAAACAAGAGCGCGTTTGATTCAGCGGGAAATCAAGTCATAGAGAGAGAGAGAGCCTTTCATCCCATCCCTCCACCCCTCATTTCTCTATGCATTTTCCTCGAGAATCCACATCGCCGCCTCTGCGATCGAAGCCGTGCAATCGCGCCTCCCCGTATACAATATTGAAACGCCGCACGCGGTTATTAAGAGTTACGTTCTGGATATATCCAGAAGCAGCCGGGAGAGAATGGTATGATGTACGCAGATACTGCAGTCCATTTCCTTCAATTTTATCGCCATACAATATTTCCAACTACGATCGATGGGAGTTAACGTATTCCGCATGGTTCTCTCTGCGACGAGTGTTCTCGCGTGCAAAGCGAAATTGCTCTTCGCGAATTTTATTTCGACATCCCCGTCTCCTCACTCGTTTATTGGGTTGAGTAAAAAAAAGTCATTGCGTATTTTTGGTATGTTTTTGAAAGTCGTTTATTTATATAAGAACAAAGATCAATCAATGATATATTTTCCGTTTTGTTCGATGACCTTTTGCCATCTTTCGGTGAGCTTCATAATTCCCCGTTTGTAAAAGGACCTGTCTTTATTGGCGAAAAACTGAACAAGGTACTGATTTACCGCCTCATCTAAATTTAACGTTATTCCACGCAAGGAGTTTTGAAGAGAGCGAAACAATGACGGCGCAAAGTCAGGCGAGTATGCTGGGTGGGGCAACACATCCCATCCAAGCCCCAATAATTTTTGACGGGTCGCCGAAGATGTGTGTGGTCTCGCATTGTCGTGATGGAATACAACTCCTTTACGATTGACGAGCTTCGGACGTTTCTGGATGACAGATTCGTTCAAACTGTCCAATTGTCGACAGTACACATCCGAATTGATTGTTCGGTTCCTTGGTAGGAGCTCAAAAAATACCACACCCTTCCAATCCCATCACACTGAGAGCATAACCTTCCTCTGATGAAGTTCTGCTTTTGAAGTCGTTTGAGGCGAATCATCACGTCGGGACCAAGACCGTTTGCGTTCCACATTGTTGTAAACAATCCACTTCTCATCACCAGTTATCATTTGTTTCAAAAAAGGATCGTTTTCTTCACGTTTCATGAGCATATCGCAGATGTTTATAAGTTCAAATGAACTTCTTTGAGTTCATGAGGAATCCAAATATCGAGCTTGCTTACGTATCCCAGCTTCTTTAGGTGGACGTGAACACTTTTTTGACTGATCTTCAATGTTTCTGCAATCTCTCGTGTCGTGTAACGTGGGTTTGACTTGATCAATGCCTTTATTTTGTCGTCATCAACCTCGGTGGACCTTCCTGACCGAGGAGCATCTTTGAGATCAAAATCACTATCGCGGAATTTCTTGAATCAGTTTTGGCACTGACGTTCTTGTAGAGCATCGTCACCGTAAACTTTACGCAATTTTTCACAAGCTTGACGCGCGTTCTTCCCTTTACGGAAGTAAAACAGTAAAATATGGCGAAAATGCACAGTTTGGTCTTCCATCTTCAACTTGTTGTAAAATCTTCAAAACTCAACCAAATCGCTCAATTTTTTTCCTTAGAATGAAGCTTAAACCGTCAGCTGTTAAACGATATATGACAAACATATGTGTGAATGACTCTAGTACTGCCAAAACTGAACTAATGCCATCTGTTGCAAAAATACGCAATGACTTTTTACTCAACCCTATAGATTACAGATTCACGTTAAATCCTTGTTCTCGATGATCGATGGAATCATCAAGTCTCCTACCTCGACGATTATCAAGAATTTTTTCAGTATTCCCCTGCGGATCGTTATGATCCCTTCAGTTTTAAATTTCGTTTCCAACTCTCTCTCTCTCTCTCTCTCTCTCTCTCTCTCTCTCTCTCTCTCTCTCTCTCTCGTAACCACGGAGAGATATGTCAGCGCATTCCTATGAATACGAGAGAATGCAATACGTTTCGCGAAATATAATACGTTTTACGCAAATTAACTCGAAGCGATCGTCGCGTCCCGTGAATATCTCGTTGCCGGAATACAGATAGATGCTGAATCTTGGCGCCGGATTGCCAACAGGTGATCAACGAGGGTTAACGAGGAAGGAAGCGTTTAAGTTCCAGAAGGCACTCTGCCAGTCCTCTTTTTTTCGCAAGCTTTACGCGAAAAGTTGGCAGGTTGTCTGAACTTTTTCCCTCTCGGCAAGTCATTATCGGATGTATGCGGGTGCTCGTTTGCCCTTTCGAAAGAGGCACCGTAGGATCACCGCAGGTTCCCAACGAAAATTTATCCCACTCTCTCTCTCTCTCTCTTGTTCTCTCGCTATACCAATGAAAAGTCTCGGTGAAAAATTCACGATAGGAGAAATATCGGAGTACGATCGCGTTTTTTATCATATTTAAGCCTATCGATGGTCATCTTGACACAGGACTTCTTTACGGAGATACGCGAGAACGAGAGTTAAAATTTAAGTACGTTTTCCATTTAAATTCAGCCGATAATCGCGCCGGGTCGACGTTAAGCCGTCCTAAATTTTAAACGCAGACGGCGCATAGCTCGGGCTTACCGTCACTTATCAAGAATAGCCAAGATATATCATTAGCGTAGAAAACAAGGAAGCGAGGGAGGACGTTCTTTATCGTGTGAAAATTACTGAGAAGGTAAATTATTAGTACACACGTGTACTTGTAATTTTTACGAGGAAATCATTTTTGCGACAGAAGCTTGTTAATAATAAAACATAATAGCTTAAAGATATTTTGGCTGCTACAATAATAGCAAAAAATTGTCAAAATTTAAAAGGAAAATATATCTCTTATGTTTATACTGTTCGAAAAATTAAATAAATAAATCCGGATTATATAAAAAGAAATAAAGTATCACAAAATAATATGTTTTTTAACGTGTTCGTAAAAAAAAAAAATAGTTGCAACTAATATTTTTCCTAATTTATGACAAAAACTTTTGGTCGTGAATATTCTCTCTGAAATCAACTTCGAGAAACGAAGAAAAACGGGTAATTTGTAGAATGAGAAAAAGAGATAGATAATTATTTTTCTACAATTTTTAGTAAATAATTTTTAAATCAGTGAATCTCTAAATCAAGTTTTGCACAAATATTTACTAGTTTTTTTTAGAATCAATAGTAACTTTAAACTTAAATAATTTCTAAACGGTTAAGAGAATTAATTCTTAGGTTTTGCAGATATTCAGAAGAAATAGTAGAACAATCTATGAAATTTTCGTTTTGACATACGACACATACATTCTTAATGATATGGAGTTACTTTATTTTTCAAAAAAATTTATGATATTAAAAAATAATAATTGGAGAATGAGAGAGGAGAGAGAGAGAGAGAGAGATCTTTTGTCATAAATATAATGGCGCGAATTTTTCCGTTCGCCCCGATGCAGGTTACTTGAAATTTTCATCGAACTCTAGTCGGTTAAAGTAGCTTGTTTTGTGATTTTTTCTTGATTTCTACTTTTTTTTTTTTCCTTTTTAATTTGTAAAACTCTCGGCCGGTCGAGAGATCGAAATGAATTTGCCAGTATAGTCGAGGTTGCGAGTATTGGTGCGGGGCATTATTGCTGGGCTACCGATCAATACTTTGAGCACAATACGCTCTGGTCGGTAAATCCGGAAGTTCCCGTAATTCTGAGAGGTAATTTTAGAAAAATTATTTTCGCGACGGGGCAAGAATTTATTTAGCGTCGCCAATTAATATTGAACTTTAATCCCCGTGTCTCCTCGACGACACTGATCAAGTAATCCAGAAATTTTTGTCAATAATCTCTTCTCGTTATACATTTTCCTCTTTATTAAACTGACGTTTATATTCATCATTTAACGTCGGTATTAAAGTTTTGCAAATGTTTTCATTCGGTTAAATCCTCGCTCACAGTACGCTTCATTCATACCCTGTTACAGTCTTGTAGCTTTCTAGCTTATCGGGACTAAACGTAAAACTACATTGATAGACAATCGCATTTTACGCCATCTCTCTCCAGGCTTCATCTAAAATCCTATTCACCCGCCAATTCCATTCCGTCCTCGCTACGTATATAGTCCGCTTCTTTTTACCTTAAGCTTGTCCCTTCGTTTCCGGTGTTAAAATCAGGCGGAGAAAAATCGCTACCGGTCGTTATCCGCCAAGTGTGCGGCGACAGAAGGACGAGGAAAAATTCAATATACCCAGGTTGCCGTTTCTTCGGCGAGAATTTCCTACATGTCGTCGTCGCGAAAGGGCGATTCTTTTCATCATACAAACGACCACCACACGCAGCAGTTTCGTCAATCGGGCCAATCGGAGGTATCGGATGCCGCTTTCAAAGGGTTCTTCGATGCACGCATTGTATATATGTGTGTACGTTGTGTTGGATTGGGCGCGAGCAATTGGGGGATATCGTTCCATTGAACGAACGGAAAATCAATCCGGCATGCTGGTAATTACGTCGTATGCGAGGTATTCGGCCGAATCGCAGATTTATATCGAGACAAGCATGTAGAGACGCGACATATGGGGTGGGCACACGTTTTCTACACATCCGCCGCGACCTACGGATTTATGCCACCGGGTTATGGCTGTGGGGCGATGAATGATTCCCGTCGGTGACAGCGGGCGAAATCATAGGCATGCCGCGGATGACACGCGTAACATAAATCTCGAGGGTTCGCGGCCGAGTCACCCCCGAGTCGTCGGATACGCGTAACGTAGCTCGTCAAAATTGTGTTATCGTCGTTCGCGGTGAATCGTTTCTCGCGTAAACGAGACGTTAACACGATAGCACAGCGATGCTTATTTTACACTTTTAGAAAAAGATTTTCTGAAAATTCGAACGCATTTTTATCTGAATTTTCAGATCTGCTGATAATTTATCTTAACCATCAGAATCGTTTTTCTGAAAAAATTCAGTGTTTGCAAAAAAAAAAAAAAAAAAACTACAGATACTGAAGTTTCAGTCGATTTTTGCTTCCTCGCAGAGAAAGCGTGACAAAATTTTTTAGATATCGGTCTAAATTTTTTTAAATGTATAGAGCAGTATCATTTTAAAGGATGGTTGGTATTAAATTTGATGAGGATTTTTTTATAAAATTTTGAATTTTTCGAGAAATATCTGTACGCGCTAACTTTCGCAAGTTTTTGAATATCGGATTAAATTTTTTTAAATGAATAGAGTATCGTTAAAAGACGGTTGGTATTAAATTTGGTGAGGATCAGTGAAAGGGTTCATTTTTTATAAAATTTTGAATTTTTCGAGAAATGTCCGTACGCGCTAACTTTCGCAAATTCTTTTAATATCGGATTAAATTTTTTTAAATGAATAGAGTATCGTTAAAAGACGGTTGGTATTAAATTTGGTGAGGATCAATGAAAGGGTTTATTTTTTATAAAATTTTGAATTTTTCGAGAAATGTCCGTACGCGCTGTAATTTTTGCAAATTTTGAGATAACTTCCTCTACATGGAAGCCAAAATTGAAAAATCCGTTTGCTTTAAGGAACTTAAGTTTTTTGAGCGAAATAAAATGATGAGGGAACAATGTGCAAGTTTCTAATTTGCAGCTTCTAATTTTATCGACATATTTAACACATTTAATTTTAAAGCTACATTATATTTTACTAATTTATTACGTACGCTTGAAACATATTTAAAACTCTCCGAAGAAACCTTTCGTTTAAGAGTTTAAGGTTGAAAAGTTTCGTCCGCAAACTATAATTCTAGACAACGGGGGGAAGAATTAATTAGAAACCTCTTTTTTTTTAACTTGAATAAATTCACTTCTTCAGCATATTGTTTAACTCTAGAATTTCATTTTAAATTCCCGAAACAATTTTGCGTCTCGGATATCGAAGAAATTAAACATTTTAAATATTTAAATACTTTTAAATATTTTTTCAACGAAATTATTTGTCGAGAGAAAATACGTATGTGTTAGAATCAAATTATATCGTGAAACAGCGCGATAAACGTAAACGTGTAAATAACAATAAATGAATTGTCACGCGTGTTTGTTAGCGTTAGCCCCGTTGATTAAATCCGTCATAATGTCGAGTACTATGTCTGTGTCGGCCAGTTCAATCATCGCTTCTTTACGATTGGAACCGACGCCTCGACGTCATTAAGCGGAGCAAACAAGCTCCTCGAGCTTCTTCATTTTCTTCCCGTTGCTCGCACCACCCCATCGCTTAATAAACTTCAGGATTCTTCCCGTGAACTCGCATTCATTCTACTCGATCATGCATCATTTCAATGATATTCATCGAATACCTTTCGATTCATCGTGTCGATTTCGATTCGTGTGTGTGTGTTTCATTCATCGGGTAAAACCAATGTGCGAACAAAGTGAGATTTAATTCCGCCACTATACACGTATCTGCCAGTGCAAATGCAATTTTTCTTTCTTATTTCCTCCTCGTCTCGCCATCTCATTTATCGAGTATTCACGTTTCTCGAAAGATTATTGTTCTCTTTCTCTCTGCTTTTCCTCACAATTTTCGTTCCTCTCCCTTTGCTCGATCTACGTCGCGTCTTGTCTTCTGAGTCAGGAATCCCCGTAAGTCTCGAAATAATCCCTTCATTTTTCTCTCTCCCTCTCTCTCTCTCTCTCTGATGAAACCGGCGCGTCTTTGTCGGCTGAACGGAAATCAACTCCTCCGTAAAAGTCCACTCGATAGATTAAAACCGTGTTTTGTTAAGAGCTTCTATTTAACTGACAGTCCGTTATTTTTAGCGCGACATTTATTAGAGGATCCATCAAGCGCGCGTATCTCTTTGCCGATCATAATTGACTTGTCAGTTACTTTGTGCGACCATCGCTTCCATAACGGAACTTTTCTTCGTAACTTTTTTTTTTTTCCCCCCCCCCCCTTTTACGAGGGAACGTTGTCCTTTGTTGCGCGCAAGTTGTCGCTCAATTCGAAGTAAGCGAATAAACCTTAGACAAGGTGGTTTATAATGCTGTTGTCAATGTCAATATTAATCTTTCGATGACGTTTATTCTATTTTTACAATGTATTTTTTACAACGCCGTAATTTGTGTCGATATATCCCTTCCTCTTTTAATTGTCATTTATTCCTTAATACTTTATAACATAATAAATTTTCAATCAAGCGTTTCAAAGCACGATATTCATTATATTCCAATAAAAAAAGCTATTCTTTTGCATCGTATGTAATAGAAAAACGTTTTGAAGATTATATCACTTAAATGATTTGTAAACGTTATCTTAGAGTTTATAAGTGGTTTTTCCCCCCCCTCCCCCCCTAAAACTGAGTATAATCTCGCTGAAAGGGGTTCGTCATCTCGCTGTAATTGTATTAAATTATACGTTTGATTATTTTATCATTAGTACTCCATTATCTGTTAATTGCTCCGTCGTAATTCGCACAATGATACTGGATGCAAATGCGAGGCGTCAGCGGCATAAATAATAATTCCTCACGATTAACGCGAAACTTTTCAAGTGCTCGCTCTATAACTTTCTCGCCGCGATTACTGCGAGGAATAGTTTTTAATTTAAAAATGCAAATACACAACGTTGTCTCGATTTTATTGTACATCCGGAGACGGATGCGCACATGCGCGATAATATAATATTTTCTTCCGAGAACAATCATTCTCTGACTAAATGACACACAAAGTCCACAAAGGACATGAATTCTCGCTGTGTCAAATAAGAACGTAATCAGATATAAAACGTGCGTTGCGTATACGACTGGCTTCTAATTAATATTTGTACGTAGGACATTCGTAGAAATTGCGCTTTTTTTTAATAACAGATTTTATGTGTATTATACGAAGAAAAATATTAATAATATATTGTGATTAATAATGGTTGCGGAATTATAATAATGTGGAATTACTTAATAATAGCTATTGAAATTATTACTAGAAAACAAGATATAAATTGAATTGCGATAACGATTAATTTTCCGAACAATTGTCAAAATATTTAATTTTAAAGGACATGCAAATGAGATATCTTTCTTCGTCTGTAATTTTAGTATAAATTTAATTTTCGAAAATTTATAAAAGAATGTAAAAAATTATATACAATATGTGGAGAATTTTTCGTAAACATTCTGAACATATATCAGCTGAAGCATAATCATGTATCCACGTTGTTGGTACATTCGTACGATTCTCTTCATTTTCGCGAGATCGACCTGCCGTTTAATCAGCAAATCCGAAATTTATGAACGCGAATAAAATACTACAAACGGTCAGCTGGGTATTTGTAAACATTAATGGCGCGATATTAACAGCAACAGAAAGCGATGCATTTTAGATGGCAATACACAGAGGTAGTTTCGTACGTTTTCCGATTTCCAGAGCGTTTCCAACGTTGTCAATAGAGAATGTGTTTACATTTACATATATATATAATAGTTATATGACAAATATGAAACTGTGCATTTAATTTTCTCTCTCTCTTTCTCTCCCTCTTTCTCTGAATGCCTGCAACGTGTTGCATAATGCATCGTCCGTCGCAGCGAAACGAATGCGCGAGTGCATCAAGCGCAGTCCGATCAAACAACAAAATGCGCAGCGGACTGTAAAATGCCTTTTTACCACGGAAATCTTATATTTATCCCATACACACATACACGCACTCACACATAAACGCGCGAGCGCTTATACACGTCACGCCGTGTTACACACGTAAAAGGCCGTCCATTGTGCGAGACAGCGATAATAAATTCTATTTATTGCAACGTTGCTCTGGGGACGAGATAGCGCTGAAAATTGTTTCACAACGAAATTGGAACAAAGTTTCGTATACATTATTGTATCGCTCGTGAATGCGCTTGGAAAAAATCCCGTTAATCAAACCCCTATTGTAATTTAGCAATTATAATTCAACGATTTATCATCGATATACATTTGTCGATCTATCATCAAAACACGCGAGTTCTTACTACATCTTAAATATCTCTTCAGATTGAGACAAATTAATTTCGGTAGCTTTGTCCCTCGTTGGACAGAAAAATATTCTTTACATCAAGCATTGAAAGTATTGTCATATACCGTAAAAAAAAAATAATTATATATACAGGGTGTCCCATTTTAAAGGACCCACTCAAATATCTCAGAAACACTGCGTTAAATCGAAAAATGTTTCAAACAAAAGTTGTGTGGCTTCAAGGGGGCCATAAGATGGTGACAATGATTTGACCTTGAAAAATCATTTGAAAGTCATGTAAAGGTCAACTTTAAAATCTTAAATAGAAATTTCTTATTTAGTATTCTTGTAGCTGACATCGAGAACTTTCCAAAACCCTATAATAAAGTATTTTTTTATTAAGTACTTTTTGAGTTACTTTACTCTGACATATTTTGATATAAAAAATTAAATATCTCGTAAAATATTTAGTTTTCGATCATCTTACCGTAATACTTCTGTGTAGAGAATAATGAGACAAATCAATTAGTATAAAAAAAGAAATTGTTTTTAAGAAAATTATTTACAATGTATTTTTTTAAACAATTATTTGTTTTTTTTTGGCACCAATTAATTTGTCTTATTATTCTGTACATAGAAGTATTACGGTAAAATTATCGAAAACTGAATATTTTACGAAATATTTTATTTTTTACATCAAAATATGTCAGATTATATAAAATATAAAGTAACTCAAAAAGTACTTAACGAAAAAATACTTTATTATAGTGTTTTGGAAAGCTCTCGATGTCAGCTACAAGAATACTAAATAAAAAATGGGGGTTTCCATTTAAGATTTTAGAGTTGACCTTCACATGACCTTCGAATGATTTTCCAAGGTCAAATCATTGTCACCATCTTATGGTCCCCTTGAAGCCACGCAACTTTTGTTTGAAAGATTTTTCGATTTAACGCAGTGTTTCTGAGATATTTGAGCGGGTCCTTTAAAATGGGACACCCTGTATATAAACTATTTCATCAGATGTACGAGCTGTGTTTTGAATACTTTACTATGGAAACATGTGAGATTTATGAATTTCGTGAAAAGATTTTTTTTCCTAGTTAGCTTTAATTAAAAAAAAAAATTACACTCGACCTTTAACTCTATATAATATTATCTTATTAGCATTTGAGCCTGTGTTTACGACAGAAAGTCCATCGTTATATCTACGTTTTGGAGATTAAATTATCTAGATCTAAAAACTTCTATATTTTGTAAAAATAACTTCCGCAACAGAATCCGTTCTGGTTTATTCCGCCTTTATAAAGATGCGCGGCGAGTTTGCTCATCGATATTGTATCTAGATATATGGAGAAATTTGTCGCAAAGAGAAATCGTTTTCGCGGCATCGAGATATGAGCTCACCCCGGAATTAAAACGGTTTCGTCTCGCGAAACATGTATCTTAGCGCGATAAATCGGCGATTAGTAACGTCATCTATTTCGCGTGTCAAAATGGCAATGAAATTTGTTTGAGAGGAAAACGATTAACCGTACAACCGACACGTCCGTTCCCATTCTAGCGAAAAATACGAATTGCTTAAACACGTGTGCGATCCCGTATATGATAGGTGACACGTTCTCACGGTTCTTTTATCACTTGTGATTTATGACGGTCGATTCAAAAAGGGCACACATCGCTCAATCCGGTTCACTTTCGGCGCTCGTACATTTGCATTACCCGCAAGATCGCGATTTATGGCACTTAGGCGAGTTCCTCGAGACACCACTTTTTATTCTCTATCGAGAACCATCGATATCCCGCTTTTGAAGAGCCTGCTTTTTTCGCTTAAACGCCCTGACTACGAGCGTCGGAAAATGTACAATCGATCATAACTCAATCGCGTGGATCGACAGGAAACGATTGAAAAGATTGTGAAATCTCGTGATTCACGAGAAACTGTATCTATAATCATATTTCTTTCATCATATTTACAATATACTGGGTAGCCCATTTTAATACATCCAGTCGAATATCTCAAAAACCAAGTCCGGAAGAGAAAAATGTTTCAGACAAAAGTTATTTGGTCTCGAGGGGGCCATAAGATGGTACTATCGGTTTGACCTTGAAGAGTCATTTGAAGGTCACGTGAAGGTCACCTCAATTTTTTTAAACAGCACCCCCTATTTTTTATTACATATTCTTGTAGCTGACCTCGAGATCTTTCCAAAACACTATAATAAAGTATTTTTTCATTGAGTACTTTTTGAGTTATTTTATATTTTAATCTGACATATTTCGATATAAAAAATATTGTAATATATTTCGTAAAATATTCAGTTTTCGATCATTTTACCGTAATACTTCTATGTACAGAATAATAAGACAAATTAATTAGTGCCAAAAAAAACAAATAATTGTTTAAAAAAATACATTGTAAATAATTTTCTTAAAAACAATTTTTTTTTTTTTATATACTAATTGATTTGTCTCATTATTCTGTACATAGAAGGATTACGGTAAGATGATCGAAAACTAAATATTTTACGAGATATTAAATTTTTTATATCAAAATATGTCAGATTAAAATATAAAATAATTCAAAAAGTACTTAATACAAAAATACTTTATTATAGTGTTTTGAAAAGCTCTCGATGTCAGCTACAAGAATACTGAATAAAAAATGGGGGTTTCCATTTAAGATTTTAAAGTTGACCTTCACGTAACCTTCAAATGATTTTCCAAGGTCAAATCATTGTCACCATCTTATGGCACCCTCGAAACCAAACAACTTTTGTCTGAAACATTTTTCTCTTCCGGGCTTGGTTTTTGAGATATTCGACTGGATGGATTAAAATGGGCCACCCAGTATACACAGCGTATCTTTTTTTTTTTATTTCTTCATCCATCATCTCTGCGTTTAATATGCTTACAAAAAAAAAAAAAAAAAAAGCGAATTGGCTCGATTTACTTTGCTCTCTTATAATACAAACTCGCGTTTGTAAAGATTTTTACATACACTCGCGGTTTTAATGATATAACAATTAACAAATTATTTTGTCTACATCTCTAAAACACTTATGCTAACGATAAAATCCTGTTGAGCATGAATTATTCTCTTTCTCTCTCTGTCTGTCTGTCTGTCTGTCTGTCTGTCTCTCTCTCTCTTTCGTAAGAATGCAATTACCCGCCGCGTTTTAACGAAGAAGCTGGACGTTGGAAAAGAGTTGTCTGCTTTGTACGTTGCGGAAAATTACATTTACGACTACGGGGTAAAACGTAGGATTAAGAACCGGCGAGATTAATGTTAAGTACCGTACGGACGGGGCCGGATTCGAAAGAAATGCTATTGTGCGGAATTTCCGCTATTATATCGAGGTGGATGGAAAAAATTCCGGGCGAGTGTACTTCGAGCGCTACGAGACTCCGGGATGGATACAAATTGTACATATTGTATCTTCCTCGACCGTAATCCGTCGGTGTGTGTTTGTACAGGTGCATAAAATATGCTACCGTATAAAACCGCAAATCCTATTTACGTAACGCATTTCCGTCGTGTGGATTTACGGGAGAACATCGGGCGACGCCGGCGCCGTAAGATTAATAGACAAACGGGCTGAAAACAAAGGGCAGCCACATTTAATATACGAAAACGCGAACGGCTTGATTGACGGCGCGGGCAAGATATCTTTTATACGTCAAATTGTACGCTAGCACAAATGGAGTAACCTTTATCTCAGATTAAATAACGACTCACACACGCATCGTTCTGATATTTCTCTAATTTTCTATTCTGTTTTATTCAATATATATTTTTATATTTAACATATAGGATATAGGGATACATATCAATTAGTATAAAAAAAGAAATTGTTTTTAAGAAAATTATTTACAATGTATTTTTTTAAACAATTATTTGTTTTTTTTTGGCACTAATTAATTTGTCTTATTATTCTGTACATAGAAGTATTACGATAAAATTATCGAAAACTGAATATTTCACGAAATATTTTATTTTTTATATCAAAATATGTCAGATTATATAAAATATAAAGTAACTCAAAAAGTACTTAATGAAAAAATACTTTATTATAGTGTTTTGGAAAGCTCTCGATGTAAGCTACAAGAATACTGAATAAAAAATGGGGATTTCTATTTAAGATTTTAAAGTTGACCTTCACATGACCTTCGAATGATTTTCCAAGGTCAAATCATTGTCACCATCTTATGGCCCCCTTGAAGCCACACAACTTTTGTTTGAAACATTTTTCGATTTAACGCAGTGTTTCTGAGATATTTGAGTGGGTCCTTTAAAATGGGACAACCTGTATATATATCAATTTTTTATAGATTATATATATATATATATATATATATATATATATATACATTTATTAAAACATTTATCATATATAATTTATTAACAATGAATATTTCTGTTAATATTAATTATCATTTGTCGACAGTATACATATGTGTGTGATCTTTAAGTAAAGCTAATTTTTACATGCAGTAAATTTTTTTGCTGGCAAATTTACTCAGTAGCATAATATTATCAGTGATGTTCATATTATAAAGATCATTAGCCAATTTTTACATAAATGCATCATATAAATATCGTATATATATTTAAAAAGTAAAATGTACATAATTATTAAATTTTTCACATATTATTCATTATCGCGATCCAGATCTGATACTCTTGCGGTTCGCATTTTTTTTATTTTTTTAAATTTTTTTTTTGCGCCACGAGATTAATTGCGACCGCAAATCAGATATTACCGGCGTTGCGTAATTGTACGCGAATGTTGTAACGGAAAATATCATTTACTGACAGTACACGATATCTATAAACTGCCGCACAACCGCATTTATCCGTCACATGATGGATATTTTATAAATCGTCGACGTATCCGTCAGATCTCGATGAGTTGTGGTTGAAACTGTCGCGGCCGATTTGCGTTACCGCAAATTGGTGGGTCGTCATATTTTTTTTTTTTTTTTTTTGCGATAGAAAGCGGAAGCACGCGTATCATCGTTCGCGGTCCACAATGATTTGTTAGCATGCGAGAATTACTAACGAGCCTGTAATAAATTTATTACAGAGTTAGATATTCCCGTGTGCCTTGTCGATAACCGATTTAATATCGTGAAATATATAAAAGAGTTTCGGAAAAGCTTTTGTAGTCGAAATAAAGCAGCTCGTTAGTCTGGTTAAACGAGTGGCTTTTCCATACTCCGGTGGCTTTTTCGTTTTTCCGCTTAGCAGCAAAGCACGAATCGAATTGCGAATTAATTCGTTCAGCTGTATTCTAATTTCGACGTAATTAATTCGCGTGTCGCTAATTTCGCGTAATTTGTTACGTGTATTCGTGCTCGCGAATCGCGTCATTGTATCGCGAAGCGATACTTACGTAAATATGTAATATTGACACATTGACGCGATATGTAAAGGGAATTTACATCGCTGTTATGTAAATTTCCACATCTCGCGTACACAATCTATATACATAACATTTATTACATCGATTATATGCAAAATAAGGTATACCGTAATATATTTCAAAATTACGACGAATGATAAAATGTGTAACGGTAGATATGGTTTGGGAATTGTGCAATTCTGATTGTTCTACGATCAGATTTAATTCTTGAACAATCTCTAATACAGCCAATCCGCGATTCCATTATTGGAAATTTCAACTTAACACTATGCTCCGTTAAGTTGAATCTTTGCACGCTGGGCGAGAGTTTGTAACTTCACGCGATTAAATCTCCCTAAATGTACTGATAAATGGATAACGTTCTGTATTTAGTTCCACTATCCTATAGACATCTCAATTTTCATGATTATACGCGATATAGCACGGAATAGAGAATACGCTCGGCATGAATTTTCATGCTTGATAAAATTTTCGAGATGTTTGAGAAAAAGCGTACAATTTGTAATAAAATATAATATTATTTTGGGATGTGAAAAAGTGCTGCAAACAGGTCATATACCTTGCGATAATATTGTCTTATGCAAATAAATATATAGCGAAAGTAATAATTTTAATTATTTTGGGACAGAAACTGACATATTATTGAATTTAATATGTCAGATTAAAATATAAAATAACTCAAAAAGTACTTAATGGAAAAATACTTTATTATAGTGTTTTGGAAAGCTCTCGATGCCAGCTACAAGAATGCTAAATAAAAAATGGTGGTTTCCATTTAAGATTTTAAAATTGATCTTCACATGACCTCCAAATGGTTTTCCAAGGTCAAATCATTGTCACCATCTTATGGTCCCCTTGAAGCCACGCAACTTTTGTTTGAAACATTCTTCGATTTAACGCAGTGTTTATGAAATATTACCTTTAAAATGGGACACCCTGTATATATATATTATTGATATAAAATTATAACAATGTAATAATTAGAATAAAGAAGAAAAATAATGCTTAATATAACGCAATTCGTTAAAACTAAAAATTAAAATTTATTTTTCTAGTGATTAATTATGCTAATCAACATCATCTAAATTATATAATATATTAACATAAAGATCAATTTTCGATTTTTATATAAAAGTACGAGATACTCTATTATTGCATCCATAAACAATGTGCGTGTTCTCGCATCATCGCCGTTTTTAATCGGAGATAAAAAATTAAGTACGACACAACCACGTTTCACGCAAAAAAAAAAAAAAAAAAACTTACCTCTTTAAATCCCTCCTTAAACACATTATTTAAATTTCCATCAAGCTCTCGAAAAATTCGTTTAAAATTCTTAGATTGTGTAAATATCTGTCTCCCCGTCGCTTAACGTGAAATGATAAAAATTCTTACTCATCTTGCGTCGGGAAAGAATGCACGTGGATTTTTTCTCGCGCGAGTTTACGATCCCTGGACCCCTTGGAACGGTCTCGGAACAGCGGGGGAGAGAGAGAGAGAGAGAGAGAGAGAGAGAGAGAGAGAGAGAAAGAGAGAGAGTGATAACGCTTCTTTTCGAGTTTATCCAGGCTCGCTCGCCGCGAGCATAAATGCGCGGGATTGTGCACGTGACAGTTACATGGTGCAGGCTCGTTTACGTAATGAGCGTGTTTTATTATTTAATCCCCTTCAACTCTCTTCCGGATTATATTGCATTCATGCCTGGCTCTGCGCTCCGTCTATCCCAAAGGCTAATTAACGTTCCTTATGCCGCGCGTTTCCTAGGAATCCAACATCCTCTTCTTTAGGGACGCTCGATCCCCGCAGTTCTCACGTCGCATTTCAGGAGGACAAAAAAATGTATTCGCGCTTTTTCGCGAATTTCCACGTAATAATCTCGACGCCCGAGAGCTTGTACGACGCGTAATTGGTTTTCTCTACTTAAATATAATCAGATGCGCACGATGCCGAGAGAGATAAATAGAGAAAGGTCGGAAAGCGAGTGCAATTTTATTACAACGCATGGTGAAACTGGGGAAGATTAGCCGCTCGCATTTTCACCCCATCATTTCGCTTGATAATGATTTAATTGATTTTTACGGCAGCGTGTTGCGCGTGTAGCATTATGAATTTAATATTATGAATTTAGTATTATATGAAATTTTCATACAAACATTATGAATTTAACGCAATGCTATCATTAAATGTCTGCATTTTCACTTTATTTTTGACCATCGTGAAAATGAACGTACACTTTTTTTAAAGACGCGATTGAATTTTAAAGATTAACAAATTATAGATTGTGGTACAACTTTAAAACACTTATCATCTTATCATTGATGATTTTATCGTTTTTTTTCTTTTTATAACTTTCATAAAAAATATTTTTCAAAATAAGAAAAAATAGTCCGTTTTTGTCAGAGATATTATATAAAATGAGAAGCAATAAAAACTAGTGGAAATAAGAAATTATGCGATAGCTTAATAATCATGTTAATCTATTGGGTTGAGTAAAAAGTCATTGTGTATTTTTTGTATGTTTTTCAAAGTCATTTATTTATATAAAGAACAAAGATCAATCAATGATATATTTTCCGTTTCGTTCGATGATCTTTTGCCATCTTTCGGTGAGCTTCATAATTTCCCGTTCGTAGAAGGACCTGTCTTTATTGGCGAAAAACTGAACAAGGTGCTGATTTACCGCCTCATCTGAATTTAACGTTACTCCACGCAAGGAGTTTTGAAGAGAGCGAAACAAGTGGAAGTCTGACGGCGCAAGGTCAGGCGAGTATGCCGGGTTGGGCAACACATCCCATCCAAGCTCCAATAATTTTTGACGGGTCGCCGAAGATGTGTGTGGTCTCGCGTTGTCGTGATGGAACACAACTCCTTTACGATTGACGAGTTCCGGACGTTTCTGGATGACAGATTCGTTCAAACTGTCCAATTGTCGACAGTACACATCCGAATTGATTGTTCGGTTCCTTGGTAGGAGCTCAAAAAATACCACACCCTTCCAATCCCACCACACTGAGAGCATAACCTTCCTCTGATGAAGTTCTGCTTTTGAAATCGTTTGAGGCGAATCATCACGTCGGGACCAAGACCGTTTGCGTTCCACATTGTTGTAAACAATCCACTTCTCATCACCAGTTATCATTCGTTTCAGAAAAGGATCGTTTTCTTCACGTTTCATGAGCATATCGCAGATGTTTATACGCGCCGTCAAATGAACTTCTTTGAGTTCACGAGGAATCCAAATATCGAGCTTGCTTACGTATCCCAGCTTCTTTAGGTGGACGTGAACACTTTTTTGACTGATCTTCAATGTTTCTGCAATCTCTCGTGTCGTGTAACGTGGGTTTGACTTGATCAATGCCTTTATTTTGTCGTCATCAACCACGGTAGGCCTTCCTGACCGAGGAGCATCTTTGAGATCAAAATCATCATCGCGGAATTTCTTGAATCAATTTTGGCACTGACGTTCTTGTAGAGCATCGTCACTGTAAACTTTACGCAATTTTTCACAAGCTTGACGCGCGTTCTTCCCTTTACGGAAGTAAAACAGTAAAATATGGCGAAAATGCACAATTTGGTCTTCCATCTTCAACTTGTAAAATCTCCAAAACTCAACCAAATCGCTCAATTTTTTTTCTTAGAATGAAGCTTAAACCGTCAGCTGTTAAACGATATATGACAAACATATGTGTGAATGACTCTAGTACTGCCAAAACTGAACCATCTGTTGCAAAAATACGCAATGACTTTTTACTCAACCCAATACGTCAAATAAAACTTGCGTGTACAAACTGAACGAAAAGTTGAAGACAAGTTTCAAAGTCTGAAAATTCTGCCAAAGGCGAAACAATATGACATTAAAACCGTATTATGCATCTGTTTTTCATTACATATGAAAATTCATTCTGTAACTTTTTGTAGTGTTTGAAACAACGATAATGACATCATGTAACGAATATGCAAAACGGCAATTATGTCATGTTGTAACTCCTTTTATCATCTCTTCACCGTTTTAAAAATATATATTTTATAAATATTTATTACATATAAAGCATTTTATAAGAACTCGTGACGCGCTAAATTATTATTACAAGCTGTTTAATCAATTAAAAATCGCTTTCCTTGATGAAAATGTCAAAACAGCAATACAATGTCATTGAGAAAATACATATAGCGAAATAAAAAGCTGTAGCAATACAGCGAAACAATATCTTGTCGATTATTTTTAAGGGAAACACTTCTCGAATTATGCGAAGTGAACAGAACAGACGAAGGGAGATCGGAATCGTCGATATTAACTTTTCCTTTCCCAAACCGTTATTGAATATCGTTCAAAGGTCCGCGCTTATCAAAGAGGCGAGAAGAAGGTCACTTAATTAAAATCACTCGTCTGAAAACTTATGTCTCCCAGTGAAAGGTCATAAGACCCGTATGCAGGTATGTGTGTTTGACCGAACGGTCGCGTATTAAAATCGTGCAGAAACACGCTGCACATGCATTTGCGAGCGGTCCTCCTTGCTTTCTAGCGGCGAATGACCTAGATTTTTAAAAAATTATTATTTTTATCCCCTTCGTGCGCGCGTTTCGTATATATCAGGCTCCAGCGATCTAGCGCGAGATAACCTAACGAAAAGAGGAGAAAAAAAAATACAAACATATATATATACATATAAACATGCCACGAAGCATGCCGCGGCATTTAATTAACCTCCCCTGGATACGCATGCTATTGCTATTCTCCTCCTCCCTCCCCTCTCTCGTCTCGCGAGCGCATGTGAGCGCATCGCAACGTGCTGATCCACCGATAGAAGCGGATGTTGCGACATCCCCGAATGCATCTTCCCGGTTAAGCGTATCTAATATAAGAGCTGGCGTTTTTTAAATTTTATCGAAAAGAGAATACGATATATAAATATTCGCGTGATAAAATTCGAGACGATTAAAAAGCAAGGGAAAGACGAGGAAGGAAGAGAGAAGGGAATTTAAATGGATAGAGAAGCGGATAAAAAAATTACTGTCGAATACAAGTTTTTTTTTTTTTTTTCCCATAAAAAGAAAGGAATATTTTTCCCACTTTACGAAGATTAAAAGAATCATCGAGAATTACGGATTTTGTTCGCAAAAAATAGATCGTCTCTTTTACGAACACCCCGTACGTTTTCCCGTATACATACACACGCACACACTGAACGATATACGAACAAACATGTTTCACTTACAGCGTGTGCACTCGATCGTTTTCCTCCACCTCCCACCCTCCAACGTAGTAACACGCGTGCACATGCACAAACATTTGCGTATTTCACGGTAAGGGAAGCTTCGGTCGTCATTCTTGTTTCTGTAGCCATTATCACATACAACACACGTATTCGTCAAATGTTCGACAAATTTCGACTCGTCGATTACATTTTTGCGATGAATTTCGATTGTCACGATTTATCATGTACGAGAAATGAAGGAAAAAAGAATTATTTTTTGACAGATCGTTGTGTGTGTGTTTGCCGTCGATTCAATTTTCTTCGATTTTCAAATCCGCAAAAATATTTAAAGGGAACGGGGCAGACGACGTAGGAGGGGGGGGAGAGGATGGGAGGGGAGGGGGGGGGAAGCTGTTTACTTGGCTATTTTGACTCCCGCGCGAGATACGCAATATTCGTGTTTCCAAAAAAAAAAAAAAAAGAAGAAGAAGAAGAAGAAAAAAAATATATTCTTCGGCATCAACGACAATGTATAAAATGGATTACCGCCCCTTCCCATTACGTGACGGCGCCGCCGTGCCGTTGAAAATTCGCGTAAACAAAGCGCCGCGATGCTCGCCGACAATCAATGCACGGCAAAGAATAGGAGAGACAAAACGCGTTTATTCGCTTTAGAGAGACAACGTTTAAACGCATTTATTTACATTAAAAGTATGCGCGTATAAGAGGAACGCAAGTTGAGCAGATAAAAAGCACCTTCGGGCTTATTCTCTCGCGTTTTCCCTCCGGAAATCGTGTATTTTCTTGCATAAAAGTTTCACAATGAATATTTTTTTACACTGCTTTATATAATTGCGAGCTTTACATTGACGTCTTATTGTGAAAAATGCAGATGTATGCATACGGAAAAAGAAATTAAGAATTGTTGTTTATATATCGAAATATGGATATTTAGTTTTGTAACAATTTTAAATCGAGGAAAATTCTTCTAGAAAGAAGATTGAGAATATTTGTGTATAAGAAAAGAACAATGTCGTTTATATCGAAAAATTTATATTAATTTTCTAATTTGAAATTAATACATATTTATGGTAAAACTCTCGAAACTTTTGGAATATAAAAAATGCACATGAAATGAAAAATTAGGTTTTTGTCTTTTATTTATTTATTTATTTTTTTTTTTTTCATTTTATTTGCTCATTAAAATAAATTGAATATTAAAAAGTTTCATTTATTTACGAGTTTTATAATGAAGGTTACAATATATTATAAATCTATTTCGCTTTTATCCTCATGTATATTTTATTTTTCATTGCATTACATTTGTAATTACGTCGCAATTTAAATACAATAAAATTCAATACATCTTTTCTCCGAAATGACAGTATAATTATAATATGCTAATGCATATATTATTCTAACATAGACACAATTATTGCAACGGATGATTTGAAGTAAATACTTCTCAAGTTCTTCTCTCTGATTCGCTTATTTTCATTGAATATTGAAATCTATTAAGATCAAAAAATTCAAATTTTATATCATATTAATTTTCTGTATCTATTTGAATCTAATTTAGATTCAACAAATTATGCTTTTCCGGCCGGAAGCTAATGAAGAGCAATTACACGATAAAGATGAATCGAAAGCGGTTAAAAATATTCAAGGAATTTCAAGGAGCTTCAAGGAATTAATATTACTTTGACGATAATATTATGCGAGAAAAGAAAATATTAATGAATGAATCATTAATGAAGAATTTGCATTAGCTGCTGCTTTTTTTTTTTTTGCTTTCCATCTTTTATTTCTTAAATCTATATTTATTATTTTTCAATAATCCTCTCTTAATATGCTTCGTGTATAATATAAATTTCGCGTACACAGTTTTTGTCTACTCTAGCTGTTTTTCTTACGACACAGCTCATTAAAAAATATACACGTTTCTTGTTATCCTACGGCATACGCTTGATACGCAGATGTAACTCTTCTAGTTTTATCTCGTACCGATAAGGTTAATGTGTGTCAAACTTAACGCATGTCTTCTTATACGATCCCAAAGTCGAGCGTTACGATATGAAAACGATATTCTGATGCTTTCCCGTTAACGAAGCGTGCGCGAGCCATTTCTCCAATCGTCAAAATACGGTAAATCATCTTGATATTACCGTTCATCGTAAAAGGAATAAAAAGAATTGGGAGCAAAACGAGAGAGCACGAGTGGATGTTAAGAATCGCGCATTCGATTTTTATATCGATGATTTAACGGCCACTTCTGCGAGCAGATAAGAAGCTTTCGTTTGACTCTTGACTTCGTCCTCTTTTGCATTCTATGCATCTTTACGGCGCTTTTATATACGATTCTCCTTTGATGCTTGTGCGAGAATCAGTCGAATGATCGGGGATTTGTTTGTTTAGTAGACGTATCATAGACACTACGCGAAAATCGCGATCGTTTTGATTATTAAATTATGAATATTTTATGGCATATTTATTAAAATTTTTGTAATTAAAATTTGTAAAAATTTATCAATTAAATCTCTCTTTTTTTCCCCCTATAACCATATATTTTTAATTGATCAATAAGAAAAGAACGCACACACAGGATGGTTTATATTTTTTCATCATATTATAAATTTAAGACGAATAGATTATTAGTGTGAAAAATTTTATTATGCCAATTAATATATATTCTTTTCTTTTCGTGTCCATCATCTGACAGCTACTTGCTGTCATCTAACATGTAAAGATTTGGCTTGCGTATACATATATCCAGGGTTGGGAAAGTTACTTTATAAAAGTAACTCGTTACCGTTACCGTTATTTTTTCTAAAAAGTAACTCGTTACCGTTACTCGTTACCAATTTTAAAAAGTAACTCGTTACCGTTACAGTTACTAAAAAGTAACGAGTCGTTACAATTTCCGTTACTTTTTTACAATACAAACTAATAAATTATTTTGCATAAGAAAAACTTTTAAAAAATTGTAAGCAAGATTTCATTCAAGGTTTATTACAAAATAAATGATTAAATTTTATCGAAATTCTTTATTAATTTTTAATAAAATTTGTTGCTCCATAGTATCATCATTTAAATGCCCTCTTTGTGGTGTTAATACAGAGCCACCGATGCTAAACATTCTTTCTACAGATGCACTGCTTGGTAGAGCTGTATTATATTTAATAAAAAGTTTTTTAAGTTTTGGATAGTCGTTTAACATTTCTATATTACAATTATTTGATTTTAAAAACCGTTGCAATTCTTCTTGTTCAGATTCATTTTGCACCGTTTTTTGCTCAAAAATGAAAAAATCATCGTGATCGTCAGATTTTCCAGCTTTTGAAGAATTTTCAGTTGATCGGATTCCCAATAAATCCTCCAAGTAATTTTCAGCACGTTTTCTTTTTTCTCCGGTTAACCAGTTTAACTTAAATTTTGGATGTAAACATGCTGCTATTATTAATTCTTTTGTTTCAAATATTGTAAGAAATCTAAAATCAAATATAGTAAATTAAGCGACATTGTTTGTTTTATTGAAATTAATACTTTTGAATCAATAGTTTAAAATAAAATAATATTTTTCAATTAAATCCTTATTTAAAATTAAATAACATATGTATTAATCAAATTAATAAGTTACATTTTATTTTAACCTTGCTGAATAGCTTCAACTAATGAATGGCAATCTATAAGGTCAGATTTATTGAGATTTTCTAATTTTCGTTGCAAGGTACTTAGAACTGGTAGTAAATGAGATTACAACATAATAAGAATGCTAATTGGTCGATTTGCTTACGGCTTTACGGTTAAGATAAAAATTTTATCACGCACAATAGCAAGAATAATATCTTAAATAAATCAAAAAATTTGAAAAAAGTAACGATAAAAGTAACTGTTAAATTCGTTACTCGTTACCGAAAAATGTAACGAAGTTACTTTTTCCGTTACAAATAAAATTTGTAACGCCATTACCGTTACAGTTACCGAAAAAAAGTAACTGTAACGGTAACGGCGTTACAAGTAACGCGTTACTTCCCAACCCTGCATATATCTACTCGCGCCATATTTGCGGTTCTTCCTTTCCAATTCGTCTCTTTCTCGCCTACGTTAACTCGGTTTTACGAGCGTGGATATTTACGCTTGTATATTCTGTAATGAAAGCACAGCTAGTTTCGCTAGTTTTACGTTCTGCGAACAGCGAGATAAACTTCCTTACGACGTTAAACTCGTAGCTCGCCGCGTCGCAGTATCTGCTTTTATGTCTCCCAACGGTGCGTCCTGGGGAATGGCCGAGACTCGCGTCAGAAATGAATGGACTTCCGGAGATTCGTGAGGTTTCGGCAGCTTCCGCCTATATGGGCTATTTGCGCATTTTCATGCTAGAGAAGGAAAATTCGATTAAAATATATGGCCGGCATTTCGAACGAGATTTTACGAGATCAAACACCACGCGAACCAACCGTCGTCGTCGGTCGATTAAAAGTTTTTCAGAGATTAGACAGATATAACATAATTCGATTACCTATTGGATTTGGCGATGAGAAAGCATGACAAATTTAATTAGAATTATTTACAAAATTCTTTTAATTCCTCTCAGAAATTTTAAATTATGTATTTTCTTGTCTCAGCTCACCTAGATGTAAATTAAAAGTACAAAATGAGATAAAAGGGTCGAGAGGACTTTTTTCAGAGAATACTTTTCCTTTCTCCCAAGGAGAATCCTATGTACAGACATCCCATACGCGCATAAAGGCGCGAGATCCTTTCATCTTTATGCACATCCATTTTTATTCATATAAATATTATTAATATTGATGACGATTTATTTAATGAATTTTATTAATTTAACTGCGTCTGAGTTCTAAATAAATTTCAAAGGGATTTTTTTTTAAGAGATTTGAATCTCAGATGATTTAACAAAATTTTAAATCAAAAAAAGGATCTTCTTGTATATCGAAAATTTATGCATTTTTAAAAATTGTCCAAATTCTTTATATGCGTTTTTATTTCCAGCATACCTAGCGATGCAATTAAATGGTAAAGACTAGAAACTAGAACGGAAAAAGAGAGTATAGAATAAAGGATACAATAATATATTTCAGCTTTTGCTAAGAGAGCTATGTATTTTTATAATTATCTAATATAAAAGAAAATGAATGAAAGAAAAAAAAAATGAATTCAATGGTTAAAACTATAGTTGTTCTCGAAGATAAAAAATTTATGAATGTATATTGAATTTTTGTCCAACATTCTTAATTTTCCTGTCTTTCTAGCGTGTTAAATATTAACGAAAGATTTCTTCTCGCGAAATATTGACAAAACTTCAACTATTTTTCATTATATTGATTCTGAAATAATCCCCGTAGCTGAAAAGAGATTGAGATTTTACATGGCAGAATTTGTTAAATTGCGAAGTCTCTCTCTCTCTCTCTCTCTCGCTCTCGTTTGCTCGAAACATTACGCGAAATGTAACCAACAACATAATCGTGGATTAAGAATGATTCAGTTTTATTCAGTTGCTACACATATATACGTACGCGTACATATGCGGCACTCCTCTCGTATTTAGCTGCATGCACACCGTGGAAAATCACACACTGCGGGCGCGCGTATTCTCTCATGCGGAAATCACTCGTTTCCGACCTTTTTCGGAATTCCTATCATTTGCATGCGATTACCCGATCCTGCGTTACACGGAAATCCGATTTATCGTTGCAGAACTTGACGACACCAGCAGCGCCGTCGATTCATGTAATGACAACTATCCCGGAAAATACGAATATAAAACACGAGACCGGAAAATATTCAAAAAAGCGATCTTTCTCTCTCTCTCTCCTCTCTCACTCTCATTTCTGATTCGCTTTGCCCGCAGATATTATACTGTTTCTATCTTTTAATTTACAAATCTAGGAAATTTTTTTTTTTTGTTATTATTATTATTATTTTTTTTTTTATAATTTTCGACCGATATATTTAATCAATCATATTATGATATATGTGAATATTAATGTGAACATTCGTAAACACAGACATTTTTTTGTTTAGCTTGTAACACTATCTTTTTGAAATGTTCAATTCTCATAGGATTTTTTACAACGTTATGATACTCAGAGTTATAACGTAACTCCGAATGACAATGTCATGTCGATATTTCAAGAGATTAATGTTCACTGCGGCTTTCATTTTGACAGATCTGTGTTTTTTATACTCAGGATGAACAGCATATGTGAGAAAGTTAGAATTTTCGAAATGAAGTGGTAGGGTATATAAATCGTATTTGAATCAAATATTGTATTTTTCTGATGAAAAAATTTGATACAGCAATATTTCAAATTATAAAACAAAAAAAATTTAAATATTTATATATATCTTTGGATATGCAAAATATGAAATGAATTATATTTTAATCTTGCTAATGTAATTATGTCTTATATATTATCGATAAAAATATTTTTTTTAAGGTTTCTAATTAGATTAATAATGTCTAATAAGTGTCCCGAAATATTTTCTTTAAACTTTTATATATATTATTTTAATCAAAGACAAAATCTTACATTTATTGCAAAATGAGCGCTCTTTCTCTCTCTCTCTCTCTCTCTCTCTCTCTCTCTCTCTCTCTCTCTCTGAGAGGAAAAAGTTCGATTTTATTGAAAACTACTTTTGAAAGTTTATCGATAGATTTCTCTGGTACGTTCTGAACTATCACTCAAAAAGTAACGGACATAAGTTTTTCTCCTTTTTTTTTTTTAGCCAATAAACGTCGGAAAATTTTTATAATAACTTTGCGTAAAATATTTCTCGGACAGAGATTATTTAGGAAAACGTATATTTTTAATTAATCGGAAGACTTGAATTATATTGTAGAATGACTAACGTTCGTATCGAACTTTTGTAATTTCGATGAAGCCTTTGTCTGACGGAACTATTTTTAGAATAATAGAAGAACAGTAGAATATAATAATATTGTAGAATATCCGCAATTTATTAAAAGTCGTAGATCGAAAATGATTAGAGTTTTAAGAGCTGCTTATTATCATGGAAGCCGAATAATTTTCGTGCTTTATTAAAAAACATAATCCTATCTTTTCTCTAAACTTTTTAAAAATATATTTTTAGTACGAATAAAAAAACTCAAAGGAATGAAGGAGCAATAAAATATGAATTACGTAATTGAAGAATAAATTCAACGTTTCGAATGTATCGATTGCTTGATACGGTTGTTACAATTCTTAACCAAATCGTTTATATATGTTTTATGATTTATTGAAAATATGGATACGTGCGTATATGTGTGCATCTATATTTTATAATATTGAATTCATATAAATCCAATTTAAATTCGTCATTTTACATTTCATCAGATTTAAATTTAAATTTAAATGGATGGGCGCATCTGCATTTATATGTTAATTAAATTTATTAATTCCACTTCTCATCAAGAAAACACAAACGTATAAAATTTTAAAACGTGACATTTCATCTCTTATACAAAAAAATTTCTTTCTCTAGATATAAAAATGTTAGCTCCTTAAAATTACTCTTATAAAAAGATTTTATATTTTGAGACATTTTTTTACACACAAATTTGCATAAAAATTTTATTATTACGTAGTTTTTGTATTTTTATTTTATATATTATTGTTTATAATAGATGTGTGTGTGTGTGTGTGTGTGTGTGTGTGTGTGTGTGTGTGTGTGTGTGTATAATAAATTTACAAAATAAATTAAACGTATTTGACTAAATTAATTATCGCGCACGAAAGAGAAAGAGAGAGAGGAGGGGGGGGGGAGGGAGATAGAGAGGGATAGAGAGACTATATTGATAATGTGACAATGGAATCATATAATAGTTTATATAATCAAATTTTACACAGCAATTTCCATTAATGATAACTGGAAAGAATTTGGTTACGTAAAACGGTTCGCTTGCGATCTGAAGAATCAAATTATGTAAAGTTGTCTTTCATGCACCAAAGAAAGATTTCATTATCGGAAACTTCTTTGAATGTACGCTGTTTGAATATTTTCACGCTCGTACGCCGGCGGGCTCGCTTCGACATGCAACACGACGCATACGCGTGAATAATATTGATTAAAGCGTCAATCACTTTATATTGCACGCTGATAATGTTTATCGTACCTACCGGATACTGAATATGAGAAATATTGAAAATAAACACAATCTTTCAGTTTGAGAGGTATATATAGTTAAAATAAATAATATACTGGGTGGCCCATTTTAATCCATCCGGTCGAATATCTCAAAAACCAAGCCCGGAAGAGAAAAATGTTTCAGACAAAAGTTGTGTGGCTTCAAGGGGGCCGTAAGATGGTGACAATGATTTGACCTTGGAAAATCATTTGAAGGTCATGTGAAGGTCAACTTTAAAATCTTAAATGAAAACCCCCATTTTTTATTCAGTATTCTTGTAGCTGACATCGAGAGCTTTCCAAAACACTATAATAAAGTCTTTTTTCATTAAGTAATTTTTGAGTTACTTTATATTTTATATAATCTGACATATTTTGATATAAAAAATAAAATATTTCAAATCATTGTCACCATCTTATGGCCCACTTGAAGCCACACAACTTTTGTTTGAAACATTTTTCTCTTCCGGGCTTGGTTTTTGAGATATTCGACTGGATTGATTAATTTGAATTTTTTCCCCAAACTTTAGGGGCCTCTAGCTCGGAGGAGGGTTCATTTGCGAACCCATGCTCATGGGAAAAAGAGTCTTATTTTGACCTCTAGAATACGCTCCTAAAGTTTAATGCATCATTTCAGATACATCCTGTATAATCTATTGATAAAGGTGTTTGCGAATTCAATACTTTTTCGCGATTCGTTGTTTTGGATACACTGCAAATCGCGAAAGGGACTATTTTTTGAAAGCAATGTCTAAAATTGATTTATTGAAGGAGAAACAATATCTACTTCAAATGCTATTGAATTTATTCTTAAGGGAAAATTCAAATTATTAAAAAAAAAATCTGAGACATTAAAGTTCTAAGAGATTGCACGAAACCCTCGTAAATGAAATTTCGAAAACTCTCGTAACGCGGGAGCAAAATTCCCGCAATCTTTAAATACATATAGTTGAAATCGTCAGCGTGCATTTAATTAAAAGTTTCGCGCCGATTATCTCGCGGCACGGTCAACCGAATTCCTTTAATACGTTCGGGTATGACATGAAACAGAAAAAAAAAAAATAAATAAATAAGCGAGGAGAAATCGGAGAAAATTAATTGTTTTTCTTAAGAATCCCCTTTTTTTCCATCCGACATTCAGAAGTTTTTCTCTCCCGTTCCTCTCGCAAAAGCAAATCCCCGAATCGCCGTCATTCAACGGCGGCGTATTGTGCAGAAATCTTCTTTCCCTTCGGCAAAAGCAATTTCAAAGGACAACGCTGCCGGGCGACGAGATGGAATTTACGAAAACGCAATGCCGACACGATGGCGGGTACAATCCATGCCATTACCGGCCGATGAAACAATGCATTTCGCGGGCGGCCCCCGCGAGGCGCGTGCATTTTATTAACGAGAAATATCGATGACGGATGGGACTCAATTGCGGGACTCGAATATGCGACCAAGCCAATTCTATCTTCGTTTGCGCCATTTATGACGAAACTTACATTGTTATTTTTCGACGACGGACTATTCGTTAAATAAACGCGTCTGATTATCCGATTACGAACAGAGAGCCTGATTATTCATCGCGCGATCGTGATTTTTCCGTTTCTTCTGCGTTTTTATTTTAAAGATTAATTCTATTTTCTTTAATTCTCCGGCACATGTTTATTAATGTTTGTTCTCGGTTCTCTAGAAGAAAAAAAAAATGTACGAATAAAACAGAATATTTCATGTGGAAATAAATTTTAAAAATATAGATATTTTTTTCGATTAAAATATAAATAAAAATATAATCGATTTTGTGTGTAATCGAGACTTTTTCTTTCGGCTTTTAAAATATAGTAGCGATATTCACAAATAGCTCTTGAGCTGAGAAGAATTTAAAGCATTATTACATCCCTCGGTTACATTTTCCAAAAAGAGCGCTCTTTGTCTTGTACATACGTGCGATTTATGCAGAACGCAAAATTCGCGATATGTAATTATCGCGAAATTGTTATTTGTTAATTAACGTTTAATCAATTAACGATTTTAATTCCTGATTAATATTAAACGATAGTTTGCCTGCAACGAACACACGATCGATGCGATAATAAAATTTCGGCGGAAAATAATGGCGTCGTGTTCATTATATTTTCATGCCACGCAACATCCGTGGCAAAATTAACTTCACCGTCGAAATTCGTCTGTTTTTTTTTTGTTTTTTTTTCCCCAAAAAATATACAGGTATCCTTTCACGTAACGTTGCGTGTTCGCTCTCTTCTGCTCGCCTTGCCACTCAATTTGCCACCGTAGCCATTGTCGGTGAACGTCGCGGCTCCATGTAACATCCTCTATAACACTACCGGAATCAATCACGTCGCTCGTAGCAAATATTTTCAAGTATTTCGATATCTCTTTCGACCGAGAGCGACGAATACATACGATTTTTTGTGTGTATCTTATCAATATAAATTTAATAATAATATATCATGTACGTCGATGCGCATATTTTATAACGATATCGCCGCATTCAATTTTGCATCGAATATGCACGATCAGCGTTTTGTACGTGACATGAAAGTTCGATGAAAAAAATATCGTCCCTGTACAAAGCTGTCCGCGTTTGCAATTTTTTTTTTTTTTTTTTTTTCCATGAAAATCATCTATATAATACGTATTAGCTGTTTCTATTGTTCAACGCTAGTCGCATATTCGGATATTTTCAAGGAATTTAATTCGCGTCCACAAATTCCGCTGTAAATACAGATATGCGTGAAATTTATTATAATATTGATAGAATAATATTGATGAAACGATTTCTTTCCCTTTTTGAAATAACTTGGCAATGTTTATCGAAAATTTCATCAAATATTACATTCTATAATATGTATAATCTAACAAAATTATTATAATTTTACTAATTTTAATAAAATTATAATAAAATACAATAATCTATTTATGCAAAACAATTATATCAAGACGACTTTAAAGAAATCTATATTTTGTTGAAGGTTATTAACATATATAAATTATATTGTAATTTCCGTAGATTATTAATTTCGAATATAAAAATTTACATTATATACTTTCATACAAAAATATACTTTTGGAGAAAAAATTTTAATTTAATATTAATTTAAAAATGCTTTATAATATACAATATTTGCATTCTATAATTAATATTTATTAATAGTATTCATATTATATGATACATAATATAATATTATATAATAGTATTAATATTATATAATTTTATATAATTAATATTTATTGATATTAATTTAGTTATCAGTTTTTTTCTTTAATCTTTGATTCGACACGATGAGTCTATGATTAAAAGCGCGCACGACTTCTCATATAAGTATATTGATCTAACAAGTGCACTATGTGTGCATCTGTGTGTATTCTCGAATCTCCTCGATTCTCGGACTACATCTGAATCGTTTACAAATTTCCACGATTAGAGAAGTTTCGCGTTCTAAAAGGGCGCAATCGAGAAACTAACAAGCGCATCGCTTTGCGTCTGACAATGAGAGACGCAACGAACAAACGTCATCGTATATATATCTCATCACCAAAATGAATTAGTCGAGATGGCGGATAATATGAACCGCATGCTAACGCGGTTTCGACGCTTCAAAGGCCGGCTTTTGCGGCATTTGACCGCTTTTGCTCTTAATTCGTAGATTTGCCGAGGCAAAGTAATGTCGATTTTTACCGCGACAATTTACTATGACTAATATTTTATCTTCCATTAATATCTTCCCCCCCTATATATATCATCGATTATATAAATAGTCCATTGAAGGAATATCTTCTTTTTTTTTTTTTTCAAACTGTTAACAGAAATTCTCCAAACGTCGACAGTTTTTGAATTACAAGTGATTTGAAACGCATCAATTACTCGTGAACTTCAGTGGTTACGGAGAGATACACTTTTAATTTATTTAGAATGGAGTCTAATTTCAACTAAAAACTTACGATAAAAATATTTGACGTTAAAAATTAGAAGAAGCGTAAGAAAGACGACGAAAATCAATTGAACTTTAGATGAAGAAAAATAACTGCGAATGATGGCAATTGACCACAAGTGAAAAGGATACACTGTTGGAAGTTTGCCATCTCGTTTTCGCCAAGCACTTCTATATATACTTTCATACGATGGAGGAATCGTGTCGGAAATAAAAGTCATCCCATTTGACCGAAGTGGACAGCGAGACGTGTACAACGATTTCCGGCAGGTTAGACTCTTCGGCTGCGCTTGAAGAAGAGTCGGAAGTGTTGGAAGCTGAGAAAGAAAGGAAGGAGAACGGGCGGACGCGACGAGAAGAAAAAGCCGAGAGGAAGTAAATAAATTGTTGTCATTTGACAGGCGGGAAAATGCATTTATCGCATTAGCCCTAATGGCCGTCCACCAGGCCATCCGGTCTATCCGTCCTTCGCGTCTTACCATCCCCGTCATGTTTATCATCCCTCACGATGGCCAATTGGATTTACTGCTCCCGTCGCCGGTATGGAGGATGCGTTTAATCAAAAGCGACAAGCTAATTGCATCGACGAATTGCACAGGGGGGGGGGGGGGGGCAATTGAATTGTCTGATGACACTGCGTTAAGCGAAATACTAACATCAAATAAGACGATCGCGTTACACATGGACTATGAAGGCCTCGTTAAAGCTTCGTCGAGGCGATTTGGTGTTTGACGTGATCAAAAATAGGAAAAAAATAATTAGGGATTTTATAGAATTGGTAAACTCGAAAATGTGGAGTACTCTGCGTTGATACCACTGCTTTATTACTTGTCTCTTTTTATTTCAATTTATAATTATATACGAAAATGGGAAAAGAGAGAGAGACAGCTAGCTCATTGAAATAAAGTTACAGTGCAATATAAATTTCTTAAGTTTCTAATTATAAATATTTGTAATTTTGTAAACGTGTTTCTTGCTTAGACTGGATGATTTCTAGAGAGTCATTTACTAACTGATCATATCTGCGATTTCATTTATAATCCCTCGCGTTGGCTACAGCTTGACTTGATACTTGCAACTCTGATTACTCGTCCATTCTCGCAATAGGAAGCAACCATCCTTCATTCTAGATCAATATGTCCTTTCATAGAAAATTCTTATCATGATCTCTCGTTAGGAATCATAACGAGATTTCACCGCCAATTCCGGATAACAAGCAAGTTTAGCACTATATTGATTTAAGTTTAATTATTCTTCGACATTGTAAAAAATAACGTGATGATTACTCGTTAAAATTTATCGCAAAAACGTTTAAATTGTCGTTAAATTCACTCTCTGGATTGAAGTTTGCGTCTTCTGGTCTGAATATGTTTTTATCGAATAATTCACTTCAATATATCTTTGAACATCCATGATATTGTTCAAGACTTCTTCTTGTCAGACATCTTTAATCGTTAAGTACGCGTTTATTAAAATCATCAGCGTTTTAAAACTAAAAGATATCGCTTTTATTTATACTATAATTTCATTGAACAAAGACGAAAAATATTTTCACGAATATCATTAGGAGATCTCGTTGATCAAACATTTGATCAGAGGCTTTTCTAAAACAACGGAAATATATATCTCAGTATATTTCTTTCGGGAAACGTATTTAAAAATCTCATTTCAAGAGAGTATGTCACAGGCAGAGTCGTAAATGTCGTTCTAAAACTCTCGACGAACCTTTTAATAATTCGGATCGATTATAAAACACGCGTGCCGCAGAATCTATCTCGCGAATCCCATGGAAAATTCTAAAAATTACCCGACTCGCCAATCACCCCGTAAAAAAAATGTCCGTAGTAAAAGTGACGAGCGTTTTAACGACCGGTGTCGTTAGTCGTGGTTAAACAGCGTCGTTACCGAAAGTCGATAAGAATTTAACGCTCTTTAAATTGGTAGAATTCGCGCAATTTCTCAATGTAACTTTAATCAACGAGAAAAAACTAGCTATTTCCCGAGTTGACGACTAATGGCGCGAACGAAAATTTTCTAATCCCGCTATCAAGGTCCTCAGCGTGTCGCACTGAATTATCCCGTACCTACCTCGAGAAAAGATAAACACATACAATACTTAGCAATTAGTATTAAATCCGTAAAATCTTCTATAAAAACTTTTCTTGTCCAATATTTTTCGTCTTCATTTGCAGAAGCATTTTTTTTTTAATGTTTTACTAGCGCTTATTATTTTTCATTCGCTAAAGCAAGAGTTATTCTGACGAAATTATGATAAACCATATAGAGAATATTATAATGAAAGAGCTAGATTATACTATAGCATTTTCACAAATACTTTTATTCTTCGCGACGAGAGCTCGAAAGAATTATAAGAATTTTGTCGAAATTCTCTGAATACACAAACACGCTATAGCGATATATTGTACCAGCAGCGGTACAATATATCGCTGTTTGCTGTGCAAATAAGTCATTCGAAGTTTTGACGATCGCGTTTCATCGAGGCGGATTCGTCCGTCCAAATGAAAGATACCCAACAACGGGCGCGTTGCGGGCGGATCGCGAAACCTGAAATTGCTTCCGAAAGTAACTCTTCACCGGCGAGCCAGTCAAATGCAACATGAATTCCTCCGCCCTCATCCGTAGCTCGCATTCCGCGAGCGTTTGTCGTATATTCTCGAAAGGAAATGCGGCCGAACTGTCTGCCAACTAGCCACGAGAGAGCTCATAGTTTATATTCTTATTCACGCTCTCTCTCTCTCTCTTTCTCTCTTTGCCGATTCTACAGGCATATGTCGGAAATTCCTCCTCGCGTATAAAATAGGCGGCTTTCCGCGTCCGTCTCGCTTTCGGCGAGGCCGGGGTAGAGGAGAATCCTTCAACGAGAACGATAATACGACTTCATCAGCGGTTCTTGCCCTGACGCAGCTGGAATTTCGCGCACCTCGGCCGCATTCCTACGGGAAGTTCGCCGTCGTCTTTCCAACCGCAGCGACAGACGAAACGAAGAGTCGCCGGAAGAAGTTCTCCGGAACTTCTCTCGGCGCAGTTTGCGCCCTCATAAGCGCAACCTGCATAATTGCGAGCGACGGATCTTAATGAACTGGATAGCGAGCAATTCTTCAGCCCTAGTGTATGATACTTACGGTTTTTGTGAAAATTTATCAGAAAAAAAAATTGTAGGTGGAAGCCATATAGATATGGAAATAATTTACTTTTACATTTTACAAATCTACATCTCACTTTAGCATCTAGAAAATTGGAGAATGTTGCATTAAATTTATTTAATATTTATTTAATATTTTTAATTTATTTAATATATTTAATTTTTGCATTAAATAGAAATAGAAATATACATATATATATTGTACAATATCTTGGGAATCAAATGATATTTGAATTTATTAAATGATGTGGGAGAAAATTATTAAACTTAATGAAATGTTAAAATAATGAAGAAAATTATTCGTTAATAAATTGATAATAATATTGTAATAATAACTGCTGTAAAACAATTTATAACTATGTATTGTAATTACGATACGATCCGTGACCTTATTTTACACAAAAGCGAGTACAAATTCATCGATCGTGTGCATTACAAATTACATCGCATAGATCTTGACTCTAAGTACTCCGTAAAATTACAATTTCATCGGAAGCGATAATGCAAGTATCATACTAATATTAATATTTTGTTACGAAAAGTTTGAACAAAGGATGTCAAACTATCGTAAACAACAATCGAGCCATGTTTGTGTTGCATTTTGCCGTTTCTCGTGTAAAATTATGTATAATTAGCGTTTGATACATGTATACTTGCGCTTATTTGTATTGTATTATTTGCAAAAAGTGTGATCGTATATATTGGTCATTTATAATATATATGCTACAAGTATTATCTTCATAATTCATTTCTCTATTTCTTAAAAAATATTTCGATGATATAATTCGAGGAAACGTTCGTAAAATAATTCTTACATTATTTTTTATTTTATTTTATTTTATTCATATACTTTTTTTTTTTTTTCAAGGATTGATATAGTCATTTTTTTAAAACGATATAAAATATATTCTTTGAAATTTGCTGCATCAAAAATTTCGGAATATGATGTATAGCATCGCCTATAAAAATAGGAGCAGAGATCCATCAAATTTGATATATACTCGCGTTGACAACACGCATGAATAATAGTAGCGCGTAGAATATCTAACAATAATAAAGTTTTATGACCAGCGACACATAACTTCGAGATATAAAGCAACGCGGAAAAAGAATCTTCAAAAATCCCCAGATACGGAGATCCACGCGATAGAGGAAGATAAAGGGAGGAATTAATTTCCAATGTAAAAAATCAACTCTTCTCTCCCTTCTCCCCTTCAAAATTAACTTCCGAATTAAACCAACCTGGGAACGCTGCCTGCGAACCGGAATAGCCAATAATGAATCGCAATTAATTTTTCATCGGCGATCTAAACGCGCCGTGTAAATCAATATTGTGTAGCACACCTGTGCCCGGATTTCGCAGTTTGTCGAAGGAGATTATTTATGGAGCGAGGGGTTGCGGGGGGTGGAGGGGCCTTTATCGCGAACGTGCGAATTATTCCGCGCGAGAGAAGCGAGAATTTTTAATCTCGCGGGGGGGGGGGAAGGGCTGATTTAATCTAGGCTGCCACGCGAATTTCGACCGATTTCGCGAAAAAGGAAGCTAAATTCACCCCGTCCCGGAAGAGAGAATTGCGCACGCTGCCTTCCCTCGAACTCTTCCCGAAATTATTTTGGCAGCCTCTCAAACGCGCGCGCGCATTACGCCCTGCGGAATTGCGAAGAAGAATCCGCGAACATCCGCCGTGGGATTTTCATTATCAGCGACAACGGAGGCGGGGGAGGGGCCACCATGTCCCAAGGTTTAAAGCCTGATTTATAGCGTGCATCCGCGACCTGGACTATCGTAGAATTCGCGGAGCAGACGGTGCACGAGGCGGACGATTTTCGTCGGAATTTGCTACAATTGCCTCTCTCGATACTTATTATCAGGGTTAAGATTGTGTTAAGGCAGCTTTAATTCTGACCAAGACGTATACAAATCATCATTTTACAATTATAAACGCTTGATGATTATTATTAGATGGAAACGGTGTTCTATCTAACAATTTTCAAGAATTTAAAGATACTGATAAGATCTTAATTTCCAGTTTATGTTATCTCTAATGTATTCAAACGGATTTTATTTTAATATTTTATTTTGAAATTTGACTATCAAGATACCTGACGTTGAAAAAAATATATAATTGATATATTTTGCTTAGAACAAAAAATTATATATATATATATATATATATATATACTCTTTACTAATTTAAAATATTTTTAAAAAAGTTTTTTTTTTTTCCTAATATACCTAAAACAATTATTACGGTTGTTTTCTGCCGATTATGTATAATATAATTTTGATACAACAAATTACATGTCTGTATTTGTCAAAGAGATATCACATGACATGTAGGATTGTACACTATGTATTTGGAAAGCTGAGGACACTCCAGGTACTCGCTAACATACATATATGCTTGGGGAAACAACGAATAATAGGTAGCTGGTTGCCAACAAGTAAGTTCCAACGAACATTCCGCAAATTAGTATAGCATTGTTCACGCGGCCCCGTATTTGCATAAAGAGGAATTTATAATAGCGCGCTTGCACAAGCTGCGTCGGCCAAATTGTCAAAACGGAAATGGTCAAAAAGCTTCCAATCCAAAAAAAATGAAACCAACATATATCGTGCATATATTAATCTCGTCTTTTTCGCTCAAGTGACATTTATAATGAAAAAAATCTTTCGTTAGATATGTATTTATAATTTTGAAAAATTTCATAAACTGCGACGCAATCACCGATTGTAAACGACGCAACTTTTTAATAGGCCAGATTTTACAGTAATAATATTATAATTAATTAATTATATAATTAATTATATTAATCCTTCATCGATATATTTACAGATTATAAGATAATTATAAACGAATGGTATAAAACATCTTTTAACGAAGACTTTTCAAGAACAATACGAACATTCTGTCATTCTTATCTTACTTTATTTAAATTAAAAATTTTTTTTTTTTTACGGCATCTCGTTATAAGCCATAATATAATTTTATTTTTGACATATATAAGAAACTTAATATATATTCAAATATATTCGAAGGATTACGTTGCCACCGGCTTCGATTTAATTAAAATCTCTACAGGCATGTTTCGCGTCGGACTGAAAATAATTCGCTTCTTAAGGGCTACATAATCACCGCGAGGAATGTTCGTTAAAGGCGAGAGATGATGCCGGATAAAATTCTGCCATTTATCACGGTCGATGAATAGATCGCGAAGATATCGCAAGGTGTCCTGATTATCCGCTTTATTACATTATGCGCGAACTGTCGGGCCGCGAGGGGCGTGTGCGCGATTGTAATTTCGCGAAAAGTGATTATCCTCCAAATAATAATTACCCCGGGAAAATGCTACGGGAAAGGAAGTTTATTATATATTACACGCTCGCATCGCGTCGTATATACAGCAGCGCCTGCGCGATTAAACAAAACGCAACGATAATAAAGCGCAAGTAGCGCACTGTTTGCCCTATACGATCTTCATATTACTCTCGAATTACTCATCCCGCGGCAAAAATATCAGGCTGTATTTGTTCATTAAAAACCGGATCAAAAGAAACTGGATACGAAACGCAAGGGGAAAATACAATATTATATAGGGCGCGCTCTCTGCAAGAGGGGAACACCTGCTTGTGTCGTAAAAGGAAATTACTGTTCATTCTCTTTTATAAAATATATTTATTTTTACCATACAAAAAATACAAAAATTAAAATAGATTTATATTTATATATTCATACTTTAATAAATAAAAAAAATTTATATCGCGTAACGTCATATGAGAAGACATATGTAAATGAATAAATTAAACGGTCTAGATAGTTTATTATTAAAAAGATCAAAAGCTTTTCGTTAGAAGCTTAATTAAAAATTTAACTCAAGGATTTGCCTCAAATCTCTCACGCGTGACATTCTGCAGGCATACTTCATTTTTTTTCATCAAAGACAGTTCGCGGGTAAAAATGTATGGCTAGAAATGTGCTTCGCGGTTTTATGAAAATTTCCTTACGGCGCTTGTAGCTTACGTTCCCCCCTCCCCCCTCCCCCTCCCCCCCGTCGATTACGTTGCTGATTACATCTCTCTTATTATTTTAATGAAAATGCGGATCTCTTCATACTGAACGATTCGCGTTATATACGAATATAAATTCGATGTCGAATGGATCGTTGGAATTTTTATGTCAAATAATATAAAGCTTCCGATGAATTGGTCTCCTGTAGAGCGTCGTCAGAGCACGCTGGATACTCTTCTTCTTCTTCTTCTTCTTTTTTTTTCTTCTTTTTATATTATGCGAAACGAGAGAAGATCTCGGACATAAAAAAGATTGTACGAAGAGGCCGGAGATTACGGCACTTTTCCCTTCGAGATAATATTGTCGCCACTTGGAGAAGCGTAGCAGTTTTATTTTTAATCTCTCCTGTGCTCTCGACGCGCAAATTTCTTTGCACTATCCGAGCATTAGAGTGGACAACGCAATATTCCATCTTGAAAATTCGACGGGCGTTATTTCTGAACTTGTCTCCTTGTATTGTATCCTTCCATCGTCGACCGAGAAGATACTTTCTCCCACCGCTTCAATTGTCACCGTTGCATGAAAATTCCCGAACTGAGATATCTCGGAGAGAAATATCTTCAGTTGCAAAACGGCTACGCGAAAGGCCGATATTGAAATGTAAATATTAATATTGACAGAACAGATAGTATGTACCTGTAAACTTCACCCATATCAACTATCAATAGATAGATTTCATGGTAAAATTCTTCAAGTATGGCTCTTCTTCAATTTTCCGTTATAATATTGAACTGACTGTTAAAGTGCCTTCTTAAATCGAGTAATCATAATTTATGTAATTGATTTTCATACATATTTTAACCCTTAATCGGGTTTAATTTTTATAATAAAAAAATTATTCGAATAATGAAAAGCTTATCCGAAGATTTTTGAAACGTAATTCATCAAATTTTTTTGAAACTTTTAATATCAAATATTTTTATAATCACAGATATCAACAAATTAAAAATTTGAACATATTAATATATATATATATATATATATTTTGCACATAATCGTGTGAAATTATTATTTTAATAATTTTATCTATTTATTACTATAAATTATTTATTATATCATTATTTATTTTGTATTATTTTATTTTAAATATAGTAAATTTATTATATTTAAATTAATTATATTATATTTTATATATATATAATATATACATATAATATATTTTATATTATAATAAATTAATTATATTTTAAATTATCTCTATTAATATTTTGTTAATTCTATCACAGGCCTACATATAATGAATTAAGTATGTTTGTGTGTATTAACGTGAAATGTGGTATGTTAGAAAAGAATTAATGATAGTCGTAGGAAAAAGTTAGTTTCCATGGCTTTCTTCGCCACTCGCGCAAATTTTCAACTCAATACAAACATTTCTTTGTACGGAGCGGGAACATTTTCCCCGATTTTGCACGCTTCCGATCGTGGATCAACGTCACCCGTTATAGAGTCTCGTTTGGCAACATTATTCTATTTTAACCTACAAAGAAGTTTTCTTCGAGCGGTGTCGATAAATCTTTAGGCAAACACAAGACCCGAGAAAGTTTCTCGAATATACGAGCACGTGGAGTATCCTCGATAAACACGTGGACAAGAACGATGATACGCACTTTACAATATAATGCTTCCACCACATTTTATATTATATCGAGTAACAAAAGGTAGCCAAAACTGTTGCGAGGGAAAGATCGACATGAAATTGACAAATTGAAGAGACCGAAAGCCTTTCCAATCGAAGGAAAGAGAAGACATTTATACACTTCAATTTTTTTCGTTCTTTGTACACTTCAATTTTAATATTGATCTATCGTTGGATGCTTTATTCGATTTTAGAAAGAAAAAATTTATTTGAACGAAATTGACAGATGCGATAAAACTCGTATACCCGATATAATATCGATATAAAATAATAGAAATTTATATATGGTTCTCTTGTAAAATATACAATAAAAGGCTCGGACAATTTCATTCAATTTATAGGCGTTCATATTTAATTCATTTAGTTGTTATGAGTTGCTTTATATGCATCTCGAAGAGAAAGGACAAATAATAAAATAATTTTCGAAGTCATTCCTTCTTTAAATTTCTATCATAATATGAAAATAATTTTTCGCATTTCTGGTTTAAAGGAAGCGTTAAATTGATACAATAATTGCAATTATCGTGCTTATTTTCGAAGATATGGCAAATAATATAATAGATAATATAAAATAATATAAAAAAATATTATAAAATATAAAGATTTATTTTTCTCACACTATAGTTTGCACGGAATAAGTTTATCTTACTTTCTCTAACGCAGTAACGATTTATCGTTACCGTCTTACTTCACCGATAGCAACTACTCGCAGCGCGAAGATAAAGTAAACTTGTTAGCTTCAACTAATTCTCTGTCTCTTTCCGCATTATACCCGATAAAATCGAATGCAATCTCGGAAAATGTATGGTTGGCAGAGAAAAAAACCTTCACTTAACCGAAGCGCAACGTATCGCCGGTGAAACCCCAACGGTCCCAAAATAACGAGAGAGACAAGGGGGAAAAAAAGAAAAAAAAGAAAATCCACGCGGGATTCATGGACGCTTTTCGACCGCAATATTCGGCGTTTCACTTCGTCGAGTGACTTCGCCGCTGAAATAATCCTCGTCGCGTGTGCGCGCGCGGGTTTAACATTTCCCGATAAGCAAAATATATCGTCCCGGCCCGAGCGTTTGACGTCGACCGGTCCGGAGAGATATATGGCTTTCACTAACATCCTCTATATACGTGAGTTACGAAAGTCGACGGTAAATTTCCTTCCCCATCGCCGCATCTCGTCTCGTTATACGTGGTAGCCGAGGGAAAATATCGAATATTTTCGACGCGAAGGAGAGCGGCAAGAACGAACTTTGAGGAATTCCTGAGTCCGACATTGAAGGCTGTAAATCTCTCCCTCTCTCTCTCTCTCTCTCTCTCTCTCTCTCTCTCTCTCTCTTTCTTGTCGTCGACGCGACGACGATCGGGACGATCCGTTCCGTTAGTTTGAAATTCCACGTCTGTCGCTTTTAAAAGTTTGTCGTCCAAGGCGGGCGTCCTCGTCAATTTCTCAAGCTTTTCACGACCGTCCCATTATACGCATCTGCGCGTGGCTACGCGATAACTTTGCGGCGGTGATCATTTAATCCTATCATCGTGACATCTTTTTTCTTTTTCAAAAGTGTTGTTAATGTAAGAGACACGCCCTATGTTTGTCCAAGATATGAAAGCTCTTTGTTAAAGGGGACTAGGCAATAATATTGATTGAAAATGAAGTATTTTGGGAGGAATCTATTACAAAAAAATGAATTAAAATCGAGAATTGTCTTTTAACAAAATATTTATTAGGATCATAAATCCAAAAAAAAAAAAAAAAAAAAAAATTTGGTTGAGAATATGCATTAAAAATGGCGCTGCAGATGGCTGATCGAAAAGGATTTTTAAATAAGTTTTGCAGTGATAACTCAAATACAGATGCTCAAATCGATTTGAAAGAAATTGAGCATGTTTACAATGTATATAATTTTAGACTGAACCTCTAAAAAGTCTGTAGGAACTTTAGTTTTTAAGAAAAAAAAATCAAATAATAAAGGTGATTAAAATGGCAATTTCTTTTTTTTTTTTTTTTTTAATTTGTCGAAAAACAGATCTGTTTGATTTTTTTCTTTCGATCTTTTCCCTTTCGATTAGCCATTTGCAGCGCCATTTTTAATGTGTTCCCGATAAAAAAAAATTTTTTTTTTTTTTTTCTTTTGGTTTATGATCCTAATAAATATTTTGTTAAAGGACAATCCTCGATTTTAATTAATTTTTTTATAATAAATTCCCAAAGAAAGACTTTATTTTCGACAAATATTATTTCTTAGTTTCCTTAAAGGAAATTCAAAACTTTGATATTGCGAGACGTACGTTTTGAGAAAACGTGATGGAAAGGACTAAAATATAATTAATTCTAAATTAGCAATGTGTATTTTTGACGCGATTGCTATCTGCAATAAATTGGTAATATAACGTTAATCAGAACGGATTCGATTCGAATCGATTAATCAAAAGAATTGAATTACGTAAGGTTGGCGAACCCGGGACACCATCCTACGATATACATGTACTCCATCCACCGAAAGGATTAATCCTGAGAAAAATTTACGGCCGCAAGGAGATACGACCGTGTCGAGACAGCCGGTGTATACGCGCATCGTTCCCGCGATTTATATCCCAAGGAGCAAAACGGCGACGAGTAATGGCGCAGCGATACAGTCTCACGCGTAGACTGACAAGTGAAATACGGAACGGATCCGGTGCGTTTTGTTCAAGTCGCGCGGGCGGACTAGACAGGCTGGTAGAGTCGAATTATGGGCGACATTGTGTCGGCATCCTCTCCACGGGCATCCGATTCCGCTTCTCATTTCTCTCTCTCTCTCTTTATCTCCCGACCTCTTTTGTAGAATCTCGCCGTGAAACATGGATCCGATACCGCACGCGTGGATCTCGAAATTCCACCATTTTTTTCACCGCGATATATTGGGTTGAGTAAAAAGTCATTGCGTATTTTTTGTATGTTTTTCAAAGTCATTTATTTATATAAAGAACAAAGATCAATCAATGATATAGTTTCCGTTTTGTTCGATGACCTTTTGCCATCTTTCGGTGAGCTTCATAATTCCCCGTTCGTAGAAGGACCTGTCTTTATTGGCGGAAAACTGAACAAGGTGCTGATTTACCGCCTCATCTGAATTTAACATTATTTCACGCAAGGAGTTTTGAAGAGAGCGAAACAAGTGGAAGTCTGACGGCGCAAGGTCAGGCGAGTATGCTGGGTAGGGCAACACATCCTATCCAAGCTCCAATAATTTTTGACGGGTCGCCAAAGATGTGTGTGGTCTCGCGTTGTCGTGATGGAACACAACTCCTTTACGATTGATGAGCTTCGGACGTTCTTGGATGACAGATTCGTTCAAACTGTCCAATTGCCGACAGTACACATCCGAATTGATTGTTCGGTTCCTTGGTAGGAGCTCAAAAAACACCACACCCTTCCAATCCCACCACACTGAGAGCATAACCTTCCTCTGATGAAGTTCTGCTTTTGAAGTCGTTTGAGGCGAATTATCACGTCGGGACCAAGACCGTTTGCGTTCCACATTGTTGTAAACAATCCACTTCTCATCACCAGTTATCATTCGTTTCAAAAAAGAATCGTTTTCTTCACGTTTCATGAGCATATCGCAGATGTACGCGCCGTCAAATGAACTTCTTTGAGTTCATGAGGAATCCAAATATCGAGCTTGCTTACGTATCCCAGCTTCTTTAGGTGGACGTGAACACTTTTTTGACTGATCTTCAATGTTTCTGCAATCTCTCGTGTCGTGTAACGTGGGTTTGACTCGATCAATGCCTTTATTTTGTCGTCATTAACCTCGGTGGGCCTTCCTGACCGAGGAACATCTTTGAGATCAAAATCACCAGCGCGGAATTTCTTGAACCAGTTTTGGCACTGACGTTCTTGTAGAGCATCGTCACCGTAAACTTTACGCAAGTTTTCACAAGCTTGACGCGCGTTGTTCCCTTTACGGAAATAAAACAGTAAAATATGGCGAAAATGCACAGTTTGGTCTTTCATCTTCAACTTGTAAAATCTCCAAAACTCAACCAAATCGCTCAATTTTTTTTTTAGAATGAAGCTTAAACCGTCTGCTGTTAAACAATATATGACAAACATATGTGTGAATGACTCTAGTACTGCCAAAACTGAACTAATACCATCTGTTGCAAAAATACGCAATGACTTTTTATGCAACCCAATATATTGCCATTTCTCTCGTTCGAGATTTATTCCGAGTCACGTGTCGCGAGGGCGGAAGAGGGAGGGTAATTAAGTCGGACGCGCTTTTTTGTCGCGCGTATTTAGCCATGCGGGATTCCTGAATTTCTAGGGACATATATCCATGTGCGTTTCGTCTTCTGTTCATTTCGCGCAGTTTCATTCGAGACGGAAAATCGCGAAAAGGTATGTGAATCGCGGGAGAGGAAAAATATTTTCGCTGCGCCTTCTTTTTTTCACAATTTCACTTGAGCGAGATCGGATAAGATCCGTAAACCGAGTGTAAATTTATTGCCGCTCGACAACCTTTACATCGTGTGACGAGATTCCTGTACAAATTCATGCAGACGGATAGTTTTATCCGGTGGCAAAATTAAAATTGCTGGGATTTATTTATCAAAATATTTAAGGACTTGGGTAAAATTGAGAGAAACGGTAAACTTTTAAAATGGAGTTGAAGATTATATAGAGTTGTTACTCGGTTAAAATTGTGCGAAAAAGTTCGCAATATATAACCGCGATGGGATTACACGATGTCATCCGTGGCGAAGTTTTGTCGCGAGCTCGTTCGTCAGTTTTTTTGTTTTTTTTTTCCGCGCAAAGAACAGAATTTCCGAGTCTCCGCCTTTCAATCCGCCAAATCCTCGCGAAGGCAGAAAACGAGAGCAAGATGGCTGGAGTGCCCTGGTGGATTACTCCGTCCCGATAGGGTCGATTTTTCACGAAGGCATGACGAAAGAGAGATGTCGAATGACGTTGCGGTGAATCTCGGTGAATCAATCTCTGTCTCGTTACAATTCGTCGATTTCACGAAGTCGTACATTCGCCTTCGATATTTTGTCATAGAATCGATCGTTCATCTCCGTATCCGGCCCCCGCCGCTCGAGCGAGATTAATAATTACGTGTAACATCGGAAGACTAATTAATCGTCTGTCGGCTTTTACATGGGAGGGTGGGGGAGGATCGAGATGTTAATAAGCTCACGTAGCGCCAGTTTAGGGATGTTAGTTGAAATTGTTGCTTGGATTTTCGATTACGAAAGTTAGTAACGATGCTGTTAATTATGTCGATATCACTAATATCGCGGATAGTTCTGCAATTTTGTGGAACTCGGAGAGAGAGAGAAAATGTTAGTGACATCGTGGTAATAATCCTACAAGATAACGGTAACATTTTTGCCAAATAAATATAATGATACAGATAAACGTGAGCGTACACAGTAAATAAAATTATCAGAAAGCAGAATTTACTTAATTACAGAGAATTACGATTATGATTGCTAATCAAAAATATTTAGCTGTAAAATGATTATGTGCAAAAACTTTGAAATTTGAAAATTACAAATGTAATGTCAATGTTAACCACGTGGCTGACTTTGATTACTTGAAACCTTTTGAGAATGGCCGCCGCGGTAACAATTGCTTTATCAGCAATTGTATAGCGATTTCATTAATCGATTACGTTCATTTTCATATTAGTTCTCTCTATCTCTCCGCGTCTTTATTACAACGTAATAAACGTAACCACGTATTGCCACGAAAAGTTGCATGCGCAATTGAATGGTCCGCTATTACGCGAATTTAGTCGTAACGCGATGGGTTACGACAATGACGAGACGGCGACATATCCCAATTACGCTAACGAGTAAAACGAAGTTTCGAGCCGATTTTTTTTTTTTTTTCTACTCCCAGAGTCGCGATGGTATAAACTTCGCGAGAGTCGATCATCCGGATAATTAATTTGCAACGCGCGCGTGTTATCACTAGAAATTTGCGGCAAAATTTCGCAGCGGTATCTCTCGACGATACGTACACCGTAATTTCCGTTAATCGATTAATTGGCCGCTTTCCAATCCCATCTATTCATCCGCATTTTGTAGATCGTTGAGGCGTTTACCACGCGAATCGCGTTAAAAAAAGGACTCGACTAAAAAATTTTCACCCGGGGATTGCGTAAAGGAAAATATTCGCAGCGTTAAATTTTGACGGATTGCCGTGTAGTCGAAGAAACAGATAATTTAATTAATTAGGATTTACGCTAATCGATATTGCAATCGTTTCTCAGGGTTTCGATAATCCAAAGGTAATTCGATGAAACATAATCGGAAAGTGTAGCCTCAAGAGATTATAAAAATCTGATCTTCCCCTGTAGAATTAAATCGCTTTTAAACTTGAATGTTATATCCCTGCGACATCTATATCCTTATCACATCGTCTACATTTCTCTTACATAATTTTTATCATAATGGATATTGATTTATTTAAAAAATAATAATAATAATACGAACAGAGAGAGAGAGAGAGAGAGAGAGAGAGAGAGAGAGAGAGAAATGTGAGTACGTTTTTTATATATTTTATTATTTAAAATATATTTCAATAGTGATTTTATTATTTTATTGCTAAATTTTGAAAAATATCTTTTCACATGAAGTCGGCATTGGAAATTTTTAAAATTTTATTTTTAACTTCGATTAATAGCTTAAATGGAAATGAGAAAGAAAGTAACGTTTTTATTTATAAAAATGAAAATAATATTCAACAGTAATCTTTAACTCTAATCATTTATCATATTTAGTTTATGTTGTTCGAGATAATAGCACGAAAAGTTGATAATAAAACTTTACTAGTTGCGGTAAACCGATTTTTCTCTCTCGGGTATAAAAATCGTCAATCAATTCGCTTTATTACACTGACAAAGTACAAAATGCATTACGGATCGTAAAGCAATCAAGAGGCGAGCGGATAAAAATGCATCGCGAGTCTCTCTTCGAAATCGCGGAGTATCGACATTATTCTGGATCAACCACAAAAACGGATTTTATGGATAGATCCTATGATAAATCTGATGTTGGGATTTTTCTCGAACGAAAATATCAAGATGATATATATTTGTTGATCATATATATGTATATTTGTTAACAATTTTATTTTATCTATTAAATAAAGCGTTGCTTTCTTTCAAAGACTTTGTAACAATTATATTAAGACTAAATTGAATTCATTAAGTATCATTATAAAATTGTCGAATATAAATTTGATATATGACTTTTAATTTAATTATCACAAAATCAAAAGCAAATCAATCAGTTTATCATCGTTGGTAAATGCTTTCAAGTCACTTCCGCCACGATGTATATCTAGAGATATTATGGTAATCTGAGATTAAAGAAATTTCGAAATTGATCGAAAGGGAATTTCTCACAATCGTAATACTAAGTGACGCCGACGCAAGGATCGGCGGGAGTCTTAATTCACTAGCGTGCAACTACAGACTCGAGGTGACCGTCTCGGGGGAGCCGTCTTGACGTTAACGGGCCACCCCTTAACCTTAGTGGCGAAGAGCCTCGAGGGTTCTCGTATTTATAGGAACGAATCGAGTGTTTGCAGGATGCGGCTAAGAAGCGAATGTTCCTCTCGTCGGACGGCCGACGCGAAGGGTGAACGAATGGGGATTGGGGCGGAAGGGGTTGCGGGGTGGAGGGAGGTGCGGGGGCTTCATCGATTTCTTACCCCGTGGCCCAGTAACGCGTTTCGTGGGACCGTCGTGTGCCGTCATTGGGTGTAGCTTCCCCCCCCCCTCCCCCCGGCGAGAGGATCTTGATGCACCGCGCAAAATGCACCGGGCTTGAGAAAATCGCCGATTGTCCCGTCGATCGTTCGCCTCCGGATTTTTATCGCGACGGTACTTAATCCCCTTGTTGGAACTTTGGTTATTTTACGACTCCGGGGGCGGATCTTCCTCGATCTTCTGCGACGTTAGCGGGGAAAGTTTATACGTCTCGTTGTAAATAAATTTGACATAAATAAATTTCATATCGCGCGATTATTTAGCGATCCGTGGATGGTTAATATATCATAGTTTCACCGAATTCCATTAATATACGCGAATAAATCAATAATTAATTGAAACGTCCATTAGCAACGTTAAACTGTTTACTGATAATTCACTAAGAGCTATCTATGTGCATATCTATGGCATTACACACTTTTGCCGTTACACTGATTACCTCTATGATTAAAAGCGTTCCAATTCAGGATTTCCTTATTTTTAATTATACGTTTTAATCATATCATGTCTAATTCTGAGTTTCCGTAAAATTGACGATTATAAATTATCGTCAAGTTGTTAAGTGTAATCATCCAATTACTTTTCCGCTTTGCAAAAAGGATGATATTTCCTTGCGAAGAATTTTGAAAGAAGCATCGAATCTGGTCATTGGCGCGTGTTAATTAAACGTTGAAATCTTGAGGAAACTTTAAGGACGAACTTTCAGGACGAAATAAAGATATATAGCAGCTTGAATAAAACTCGAAAGTTCGAGAGAGAGAGAGAGAAAGGCGAGAGGACAGTTATACGTGTTCATTAATTCCAAGGATTGTGTACCACCAACGTTTCCCTCTCGAAAAAGATAAATTCCCTAATTTTTCCGCTCGCGAAAGACGCGCCATCTGTCTCGATTTTATGGTAATCTGGTATCGCATTAAAGAGCGCGGGTATGCGATTCGCGTTAGAACGCATCGTGCATCGTGTACCAAGCCCCGATGCAATCTATTAAAAGGAAAACTTTGACATTTCACCGTTAACAATGATGTACAACCCGGAGGGGATAACACATTAATGATAAGCGCAATGATGAATTGTCATTACGTAAATTTCACTCGTAGCGATGCCAATCCCCCTTCCCCCTCTCTCTTCCTCCCCCGCGTCGTATAATCTAGGGTTGCACGAAATATCAATAGTCTTGATGTTATCTTGTTTCGATATTCGCGATAAAATTTTTAATTAGTTATCGAGATAATACCAGAATTAAGACTCGTCAAGATTATTGGTTTTTTTTTAAAAAAAGCTGAAATATATATTATTTGTATGTGAATTAGATGAGAAGAGAATCATTATATTGTATTATACAGACTTAAAAAATTTTATTTTATAAATAAAAATATTTATATTGAGAAATTTTGGAAACATTTAATATAATAAACAATATAAAATTTTGCACAGTTATTTAGCTAGGAACTTTGAGATATTATATATATATATATATATATATATATATATATATATATATATATATATATAATATTGGAATATTATATGTACAGGGTGAGGCATTTATATTGAGACACCTAAATATCTAAAAAATAAAGCAAGATAGAGAGAAATATTTCGGACAAAAGTTGTTCGGTTCTAAGGGGGTCATAAGATGGTGCCATTAGTTTGATCATGGGTAGAGGCGCTTCGAAGATTTCAATGTCAATCTCGTTTTTTTTTTTTTTTTTTTTTTTTTTTTTTTTAATGGAAACACTCCAATTTTTTTACATAAATCGATTCCTCGCAATATTCTGCATAAAAAGTTATAGGGGTACGATGGCCAAAAGTTTAATAGTTTACGAGATATTTATTTTATTACATTACTTCGACATAATTTTACATAAACTATGAAATATCTCATAAAATTATTTATTTTGCAATAATGTTACCTTAATATTTTAAGCTCAAAGAATGAGAGTCATCGATTGGTGTAAAGAAAATAAAACGAGATTGACATTGAAATCTCCGAAGCGCCTCCATCCAAGGTCAAACTAATGGCACCATCTTAGAACCGAACAACTTTTGTCCGAAACATTTCTCTCTATCTTGTTTTATTTTTTTAGATATTTAGGTGTCTCAATATAAATGCCCCACCCTGTATATATATATATTTATTTATTTATTATCTTTTTAAATATACACATACATATACATACGTACGTGTGTGCGTAGTATTTTGGGAAGTAAACGAATGATATAAATTATTATTATTTCAATAATTATCATTTTAGATACTATATATAAAATATTGAAGATTATTTTAAACAATTGTTTAGTATTAGATAAAAATGATTAATAAAATGGAGACAAGACAATAGATTTGCTATCAAGATTCACTCAAGACGAAGACGAGATTTAAGTTTCGGAAAATTTTCGATACCAACAGAATATTTTTACGAATATTGTCTTGAGCAACATGTTCACGAATCAATCACGCTTTCCTAAATCCATTATCGCGGGCGATCTTGGCGAAGACGAGCCACGATTATATCCTCCACGAGTTTCGCGTTAATCACGGCCGACGTGACGAATTTCTTGCAACGGCAACGGTTTAATAACGATCGACGGATTAATAACGCGCGCGCGTTGCAGTTTAACGGCACTCCGTGCGATAACAAATTTTCTCGCGTCAGGTTATCGGTCTATGTAACCGCGTAATTGTGCATATTGATGATACGCGGCCGCGATAGATACCGTACTCGCTGCTTTCCGTTTCTACGAGTTTATTTACATAGGTAAAATTAGATTAGCGCGAGCTATACTCTCACGTTTCCCGATAATATTTGAATCGTATTACACGTTCATGTAGTTTACAGCAGTGTTTTCCAGCCACTCACTCTTTCAAAATCCTGTTATTCAAACGGTAGTAGAGAGTATTTGTTTTCGACAAATACAGATAAACTCTTGGCAATATTGCACTGTAGTGGTCAATTGATTTGCTCTCTGGATGAATTTATTGTCATTGAAAATTAAATAGCGAGTCAAATAATTGAATAATTTGCGCATCTTCTACAATATAAAAAGGCTGTCGAGCAATATTAATCCTCGTTGAGATAATGAATTTCTTATTCGCTGCTCGTGAGAGATATAAAAAAACTTCTCGCTCACCGTGAAAAAAAAAAAACCACTTTTGCTTGCAACAGAATTTTTTATCTAATCTCTTTTTAAAAATGTAATTATAAAATAAAAGATTCTTTCCTGATTTTAATTAATTATTAAATAAATTAAAGTTCATTCACCCACACACTTGAGTTTAAGAAATTCACACGTGCATCTCTCTATTTCTGAATTACTGCACTTTATGAAGTAGCGAGAGAGAGAGAGAGAGAGAGAGAGAGAGAGAGAGAGAGAGAGAAAGAGAGGATCCTTGGCAGGATATTCAGGGCGAATTGGCCGTGATCTGACAATATCGTGGGCGTCACGCGCACGGACATTGCTGGAATGCATTTTAATAGATTCACCGTTTAATGTGCCACTCGATGTACATGCATTCCGCTACATAATGCCGGACGATTTTGCTAAATAAAACACGCGGTCGATTTGCTCTTTTAAACAGCTTCCCCGCGACACAATGAACGACGAGGCGCGGGCGTACACATATCCGCCGAATAAACGCTCGACTATCCGATTAATTTAATTCGGTGATTGATTAAAATAAAATTCGACGCGCGCGACTCGTTAATCAGCCGTATGTATACGATATATATGAGCCTCTGTCTTTTAATAATGAGAGCGATGTATATAATTAATCGTACGTTTCGTTTAAATCTCCTTATAATGGACTATTATCCATTGTATCGTGCTGATAAAATGACAGATCCTCGTTTGTGCCATGGATTATGGAAAATTTATGCGAAATTTATCGATGCTCGCCGCTCTCTTCCTACCAGCGTAAAATACGGTTAATGTACCACCAATCTGGAAAAAGCATCCGCAATTATACATTTTTTCCCCCTAACGGGCAATCCAGTTCCATCAATAAATGTCTATTTCTGGAATGAAGTGCCGTTATCTGAAAACTACTTAACCCTCTCGCCATCGGCGACCGGTAATTGCTCATCTTAAATTTCTGTAACGTGGCGAAAAAAAAAATGATTAACGATCCGGGATTCTTTATCGCTCAAGTTCCGTACTTTAGCGCAAAGTATATTTAAGACCAAACCGCGAGAAATGCCTTAGAATATAAAGTCAAGATGGGCGAGTTTCGAAATTCTGCGATGATATCTCGTTTGCATTTTTTTTTTTTTTTTTTTTTTTTAAATCATTATTATTAATCAGTAATTTTTACTTCGATATCTGCGCGCGGAATATTACCGAGTTTCTATCCGGAATTAAAAAATATGACTAATATCAATTTTGCATTCATATTCAATGCTGCAAAGCAGACGCTTTTCTAGCTGTTTATTGCATTTATTATGTAAAGGGAATAGACTCGGAACGTATCTGACGTAGCTTAAACTAGTATTTACAGTAGTTCGCTGATATCTACGCTTATCTTTTTACAAAAAGCTAGTTAGATATAAATATAAGTTTTCTTTTATTCACTATATACTTATGAGTCAATAAAATAAAATTTTCAGCAAGAATAAAATGCGTAAAAAAATTTTGGGGATTTTTCGTATCGGAAATTTTTAAATTTACGAGTAATAAAAATTTTGTAATATTATAATTGTTAGAACAATTATAATATTACAAAATGTAATAATTCATTTGATTTGTTGAAACACTCTGATCTAATTAAATTTAATTTTATCTAAATATCTTTGTTACAGTAACGAAATTCATCCGCATCGGTATTGCCGACAAGAACGATAATCCACCATATTTCGACAAGGGCCTCTACGAGGCTGAGGTAGACGAGAATGAGGACATTCAGCACACGGTACTCACCGTCACCGCCAAAGATCACGACGAGTGTAAGTATTACTTGTTATTTTAATGATGTTATCGCACATTAATTGTCACATCGCTTTTATTTCTTTATATTATCGCCAAAGCTATAATTAAATTTATAGCCCACGTATACTCGTAATTATGTGAATTTCTGCCTGTCAATATATCATAGATATATTTGAGCAATGTATCTAAATTTACATAATTAATTGTAACACGTAAACACGTGAAATAATGAATACGGAAGGGGAGCTACTCCGAATTGCGATCCTTTTCACATTTATCACGAGTTTTCATGAAAAATTAGAAATATTCTATTATTCCCCAACTTATCATCTAAAACCGACAATTACATATGTATTATGGAAATTTCGGCTTTTATTTCAGGATTTAAGCTTGATAATAAAACGCGAAAAGTTTGTCATATACTTTCAACGTAAATTAAACAGAGTGCATTTAATTTATTTCGATATTTGATCTTTTCGAAATAACGCGTTTAAATATACCGTTAAACGAATTTCCATATTAATTTTATAGCCGAAAACATTTCATCCATAATTTAACAAGTATTGATGATGCATCTGTAATGTCGAGATTTAAATTCTATTATCAAGAGAGGGGTGAAATGTTGATCAAATTCGAACATTACTGAATATTACTTTTGTCAATCTTTCATTGGAATCTCGTATCTGTATCACGGCACGAAAACGCTCGAATTATCGGCGGGGGTAGATCGAGGGTATCGAGCAAAGTTGAGATGGGGGTGAACGAACGATCGAAGGCGACAAACCCCCGCGCGCCAGCACCATCCGAACTTTCTTACGCGATAAAACTCGCTCCCGTAGCGAGAACTTTTATCTTGAAATTCATTCGTTTGCAACGCGCGATGTTGGAAAGAGTCGCGGACTCGCTTTTATTAAAATCCACCCCTTCTTTCTCTCTGTCGCAGCCTCGCGTATTCGATACGAGATCACGAGCGGGAACATAGGCGGTGCATTCGCCGTGAAAAACATGACCGGCGCCATTTACGTCGCGGGTGCGTTGGATTATGAGACGAGGAAGAGGGTTGGTATCACCATTAATGTGTCATTCGAGCGTGCCGACTGGACGCTCGAATTACTTACTTTACATCTATAACTATTTAGAGTATCTTTCTTCTATTCAGAAATTATTTCAAGCGTCGCTTGTTGCGGAAGAGCCTTAACAAAAAGTCTACTTTTTGTGGCGTTTTTTTTTTTTTTTTTTGAAAATCACTTCTTTCAAAAATAATTAATTATAATTTTTTCAAAATTATTTAGACAATATAAACGAGGAGACAGTTTCATATTTTGCTTATATACACAATGTTAAAAAAAAAAAAAAAAAAAATCTGTAAATTGTCCTTAATAACATTAAATAATCTACGCAAAGTAATGATAAAAATAATACAATATAATATCAATTCGGTTAATTATTTTTGTTTAATTCTTTTGTTAATCTCCGTGATATTAAAATTCGTGTGCGTCTTTGCAGTATGAGCTTCGGCTTACTGCCTCGGATAACTTGAAGGAGAATTACACGACGGTTGTAATTCACGTGAAGGACGTAAACGACAACCCGCCCGTCTTCGAGCGACCAAATTACAGAACGCAAATTACCGAGGAGGACGACAGGACTCTGCCGAAACGCGTACTCGGGGTAATTCGGTCTCTCCTTATGTAACATCGAACCTCCGAATCGTGTATTCTGAATGAATATTTACCATGCTGACCGCCACGCATTTACGGTAAATTTGCAATTAATATTTGATCCTTAGGTAACTGCGACTGACGGGGATAAGGACAGACCGCAGAACATTGTCTACTTCCTAACCGGGCAAGGTATCGATCCCGATAATCCTGCTAACAGCAAGTTCGACATTAACCGCACGACCGGAGAGATCTTCGTCCTCAAGGTTTGTTTCCGAAATAATTACTATTATCTCTTTTTGCGAATGAATATTATTATTAGAAACAACAATTTATATTTATTTATATTTATACAACAATAATTTTGCTTTATGTAAGATATAATTGTTATATTATTTTTTTTTTTGCATCGTTATATATTTTCTTCGAGTTATCAATGCTGGAAATCGAATTAGCAAAAAAATGACATCGGTATTATTTTCATCAATAATTATAAAATGAATTGATATTTAACAAAATTAAACGGCCTTATCGAATTAATTTTTTAAGACTTTTATTAACACTACCATGTTTTTTAAATAATCTAGGGATTTTACTTTAACGAAAGTTTGATCTGAAATTTAAAAAAAAAAAAAAAAGAGAAAGAGAGAACGATGATTCAATTATCTCTTCAAAAGTCAAAGATCAATTTCGAATCGATATTTACCCAAACACGTGGCGTAATCTCTGACATCTGGTCGACACAGGAATTAATTTCTTCCATGACTATACCAAATGCATATTATTTGTGCACGTGTGTCGCTGTACAATATCGTGATGGAATAATCATTCAAATATCGACTCCGCGAAATGATATTGAATTTTGCGGGGCAAAAACAATATATAATATCCTGGTCGAGAATCCTCGCGTGACCTTTTTTTTTTTCTCCCGGCAGCCGCTTGACAGAGATCAACCGAATGGCCGACCGCAGTGGCGATTCACCGTGTTTGCTCAAGACGAGGGTGGAGAAGGTCTCGTGGGTTATGCCGATGTTCAAGTTAATCTCAAGGACATCAACGACAACGCTCCAATATTCCCACAAGGAGTCTACTTCGGCAACGTCACTGAGAACGGCACAGCAGGTTTGTGAAACGGTCCAAAGACCGCGGTTATATTTCCCTAAATCGTTACGGTTACATTACATTGATTACGCCAATACAGTCGCAATACTGTAGACGTGTAGATATAGGAAACATAAAACCTCATATTTAGCTTATAATGAGCTAGAGACACAATAGACCTCTCAAAACATTATCTTAAAATATATCTATTAAAAATTTAATTTTTTCTTCCTATCATTAGAGGGATGGAAATTTAACGAATTAATGTTTTCTTTTTTTTTTTTTTTTTAAATTAGGAATGGTTGTGATGACGATGACAGCCGTGGATTACGATGATCCAAGCGAAGGCACGAATGCAAGGCTGATTTATTCTATCGAGAAGAATGTTATTGAGGAAGAAACTGGCTCGCCTATTTTTGAGATTGAATCGGAAACTGGTGTAATCAAGACCGCGGTATGCTGCTTGGACAGAGAACGCACACCGGATTATTCTATACAGGTCGTTGCAATGGATGGAGGGGGGTTAAAAGGTACGATTTTCTTAAATAATTTTATTTTCCTTTCAACAGCTTAATTTCAAAATATTGTATTATCACACATTCTTCTCTATTATATAGTTATATAGTTATTAATACAATGTCGCGTTTAGATTTTTTTACTGGGCGGTATTTAAAAAAAAAAAAAATTAAGAATTTAATAATATAACTGACAAATTTTATTCATCAGAATATTAATCGCGAAAGTGAAAAGGGATTGGTTATTTTGACATTTCGTATTTTTTTTTTTTTTTTTGTTATGCTTTACATTTTGTTCAACAAGATAAGAACCTCAATTGTGCTTTGCATGTCTCTTACAAGTCACGTCCTGACTTTCAAGTATTCATCTACAAAAAGTTAGAAGCACCACCATGGGCGCATAGAATTATTTCCGAGCACATTTTGCATATTTTAAATGTCTCTTGGGATATACCGTCGAGAGCATTGTTATAATTCATATACTTCTCCTCTCAGGTACCGGGACAGCGTCGATACGGGTAAAGGATATAAACGATATGCCACCGGCATTTACGAAAGAGGAATGGTTTACCGAGGTGGACGAAACGGAAGGGCCAGATCTTCCGGAAATGCCGATACTCACTGTTACCGTTCATGACGAGGACGAGACTAATAAATTTCAGTATAAGGTATCTCTTGCGTTTGCGATATAACATTTTTAATCGTATAAAAAATTATACAAGAATAGAGATATAATAAAATTAAAAAAAAAAATAATAAATAAATAAATAAATAAAACAGTAATTTTACGAAGAGTTTTATCGAATTTATTGTTCTTGGTTATTTTCGAGCTTGAAATAATAATTGCCCTTTTCTATTCAATATACTGATAAGTAGGTAAAGCGATTGAAAATTTAATATTTGCCATGGCTTTCAGGTAATTGAAAACAGCGGTTACGGTGCCGATAAATTCACCATGGTACGAAATAACGATGGCACGGGATCATTGAAAATTGTACAATCGCTAGATTATGAGGACCAACTGCAAAGTAATGGCTTTAGATTTAGGATACAAGTGAATGATAAGGTGAGCACGGAGGAAATTAAAAGGACATATTATATTGTATTTTAGAAAAAAATCAGAAGAGAATTTTGGTATAATGAATTTATCTATAGTATAGTTTTAATTAAATCTACTTCTTTCTCTCTCTCTCTCTCTTTCTCTAAAACCTTTCTTAGTTAGAATTATGAAATTTTTTGAGACTTTGTTCTTTTAAATTACGAAAAAATATCAGAAATGACTCTTCATAATTATGATTTGAGTTAATCAGCAATGGTTTTTTAGGGCGAAGACAACGATAACGACAAGTACCACGTGGCATATTCATGGGTAGTTGTAAAATTGCGAGATATTAACGACAATCAACCGCAATTCGAGAAAGCCAATATTGAGGCTACAGTTCCGGAGAACGCTCGTATAGGTAGTAGCCTGGAAACATTCAAAGCCACTGATCCGGATCAAGGTGGAAAGAGCAAAGTCTCTTATTCTATCGACAGAAGCTCCGATCGAAAGAGGCAGTTCTTCATCAACGAAAATGGCACCGTGTCGATACAAAGAAGTCTCGATCGCGAAGAAACTCCTCGACATCAGGTAAATTATAAAATGTCAATATAAATTAACAGATCGATATAAATTATTGCGTGTCATTGTTATTAAAAGATCATAATAAAAATTGAAACGCGATTTGCTGTGTCTTAGGTTAAAATTTTGGCAATCGATGACGGAATACCACCTAAGACCGCGACAGCCACCTTGACAGTCGTTGTACAAGACATTAATGACAATCCGCCGAGATTCCTTAAGGACTATCGACCAGTTTTACCGGAGTATGCACAAACGAAAAAAGTCGTCGAGATTCTTGCTACCGACGACGACGACCGATCGAGGAGCAATGGTCCTCCGTTCACCTTTAGGATGGATCCTAACGCAAACGATGTTATCAGAGCTAGCTTCAAAGTTGAGAGCGATAACAGTAAGTTCGATTAACAAATTTATTACAATATTACAAGTTATTTCGTAGAAGTTTTGTCCAATAATTTTAATCTCTTAATTCTTTTTCAAGAATGTATCATTTATTCTTATTTATAGCAAAACATTTTAATTAACATAATGAAAATAATACATCTATCATTCATATTCTTGCTACTTTGCAGAGGGTGCCAATGGAGACGGAATGGCTGTAGTATCATCCTTGCGATCCTTTGATAGGGAACAACAGAAGGAGTTTTTAATCCCCATCGTCATCAAGGATTCTGGAAATCCTTCCATGTCTGGGACCAGTACTTTGACAGTTATCATAGGAGATGTTAACGATAATAAAATGCAGCCTGGTTCGAAGGAAATCTTCGTATATAATTACGCAGTACGTATTTATATTAAATTCTATTCAGATTTTAGCTGTAAATTACTTAAAATCTATGCTTATATTGCGATTTCTTGATATTGTATAATAAATAACTTATGATTCATAATTAATTTTTAGGGACAATCGCCGGATACTGAAATAGGTAGAGTCTATGTGTACGATCTAGACGACTGGGATTTGCCGGACAAGAAATTTTATTGGGAAGGATTGGAGCACGCACAATTCAGACTCGACGAGGATTCAGGAATGATTTACATGAAATCCGGCACGCACGATGGCAAATATCATCTACGGTTTAAGGTCTACGATCGGAAACACACGCAAACAGATGTACCCGCAAATGTAACTGTCACTGTGAAGAGTATTCCGCACGAAGCAGTATTAAATTCAGGCTCAGTTCGAATATCCGGGGTAACGGATGAGGATTTCATTCGTGTCTGGAATTATCAGGTAAGAATTTGAAATCTTACTAAATATATATATATATATATTGTATATATATTAAATAAAATATATGAGTTATTAATATATTTTACTAAATTAAAATTTTTATTAAACTTAATTCTTAAATTCCGCACAAATCTCTTTGTATTTATTTTAATTAGTGTAAGGAAATAATATATGAGATTTTTTTCGATTTTCAGAATCAAACCCTATCGCGAAGCAAAGCGGATCTATTTAGGGATAAGCTGTCGCATCTGTTGAATATAGACAGGGATAACGTAGACGTATTTAGCGTCCAATTAAGAAGAGTACATCCACCATTGACAGATGTTAGATTTGCTGCACATGGTTCGCTGTACTACAAACCAGTTAGGCTTAATGGGATTGTGCTTATGCATCGTGAAGAGGTAAATATCATTTATAAGGCTGTTTGGAAAGAAAAAATTTTAAACAAGTTTCTCAATGATGTCGATCAAATCGCATTTTCGCAGATCGAGAAAGATGTGGGTATCAACATAACCATGGTTGGCATTGACGAATGTTATTACGAGAACGAGATGTGCGAAGGCAGCTGCACGAACACCCTTGACATCAGCAACCTGCCATACATGGTCAACGCGAACAGGACTGCCCTTGTTGGCGTACGCGTGGACGTGATAGCCGAGTGTACTTGCGGAGCGCGAAACTTCAGTAAAGGAGAATCTTGCAGGAATAGTCCCTGTTATAACGGCGGACGCTGCGTGGAAGATCGGTTTGGATTATCGTAAGTAACAATCAATCGAATTCCATATATTACGAACATTATATGTATTTATATGAATTTTGCGTGTTAAGAAGAGTATCGTTGTTTTGTCAGTAATAATTGAAAAAATAATATAGATATGTCGAAGGGGGGGGGGGGGGGCGGGGAAGGGGGACGACTGATTATAAAAATTTTCTTTAAATAATTTTTATTCTTTAACTGCCAACGATAACTCATGCGTTTTTTTTTTGTTTTTTTTAATTATTTTTTTTTAGGTGTCAATGTCCATCTGGCTACAATGGTCCGAGGTGTCAACAAACGGCCAGAAGTTTTCGAGGCAACGGTTGGGCATGGTATCCTGCTTTAGAAATGTGCGATAACAGTCACTTGAGCTTTGAATTTATCACGAGGAAATCTGACGGATTATTATTGTACAATGGTCCGATTGTTCCTCCCGAAGTCGACGAAGTAATGGTTTCTGGTAAGACTTTTATTCTTTTACATTAATTACATGATCAATTACAATTAATAATGTCTCAATAATCTTTTTGTTTATTGTGCCAATAGATTTTATTTCGGTCGAATTGGAACGCGGTATACCGAGGTTGCTGATCGATTTTGGATCCGGCACTTTAGAATTGAAGGTGAAACCAAAGAAAACCTTAGACGACGGCGAATGGCACCGGCTTGATATTTTCTGGAATACAGAGGTAAAATGATCGATATCAAAGAGTTGCTGCCATAATCCTTTGCGATTCTTGTTTATAATGTTCAAAATGATTTTAAATGCGACTTTTATTTTTTTTTTTTTGCAGACCGTGAAACTCATCATCGATTATTGCAAATCCGCGGATATATCTGAACTAGAGGACGGAAGTCCGCCGGAATTCAACGACACCAGTTGCCAGGCCACGGGAACTGTACCGCCGTTCAATGAATATCTAAACGTGAACGCGCCATTGCAGATCGGCGGTCTTTACGTGGAGCAATTCGATCCACAGCACTACAAATGGAAACATATGCCGGTCGGCAAGGGCTTTGACGGCTGCATCAAGAATCTCTTCCACAACAGCAAACTATACGATCTCGCTCATCCAGGTCTGTCGCGAAACAGCGTTGCTGGTTGCACCCAAACAGAAGAGGTCTGCAATAATCAAGAAGCGACATTCCGCTGTTGGGAGCACGGCACCTGCGTGGGTAGCTATGCCGAGGCGAGGTGCCAGTGCAATCCCGGCTGGACCGGTCCCGGATGCATGACACCGACGATCCCGACCACCTTCAAACCACAGAGCTACGTCAAGTACGCATTGTCTTTCGAGCCGGACAAATATTCTACTCAGGTGCAATTGAGATTCCGTACTCGCGAGATTCACGGTGAACTCTTCAGAGTGAGCGATCAGCACAACAGAGAATACGCCATTTTGGAAGTGAGTGTTTACGATGTATTTTAATATTTTATAAATTTTATTCTTCTTTATAATTTGTTTTCAGTTTCTATGAAATTTATGATTTTAATGATATTTTTCTTTAAATTATTTAAATAAATAATATTATATATGAAGTGTGCATATATTTTTCATGCTTTTTGGGTGGAAACAGCTGAAACGCGTTTATCTTTACAATTCCAGATCAAAGATAGTAGACTGCACTTCAGGTATAATCTGAACAGTCTTAGAACAGAAGAGCGAGATATCTGGCTCTCGGCGATAGCTGTTGATGATGGACAATGGCATACGGTCAGAGTATCGAGATACGGATCTGCAGCAACCCTAGAACTGGACGGTGGTGAAGGACGAAGATTCAATGAAACCTTCTCCTTCGAAGGTCATCAGTGGCTCCTGGTAGATAAGCAAGAAGGTGTCTACGCCGGTGGCAAGGCGGAATATACTGGGGTTCGCACATTTGAGGTTTATGCAGACTATCAAAAAGGTAATTCGGATTACTTTACGAAAAAGTAATTATGAATATGCCTATTGCATCTTATGAGAACTTTAATAATCTTTACATCTCGATTTCTTTTAATAAAAGAAATTTGTTAATATAATTACATACAATTTTTCAATAAAAATTTTAGGTTGCTTGGACGATATAAGATTAGAGGGAAAACATCTTCCACTACCTCCCGCCATGAACGGTACTCAATGGGGTCAAGCAACGATGGCGCGAAACTTGGAAAGGAATTGTCCATCGAATAAACCGTGCGCCAACGTCATTTGTCAAGATCCTTTCGAGTGTATGGATCTTTGGAACGAATACGATTGCACGTGAGTATTATATTTACTACTCTTATATTTTGCGAACGATTGATATATTATATCTTTCTTCTCTCGTACAGTTGCGGAGAAGGAAGAATCCCGTCGCCGGATAACAAAGGATGCATGGATAAAAACGAGTGCATCGACTATCCCTGCCTGAACGGTGGCAGATGCATCAATCAAGATCCGCGATACCGATATCGATGTATCTGTCCCGATGGTTTCTGGGGCGAGAACTGCGAACTGGTGCAAGAAGGCCAAACGCTCAAGCTCAGTATGGGCGCACTGGCGGCCATTCTTGTCTGTCTTTTGATTATTCTTGGTTAGTATATTCAAACTGATAGATTATCGAATATTCTGAACGCTAAATACATAGTTTAACGCGCATGCTTTTTATATTTTTATTGTTTTATGTTTGTAAATATATTTAAAAAATTCTTATTTTATGTTTGAGCACGTCCACTTATGTTTCAGTTCTCATATTTGCGGCACACATACAGCCGGCTGATTGATCGAAAAATAAAACAAGTTGCATTACGAAAGTTTATGTTTTTTTATTTTATTCCTTTTTCACCATTTTTTTTTTTGCACTTAAAAACTGCTTTAATTTTTGTCTTGCGCTAATAAAAACTGCATTTTATAAAATCTTTTTTTTTTTTTTTTTCAATAAGCTTTCGGTAAAAAAAAAACGTTTCAATTGACAAGACTGCTTTGTATATCGCAACATCGTAAAACTTATTTCCGCACTGGACTTTGTTACACACTTTGCACTTGCTTGAAGTCCTTGAATTAAAAGAGAAGTATTATTTTGATAAAATGATGAATTTTTTGCGCATTTAACTTTAATAATATGAATTTTTCTTATCGATATTTCAGTTCTCGTGTTGATATTCGTCGTCTACAACAGAAGACGAGAAGCTCACATAAAGTATCCTGGCCCGGACGATGACGTGAGGGAGAACATTATCAACTATGATGACGAGGGTGGCGGAGAAGATGACATGACCGCGTTCGATATCACGCCCCTACAGATCCCGATTGGTGGCCCGATACCGGAAATGGGCGGCAAGATACCTCCGTGTAAAGTAGCCTGTACGTGTCATACTTTTTATCGCTTGTAAAGCGAAATAACTTATTTAGAACTGATGATCGATAAAAGGATCTCATTTCTTTAGATCCACTTGGACCGGAGCCAAATGTTGGTATCTTTATTGAGGATCATAAGAAGAGGGCCGACAGTGACCCGAATGCACCGCCTTTCGACGATTTGCGGAATTATGCTTACGAGGGTGGTGGAAGCACCGCGGGTTCTCTGGAATCATTAGCCTCCGGTATGTGAAGAAAATTTTTGAAAGATATACATTTTGAGGATTTTAAATATGAAAAATATTATCTCTTTTGAAAGATTCTGTTCTTTTTTGTTTTTATAAATTTTAATCTTTCTGTTGCATTCATAACAAATAAATATAATGCAGGTACAGATGATGAGCAACACGAGTATGAGTATTTAGGCGCCTGGGGTCCGAGATTCGATAAACTGGCCGACATGTACGGTCCTGCGGAAGAGAGCGAAGAAGAGGACTAAATTAGCGTTCGAAAGTACAGCCGAGTCTCTACATCACGCTACACCGAGTCACGGGATCTATATCATCCGAATAAGTGCTCGTGCGATCTTGATCGAGACGACCTGATCTGTCACCACCTGTCGGATGGCCAGGGATCTATTACGAACATTCGGAGGCTCCCGAGGGATACGCGCATCCTTTGTCGAGAGTGATAAATTCTCGACGAACGAGAAATGGCAGTATTCTCATAGTTGTGCGGTTAGTGAAAGTATTATAACATGCGACGTTAAAATGTTACGTCATCCGTCATGTCATTCGCGCGGTGCGTGCACAAAAACACAACACGCGCGCATATGGATACATGCATACATACTCGGGATCGAAAACGAAGGTCGCAATAATGCTGGGATGGTTAATGGTAGAAATGGTTAAAGAAAAAGCGGAGAGAAAATGGTCGCCGTATACCTATCTGTATAGTACGTTGTGTAACGTAAAACGTAGTGAAATATCCAAAGATTCCGCGACGAGACTTTTTCTAACAGATTTCCCCTCTCCCATCATCATATTCCTCGCTCATCGGTCACCATCGGGGTAAATTACTCCCCCGCGTGCGTACACTTATATATACATATATACGTGTAGGTGTATATCGCGTTGTTGTCATCAGTGTTGGATCTTAGATCGGCGTGTCGTTCTCGCGCAACCGGCATTGTTTATTTATTTATTTATCGTCGCTATTTGGACGAACGTGTTGTAACGGCGTTAATTAAGGGCATTCTCACACACATTACACATGCATACATGCACATAGGCAGAGATACATGCGCGCGTTAACACGATATCGTTCTCTCGCCGTCTTATGATTCGACGGCTTCCGTCGCGTGAATTTTTCATTTCTTTGTTCTCTCGCAGAACGTATCCTCGATGAGTACATTTCATTGTCTTGAACGCGGAGGAGTTCTAGTAAAAGCAACGCACTCTCGTTCGTGACGGACGATCCTACCGTAGATAGTCTGCTATAATAGGGATTAACGTTAAGGTATCATTAGTTGTCGCGACATCGGCTCATTGTTCGTCATCGTCATCGTCATCGCCATCCTCATTAGTGATAGTATTATATATTATTAAATATTATAATATATATTATAAATATTTATATATATATATATATATATATATAGAGAGAGAGAGAGAGAGAAGAGCGCACGACGAAGCGGAAAAAGGAGAATGATTAATGAGAAAGTCCAAAAAAAGAGGAAAAAGGAACTCGCGTTGACAGAGAGAAAGCACGAGTTTACCGTACGCGTAATGTAATTATTATAATTTTAATATAGCGGACATAAAAAGTCCAAGTATAAATACAAATATATATAAATATAATATAAATATAAATATAAATACAAATATATAATTATACATACAGACAGAGGACACGTACGAACATACAGACAACACGAGAAATGAGATGATACGCATCCAGTAAACTATGCTCACGTTGATATATCTCGAAATAGTTTTAATATTTATTTATACGTCATGGAAGAGAGGGGAAATATAAGAAAATTCGGAGCGCGAAAGAACATCGCACGACAGGGTATACGCGTGCACGAGGAGGAAACTATAAGAGCAGAGGTAGAAAGGAATGTGATGGGATTTCGGATTCTAGTCATCCATCGAACGTGTCGACGATGCATCGTTTCAATGTAGACTGGATTTCCTAAACATTTTGCCGCATTTGAACCTTATTACGAGGGACGATTTTCAGAAAAATATATAACATTTGTATATTAAAATTATAAAGTCTCTATCTGCGAATCGCAGATAGAGACTTTTTTATGAATTTTCGATAAATTGTCGAAAAGTCTCTCTTTTCTCTCTTTTACTTAGAAAACTTTGCGTGCGATTTTAAAAAGAGATAAAAATCAATATATGAAAATAACTATTGATGTCGATACGATTTTTAAATCAAATTGAATATGAACTAATTGGCGAATTAAGAAGGATACCTCGAATTTTTTTCACCTCGACAAATTTGATAATTTGAAGAATCGATTGTGTATGCGCGCCGAAAATTATAAGTGAACAATCTAAGAAAGATCCGTAACACGAGGCGAGATTCTACGCGTGAGGTCCTCGTGCACGCTCGATTATGTCGTCGCGCCTTTCGCGGAAAGGACTTTCCACGCACCGAGCCCCGACTGAAACCTGTAAAATTCTCAACGGGAATTATTAATAGTCAATTTACCAGTTAGAGAGAGATGGCGTTATAAAGATGTACGTCGCGTAAGCACTTGTACGAATATTGTAATTAACATGTGTATGAGTGTGCCGGCGCGCGCGCAGTATCCCGCGTCACTGCGCAACGCTGTATAACTGTCCTACCAATGATCGTGTTTGCGTATGGTTTCTCAACGAATTTGTGATATTAAGTTGCGTATATCTACCTATCTAAACACACCGCGTACAATCGTTGTTCCCGAGGACTGCGAGCACCGAGCTCTGACGCGCCCAACGAAGCAAAAGAGAATCTTTTTAGACATTTATAATGTTTGAGTAATAACCAATTTCAAGGGCAATTTTAAAATAGCGGCTGCTGTTTCCAATTTCTTTTTGTTCCTAAATTGGCGAGTAGATTACGTAAAACATGAAGATTAATGGGTGGCTTATACCCGTATTCATAGTCCTTCCTTATTTTAAGGACGGAGGAAGCCTCCATGAAGGATTCCTTGAATCTGCAAGGCCACCTTGTTTCATAGATGGACCTCGAGTCTCTCCCTTTCAGAAGGAAGGAATATTTTAGGGATTTTTAGTGACCGACTGGAGGCAGCACCGTTTTATGCTGCCTGCAACTAATTTCATATAATACATACGAAAACTTTTTCGTATCTTCAAAAAATTCCACGGGATTTTCCCAATCGCGAATGTATCTTTTCGGAATCCGCCACAGAATCCGATTCTCTGGATTTTCGTCTTCAAATCCATCGTCAGAATCATTTAAAAACTCATTGTCCATTATCCCCTTTTCCTTTATACACTTTCAGTTTGAGAGCGCGACAACAAATAACCACAAAACCACAAATGTAACGAAACTAACTTTTGGAGGTTATATTTGGTTATATTCTGCGTATCGTCTGCTAAAAAGGTCGCATCACTCCTCAAGGAAGCTCGTGACCTTCCTTGAGATAAGGGAGCCAATAAGATTCCTCGTTCGGTCAAGGAAAGTTTATGAAACGTGGAACGAGGAACAAGGAATCCTTATTCCTCAAGGACGGACTATGAATACGGGTATTAATGTGATAGAATTTTGATATAGGAATAGATTTTTTTCGAACTACAACGAATATCGGACGTAAGTTTATCACTGCACTGTAATACGGCAATAATTCTACTGCGAGCAATAAGTTCACTAGCAATAGATACAATTTTAGTTTTCACATTATTTAATCGCACTTTCTCATCTTGAGCTTGCTTGATTCGTGTTTATAGTAAAATTTGATTGCATAAAGAGGGAATCTCGCGTACAGAAGGAAAAAATAAAATTTCAATACGTCAAAATTGACAATAAGATTTAGTTACATTTATTTTTCAAAATAAATAGCTAATTTTTTTTTTTTTTTTTTTTTGAGAGCTTAAAAAAAATCGCCGAAAATCTTTCCGCATATTAAATTTTAATTAAATTAACTAATAAAATGTTAAATTTTTATTAGTTATAATCGTATACATTTCATGACTTTTGTACATATACGATGTTCATCATTTAAAGAACTGTCATGATCTCTCGGTGCCCGCACGCCCCACTCATCGAAGCTCACCGTTAGATCCTTTAATCTATCCATTCCTTATCATGTGCTCGATTCCGTAAAGTAGATTCTAAGCAGAGACAGTATTTGAATGGGGATTATTATTGAAGGACGAAAGAATTATCGTTGAGTAACTGTATTGAGTAGCGCGCGAGCGCGCGTTGCGTGTGTGCAGTGGCAAGAAAAAAAAAAAGAAAAAAAAAGGAAAGACAGCCTGATCATACGAATGAACACGTCGATGATGATATGCGATCGATCGCTCGTTCGACTCGAGGATCAAGATAAAGATAAAGATTCTGGTCCTTTTATTTTAAACATATTATCCAAAATAATGGATCTCAATTAATCCAAATGCAAGAGAAATTTTTCGGTCGTTAAATGTCAATTTCGATCTCTACAGTGAATTGTCCTAAGCAAATTTCGCATAACTAAATTTTCGTATAAACTGATACAGCAGTTGATTTCGCGCGCCCCGAAACACCCTTTTCGTTTTACGCAAAAATTTGCGATAACGATTGATTGCGTGTCTGTGCGTCGACAAGAGCTCGAAGTCTCCTCTGTTCGCTCGACCCGTACACCTCGAGAATTCTGCGTAAAAACTTCGCCAAGGATTAGCGCGACAAGACAGCAAGAGATTGAAATATAAAGTTTCGAAGTATGATTGAAGAAATGCAGAGATTGAAACCGGTATACCAATAGATATACAGGGTGTCCCATTTTAATCTCCTCAGGCAAATATCTCAAAAACCAAGCCCGGAAGAGAAAAATGTTTCAGACAAAAGTTGTTTGGTTTCGAGGGGGCCGTAAGATGGTGATAATGATTTTACCTTGGAAAATCATTTGAAGGTCATGTGAAGGTCAACTTTAAAATCTTAAACGGAAACCCCCATTTTTTATTTAGTATTCTTGTAGCTGATATCGAGAGCTTTCCAAAACACTATAATAAAGTATTTTTTTCTTAAGTACTTTTTGAGTTACTTTATATTTTAATCTGACATATTTTGATATAAAAAATTATGATTTTCCAAGGTAAAACCAATGGTACCATCTTACGGTCCCCTCGAAATCAAACAACTTTTGTCCGAAACATTTTTCTCTTCCGGGCTTGGTTTTTGAGATATTTGCCTGAGGAGATTAAAATGGGACATCCTGTATATAAGATATCTAGAGACATTTAAAATACACGCCTCTGAAAGATAATATTATGCATCTTTTGGATATCTTTACACACAATGCCTCCTTTAAATATTCTCGTAATATGTTCTTAAATTATTTCAGTAGAATCTTGCAATAAATTCAAATTTTGATATGGTACGAAAAAAAGATAAAATAATTTATATATTACTCACGTACCCCTATATATAAGATTGTGCGTATAAAGTGTCTATGGGCATTGAAAATTAAACTCGCCGAAGTTATATCGGTTTCAATTTTTGCGTGAGATTTCTCTTCATGAAGTTCATAAATTAGGAAAGAGAATCCGCGAGACAAGAAACACAATTTCATTTGCGACCGATTGATTTTACTCGTACTTACTTTTAACGAACGGTGTTGAAGATTTACGATGAGATAGACGTGAAAAATCGAAAGAAAATTAAGGAATCGAAAAATAATGGAGGGAAGGAAGGAAGAAAAATTAAAGTAACGACACGTTCCTCAAATCCATTCCAAAACGCAATCTTGTTGCGATTAATGTAATTGATAGTAAAAAAAAAAATTCGGCTCAAAGTTGTTTATTGTCGTTAGATTAGGCTCTATGTTTGCTTGATTCGTACATGTAATTCCAAAAAATTGGCACTGTAAACGAAGACGCGAATTAGTTCCCTTTTTTAATGCAGAGGCGAATTTACCGTCTAAGTACGTACTTACGGAATTTCTTAAAAGAAGATCTCATTTTACATTAAATTTAATCGAAATCGGTGTTACTCCTCTCGACACCTCCATTCCTCGCGAAATATAAAAAGAAGGAAAAATTACGCTCATCCTACATATCCTCAACCCTTTCTCCGAGCACTGCCCAATCGTGCACAAAGATATACTTTGTAAACGGGGTACTACAGGGCCGAGCGCGAGTGAAACTCGTATAATTAATGTAACCGAATTCCGTTCACAATTTTCAAAAGATGAAGATGAGAGAGACAGATGAGGAAAAAAAGATGTAAAAATCAAAGAGGCACGCTAGTTCGTTTCATCATATCTCATGGAGAGCAAGAAAGAACACCTCGTTTTCATTAATTTTTTTCCGTACGCTCTGGCTCTAGATAGCTGCAATTATCTTATTTTTTTAAATGTTTATTTAAAAATTAAATTATTATTTTTATAAAAATTAAATAAACACCGCAATATGCATGTAGTATCGGAATTTTTTTTTCCTAATCTATCTTAAATTGTTTCTCAGATTTTTTTTCGTACAAAAAAAGAAACGAATGCAAAATGCATTGACAGATGTGCGAAATTTATATTTTCTGCATAGAGAAAGAAGTTGGTGAGATTAAAAATTAATTTATTAAAATATGCATTGCACTGCGCGATACTAAAAAAGGAAACAATTCATTAAAAAAATGAAGCTCGAAAGATAATCGACCCTTATAATTCCAAATAATTTATTAATATTTACGAGAGATGTTCTTTCACAATCTCGTGGATTATAGTGCCCTTACAATGATCGTAAAGCGATAGGAAAAAAAAAAAAAAAAAAAAGGAAGAGAAATGGCATTATCTGTCGGTCGATGAAAAGAAAGAGATCACTGTAAGATATACATATTATTACATAATGTAACGCTGCCACTGAACACATCCCATTAGTACAATTACCGTATATATATAATTATAATAATATTAATATTAATAACCTGCAGTATATACTGGGACACACCGTATTATTAATTAAATTGATATTTATTAACGATTATAATTATTACACGATTACCACTATATTATCTATACCATTTGTACTTTACACTTCAGTTCGAACGAAATAAAATGCCTTCTTTTTCATAAAACGGTTGATGGAACGATAATGTGAAAAGCGAATTTATTTTCATTAAATCGAATTATATCATCCCTTTCTGCATCGATTATAGATTTAGAGAGTATCTTGATTAGAATATAATTTCCATCTTCCGTAGAGAGAATTTTTAATGATATTAAAGAGCGTTGAGATTGTTGCGTTATCTGCGTCGATTGTTCGCACGATTTTTTACTACAGTTTTTTCTGCGATTACTTTGCGGCGACCTATATTCTCTTTGTTATTCTTAGCTTGTGGAAGTTCGCTCCGTATACGTTGCCACAATTTCGTTCTCAAGTGCGATAGGAAATACATTACTCCGTTATCCCTGAATATACGATTAATTTACGTTACGCGAACCGCTTATATTTTTTGAAATAATATAAATCCAAATTTGCCATAGAGCAACTTTTAATAAGAGGGTCAAGGTTTTTAATAATTTTCAAAATAATGGATACGGATTCTGTGTATAATACTGATAACAGGAAAAGTTTTTAGAACGAAACTTTTTCCAACTCACGTAAGCTCCTTGAAATCGACGGCTCTTGTAACATGAAGAGTAATGAAAAGAATCGTTGTCGCTATTCCATTTGTAAAAATCGTCATGGATGATTTGTTCGCGTTCAATACTTGGGCTGCATTTTCCAATCCCAATCGACTAAGTGTCTGCTTGAGTTAAGTTTTAGCGAGGGTATAAACTTTTGCATGAATTCGTTATAAAAATTTAATTGAAATCTTTACGCATAGAAATGCACAAAGTATTCTAAACTCGAAGCAGAGATTTTTAAGCATGTATTGAAATAAAAATAAAAGGACAGAGACATCATTACGTTACATGACAAATATTCTTCGGCAACGTGCTTAAGATGAGTACGTCTATCGGCGTCCACAAACAGGCGATTGCAAATTCCATAAAGAACGCCGTTACTAGAAACTGCGATCGGAAATGTAAAAAAAAAAAAAAATCAATTTAAAATAAGGAAAAAAGAATAACGTAAATAGCATTCTCATCGTCACACTAACCTCGTACAAACACATAAAGATAGGTTTTGGTTGTCGAAAAGATTGCGGAAATATCGTGGAGTTGACGACGATAATGTAGATACTTGTTGCGATTAAAAATGTGGTAATCGGTGGACTTGATATTAAAGGATAACCGTATTCATCTTCCATAGCGTTAGCGAAGCACGTTTGAAATATCGATATTTTTGAGCTGTTGAGCATTAATGCCCATATCGTATACAGCAATCGCACCATGTTGTAGAAAAATATCAAATAATCGTTCTGCAGCCATTCGGATTTAATTTATGAATTGTATTAGTTTTCAGAAAAGAGTAAAAATTTTTCAATGACATTTATGATATGAAGTCAGCTTTAAAATTTCCATTGGTTGAACATGAAACTCTCCAAACTCCAAAGAGAAAATTTCTCCAAAATAAAAAAGAGATTTATCTATATATATATATTTGTATACATAAAATATTACTAAGTTATAATAGGGGGGGAAATAAATGTAAATTCATATAAAATAATGCCATTCTAAAAATTGCTAATATAATTTCTACAAATTCTGATTAAAAAATTCTGTGTTTAAAATTAAATTGACAAAAAATATGGAGAAATATGATTTATTCTTATACTTATGTGCAATATAGATAATGACAAATATAATAATTTAAGAAAATTTACAAATTAATATTTATTGAATACAAAGACGTAAAAAAATAAAAAATATAACGGATTAGTGAAAGCTGTAACTTCTGTGATTTCTCGTAAACGGATTCATTCGACAAACACCATAAAAGATCGATTGGGTCACTTCAGGATTCCTGAATGTAATCCTCTTGTTTTTACCATTGCGTTGTTTTGCAACATTCACGAATTGTAAACGTCTTGCGGGGAACAAGAGAAATTGTTATCAGATTAGACAATTGTCGGAATTTATAATGCACTCGATATCTTATACGAATAATAAAATGTGGATAAAACTTTTCGTCGAGAGATTCTAACAAAATTAATAAATTAATATTTGTTTTAAATATTATAACGAGACTTGAATTATCTATAAGAGAGAGGCAATTTTCTTTTTCGTTAAGACGATATATGTTCATAAATGAAAAAAAAAAAAAGTTGCATTATAATTTTATTACATGTCACATAACAATTTTGCGGATAAGATTTTGAAGTTGTCAGGATTCACTACTTGCTCCACGTATCCAGAAACGTGTCCAGGGACTCGGTGGCGTCCAGCATCCACACGAAGGATAATAACGACATGCAAAACGCCATGTACGTCGCTGCACTTTCTGTGGCCATGTAATATGCGACTGTAGTCAACCAAGAATAGTTATCCAGACCTATCGTGGTATTCAACCAAAACAACTAAAACGAAATACGTATTTTATTAAATAAAATAAGTTTATTATCACTGATAAGCAGTGATTTCAATCGTAAGTATAACAGTGTAAACAGTGAAATTTCACTGACAAGTGATGGTTCGATAAAATTTTAATGTTAAGTCGTGAGTGTTTTGATTGAAATATCACTGCATTGATCAGTGACACTGTCATTAATTCAGTTGAAGAGAGAAAGAGTGCATTTCGATTTGTGAAAGTTTTATATATCTTTGGAGCGAATAACGAAAATTTCGTATGGTTTTATACAATATTTGTCATTAATGATAATTTTGAAAGAAAGAATTATGAGGATAAAATTATAAATAATTCAAGAAATTAAAAATCATGATTTACGAGTATTACAGAGCAACAGTATCTTTTGTGAATGTTACATACCCATCTACTAGATTCTTGAGTCAGACAGAAAATTGCCTGCATCATTGGTATCCATACCATACGAATTGCTAAATTAGTACTCAATGCAGCTATCAACATCTGTATGATAAAGCCGACTTTCAATTAATATTATTCTTGATTGAGATTATTATTATTATTATTATTATTTTTTTTTTTTTTTGTATCAATCAATTTTAATATTTTACTGCTTTTATACTCCATAATTATGCTTTATATATATTTTTTTTTTTATTCTCTTATATATTAATAGATTAATTTAATTTAATTTTTTTCATTCTCTATTTAAATCGATAATTATCTAACAATAAGATGACCCTAAAATAATAGCGCTCCAGGACTTACTTCGTAAATATACAGCAACTGAATCGGTGGTTCTTTGAGAGTTACAGGCCACAATCTGTATTCCGCTAACAAACATAAAACCGAGAAAACAAAGAGTATCGACGCGTATGACGGATCAAAAGGCAGAATTTCTTCGTTCTCGAAACACAGCCCGATTATGCAAATGTGTCGAAGATGCGTGTACAATCCTGTCGCCACCACTGTTATCCAATGAGGATCTATGAATCTGGCACAATATTTCACCGTTTCCATTCCGAATTAATACACAACTTTCTTAGGCTTGAAGAAAAGTGATCGTTCCCTAGTTGTACGTTTCTTGCGTTCCGTGACGGAGTATCACTACGATTTCGGATCGAAATATGAATTGATTAAACCTAAAAAGAAATACTATTAACTACGATCTATTTTCTTGAGATTAAAATATTGTATATAAAAAAGAAATTTTCTAAATATTCAAAATATTAATGAATTAATAATAATAGATAAATAAAATAAATTATATCAACATGTATACAGGGTGTCCCATTTTAATCTCCTCAGGCAAATATCTCAAAAACCAAGCCCGGAAGAGAAAAATGTTTCAGACAAAAGTTGTTTGGTTTCGAGGGGGCCATAAGATGGTACCATTGGTTTGATCTTGGAAAATCATTTGAAGGTCATGTGAAGGTCAACTTTAAAATCTTAAATGGAAACCCCCATTTTTTATTTAATATTCTTGTAGCTGATATCGAGAGCTTTCCAAAATACTATAATAAAGTTTTTTTTTTATTAAGTACGGTAAGCTTATGAAAAACTAAATATTTTACGAGATATTTAATTTTTTATATCAAAATATGTCAGATTATATAGAATATAAAGTAACTCAAAAAGTACTTAATGAAAAAATACTTTATTATAGTGTTTTGGAAAGCTCTCGATGTCAGCTACAAGAATACTAAATAAAAAATGGGGGTTTCCATTCAAGATTTTAAAGTTGACCTTCACATGACCTTCAAATGATTTTCCAAGGTCAAATCATTGTCACCATCTTACGGCCCCGTCGAAACCAAACAACTTTAGTCTGAAACATTTTTCTCTTCCGGGCTTGGTTTTTGAGATATTTGCCTGAGGAGATTAAAATGGGACACCCTGTATATTTATATACCGTACCTTGCATGATGAATACAATATCATGAAAGAGAACGATGCTTTTATACAGTGTTACATATATTTCTTTTTGCAAAACATAGAGAAACTTCTTTGGTTAATATTTCATTTTTGACATTAACAACAATGACAGATACACGAATATTTGATATCTCTTCTTTTCCCTGAATTATTCATCGGCATTAAGTGACGATACAGATAATTGCAGCTTGCACCAACTGTTAATTTATCATTGCACTATTATTATCTCGATGCGCATACACACACATCAAGTACTTAGGTTATAATTTTATTAAAACTGTCGTGTAACGCTATAAACTTCAAGATCATCTCGCATCTGTTTCATTAAGTAGATATCTAGTTTCTCGCAGAAAATTAATTACAAATTAGCGATCTTGCTTTTTAATGAAATTACTATAACGTTTCAAAAAAAATCGAATCTATTATCCCAGATGAAAAGTTGATTTAATTGTTTAATTGTCAAATTTATTTTATCAGATTCTGATTAAAAATATTACATTAATTTGTTTTGGCCTTTCGTAAGAGCGACTGGGCAATCAGTCGATCGATACCATTAAATAAGGAGCGATTTGCTACAAGCGCGATTGATAGAAATCTTTCAATTTTCACAAGTTCCCTTTTTGAATCAAGGAACAAGTACCTCGATGTGCGACGCAAACTCTACGTTGCCAGTTAATGGAATACTCTTGTCCACGTTTTCTTCTTTTCAGACTCTCCATTGATTTACTTTTGTCCAATTCTTTTTATTCCTAGCTATTTAAGTGCAAGCCGCTAATCTCTTCCGGAATAAATATAGCTTCCATATTAATATTGTTATTATTTCTGAGTAAAAGTTTCTGACTAAAATTTCATTAATTAAAGACATAAAAAATTATATAAAAATGTAATAAAAAATTTAACTAGACTCTATCTCTTTTTTTTTTTTACGAAAAATATTTTATTTATTCGAAAATGATTAATAGCAAAAGAATAAATCTGTCTTAAATAATGCTACAGTAAATAATGATACAATAAATAATAATTGTATAATTAGAGTAAAAAAATTATAATTGCGATAAATTATAATTATTATATGATCTTAATATAAATAGAGATATGAGAAGAATAAACGCAATATATTAACATTGTAACGTGTTTAAATAAACATAAACTCATCCTATATGATGTACGATTTTATTTTCGTACGTCCGATATATTTCTACTGCTACTATTCTTTAGTTTAATACTTTAATAAAAAAAAGAGGGGTCATTTTTCTCCGCGATAGCCGCTATCTTGGCTTTCTGAAACAATGGGGGGCCCGTATCTTATTTTCATACATAATGCATTACATTTGGTGATAGCTTCCTTGTAGTTGCCGCGAAAACGAATGGCGTTGAATAATAAGATCGACTCGTATATGTAAACTGAAATTTCGAGTTAAGAGCATTGATATCATTAAGAGGAAAAGATATAAAAAAAAAATGGCAATCTTCAATTCGTATTAATCCTAGCTATGATTAATTATAAAAATGATTGAAGGCAAATAAATAAATTTCTCTCGAAATTGTAAAAATTTTTAAATATTAATAAAATCTTTTGACGATATTACGTCACAACTTTAAATGAATACAATAGAATTTAGAGAGACAGAATAAATTAAAGCTGTTGCGTAAAATTTATTCGCTTTTATTATTTTGTTACATAATAGTTTTTTTTTTTTTTTTGTTACTCTCTATAAATTTATCAGAAATATTTCTTAAAAAGTATGAAATGTAAATCGATAAAAAAGTAGCAAAATAGCTATATTATACAATTTTCACAATAGCTAGAAATTCAATGTTGAAACTCGTCATTTCCACGGACTTTTGATATGCTTCAACAAGTTCGGACAGAGGTAGCACTCAAGTAGAGAGGAAGCACCAGGAAATTACCCTCTCTTCAATACGCTCCCTTTATGCGATTGACACTCTCGCTATGTAAACGCGAATTACGGTTAAAGGATAAGGAGATCATTATTAGAGAAAATAATTGATATTATTTCTCATGGAAAAAGAAAATTCCAATTAAGAGCCACCGCGGTAACTTGTGCGTATACGTTTTATTATAATCAAATTACATCGACATTTTAATTAAGTGATAATAAGGCACAATCACAAAAAGCGTACGTTTCGGTCTTTTTTCTGGACCATCTTCAGCGTAATTACAAAGTATATGGAATATATTATATCAAAAATGCAATGAAATAATAATACGCAGAACAAGAGTGAGTCATCACCCAAAGTCATCACGCAAAGTTGTACACCTAATACAATTTTATTAGTAAATAGATAATTTTCGACTATCAAAGATACAAAATTTTAACCTGTATAAAGTTAATAAGTTAACGTTAATACATTTAAAAATAACTAGTTTAAGTTAAAAGTTGATACTAGCTAAGTTGGGTTAAAAGTTATTAACTTTTCAATTTTTTTATTTAACTTTTAACTTTTTAATTAACTACCTACCACCCAATCCTGAATGTAATGTAACATATTTTATCAGATAGTCTTTTTCTGTCTCGAAGGTCCGTTATATAACATTTACCTTCTAACAACATGGGTGATTCACTCTTGTTTTACGTATCATTACTATTGCATTTTCGATATAATATATTTCATATACTTTGTAATTGCACTGAAAATGCTTCAAAGAAAGAATCAAAGAAACGCTTATTGTGATTGTGCCTATCATCACTTATTGTTAGTTAAAATGTGGATGTAATTTGATTGTAATAAAACATATGCGCCCAAATTATCCGCAAATCACATTTATTAATTTATTTTGAAAATTTCAATTATTACTCGCGTAAAGATTTTCCAGAATCATTTTTTTCGTTTGATTTTTAATTAAAGACGAAGATAAGATGCTTGATATTATCTTGTATTTGCAAGAAAGATTTTACAGCATACTACATAAAGATCGTGACAATAAAATTATGGTAAATATGCGTAAAAGGTTACACCGACTTTCATCGTCACTCAAATATGTTGTAGAGAGGATTTTTCTGAGTAATTCCCCGTGAGAAAAAATTTGGAGAAAGCATTCATTTAAAAGATATATTAAATTGAAATTTCACAATTTTAATGCTTTCTTCGAAATATTATATTAAAATAAAATTAGGAACAGCGATATTTGTGTACATTTTATTTGTTTCTTTCAATAAAATAATAATAAATTATTACATGCATACGCAAACTTCAATGTCAAACTTTAATTTGTCATATCTTCCAAATGAATCCTCTTACGGCGAATTACTCAGAAGAACCTCCCCTACAACATATTTAAGTGGCGGTAAAATCGGTGAGGTGTAACCTTTTATGCATATTTACCAAAATTATATATTTAATGCCATAGAACTAGAAGCAAAATTTAAAACACAAATTTTTTTAAAATAATATACACAATCGAATATAAAAAATTAAGTATTTCTACTTCAAATGCTTACTTCGAACCGATCTTTCCCTATGTTTTGTTAAAAGAAAATACTTATTTATCTCAATTTTATTTATGATTCATAAATAAAAAAAAAAGAAAAAAAAAGTTACTTGTGACATTAAAAGTGCAATAAAAACCGAACAATCTTATGGGAAATCCGATTATTCCGAGAAACGTCTTTCTTCGCGTTATCCACCGTACTTTTCCTTAATCGACGTCGAGTTGCTCTTGACGTCAGAGATACAAGCTCGCAACAAGGCCTACGCGGAAGTGGCTTAATATGACTCGTGACACATTCGCGGAAAGTCCCGATTACAGGATACAGGATGACCTGGCAGGTAACCATGACGACGGCACAGAGCGCATCGAGAAAAGGTACATTCATTTCCGAGATTCGACTTCCTCCGACGCGCAAGGAGTACGGCAATAAAAGAGGGAAGGAGGGGCGGCGGGTGGTTGAAGAGGAAGAAAATCCGAGCGAGCGTCCTCGGAAAATCGACCACCACTCTTAGCGCCCCTCTCTTCATCCCTCCTCCTTCCCTCTCGCGGATAGAAGGAAATGGCTTTTCTCGAGAACACGCCGGCTTCTTCTTACTTTCCTCGCATTCTTATGCTCGAGGATTATTATCGAATTGCTCCGTTCTGCCCCGCATATTATGAGTTAACTTCTCCGCTCAGGGAATTCACCGTTCGATTTTACTATCGTGTGAAACGAAGTCTTTTATTATATTATACGAACACTTTCATTTTCTCACGATATAAAGAAAATTAATTTATAATTAACTTATCTATAAAAGAAAATTTGATGAAATATTGTTTCTTCAGGCATAAATTTATCGCGTTAATATAACATTTTTACAACTGTTTTAACATCATGGAAATAAGTTTCGTCAATTGTTGAATTAAAAAAAAAAAAAAAAAAAAAACAACGAAAAAGATATTATTTTATTATAAATAATATTTTATTATATTATTATATCTTATTATATAAATAATATTTTTATCAACATTTTTACTACAAATTCTGATATATTCAGTAGTACAATTATTACATTATGACATATTTATAGAATTCAACAATAACAATAATCGCGAAGTCATTGATACGTAATCAAGATAAGACGTAAATACACCTGACGCAGATAATTATTTTCGATTCGAGCGATTTGTAATTAGACCTGACACACAATAGAAAAAATATTAGAAATAAATATTAGGAAGAGCGTTAAAAAAAATGGATTAATTCTTCCTAATTTTTAATTCATTGTGGGTTAATCCATTTCGATTCCCTCGTCTGAAGTAAAATAATTCCAAATTACTTTTCCTAATATTGAACACATTTTTTTCCCCATTCCTAATATCTTCTCTATTATGTGCAGGGTTTTATTTATCAACTAATGATTCATACAATTAATGTTGTAATATATGTATAGACATCCGCCGATGTCACAATGTACAGCTTATTAAATATTTAAATAAGCTTTCACGTAATGTGTGAAATTGATAATTTCATAAACTTCTTCCTCTAATTATACGGTGGAAATAATAAAATCTAAGATGCATCTTTTCTTCGCCAGAGATAATTTTTTTTTCAATTATAAAAGAGATAACGAAGGAAGAAAACGCAATAAATAAAATGCTACGATGAATTTAGTGACAATAAAGTCGAGAAATTTTTTACGTTCGGCTTCTGTGAAGTAACCTTCGTTTACTGTGCTATTGTGAAAGGACAATTGTTTTTCGCTAAGATCCCTTTCTAGATCACGATTGCCTAAGATCTTGTGTTAGGATAGTGCTGGCGAACGTTAAGTATTTCCTCTGACGGAAGAACATGTACGATCGGAAACTAAGATTGAGTTTATTCGAAGCTAATTTGATTTACCATCTGAATGCTTCCTTGATTTCGCATCTGTAATCAAATCGCAGATGAGCAATCGCTTCCAACGGTCCTAATTCCACCTTCGAGATGTCATTATGCCCCTTTGGCCTCGCGATATCCTTTTCTTTACGTAATCCACGATCTTATTATCTTGAAAGGAAATAATTAAGAACTTTATATATATATATATATACTGGGTGGTCCATTTTAATCCATCCAGTCGAATATCTCAAAAACCAAGCCCGGAAGAGAAAAATGTTTTAAACAAAAGTTGTGTGGCTTCAAGGGGGCCATAAGACCGTGACAATTATTTGACCTTGGAAAATCATTTGAAAGTCATGTGAAGGTCAACTTTAAAATCTTAAATAGAAACCCCCATTTTTTATTTAGTATTCTTATAGCTGACATCGAGAGCTTTCCAAAATACTATAATAAAGTATTTTTTCATTAAGTACTTTTTGAGTTATTTTATATTCTATATAATCTGACATATTTTGATATAAAAAATTAAATATCTCGTAAAATATTTAGTTTTTGATAATCTTACCGTAATACTTCTATGTACAGAATAATGAGACAAATCAATTAGTATAAAAAAAAAATTGTTTTTAAGAAAATTATTTACAATGTATTTTTTTAAACAATTATTTTTTTTTTGGCACTAATTAATTTGTCTTATTATTCTGTACATAGAAGTATTACGGTAAAATAATCGAAAACTGAATATTTTACGAAATATTTTATTTTTTATATCAAAATATGTCAGATTAAAATATAAAATAACTCAAAAAGTACTTAATGAAAAAATACTTTATTATAGTGTTTTGGAAAGCTCTCGATGTCAGCTACAAGAATACTAAATAAAAAATGGGGGTTTCCATTCAAGATTTTAAAGTTGACCTTCACTTGACCTTCAAATGATTTTCCAAGGTCAAATCATTATCACCATCTTATGGCCCCCTTGAAGCCACATAACTTTTGTCTGAAACATTTTTCTCTTCCGGGCTTAGTTTTTGAGATATTCGACTGGATGGATTAAAATGGGCCACCCAGTATATGTAAAATACATTTCAGCAATAGCTTACTTAAATTACTACTGAGTAGATATACATGAAACAAAACATATAGTGTGTACCAAGTTTAAATTCCTCGACGTTATTTTATTACTAGTAGTGTTGCTAAACCTGAGAGGCATTTCTTAACGATTTCATCAGTTTGACATACTTCTTTCGAAACATTAAACGGCACGTATCTCTCGCGTAAACTTACCAAAATACTCGGAAGAACTTCAATTAAAATCTCGAAGACGAGACTTTCATTGATTCAAAAATAATTTCATTATTCTATTTAATTTTAATTTAATCTATTTGACATTAATCCTTCACCATCACAATGTCAAGTAACATATAAACAAGTATCGTATATGAATGAATTAAATCAAATTGAATCGCACTTTCTGTCACGATCAACGTGGAAAAAAAGAAAATTGATTGCGGCCTACGCCGTTAATCGGGTGAGACCGGCCGTTATCGATCGCGTATCCCGCTATCGATATCGGACCTCGGTGAACTCGCAACTCGGGACAAGGTAAGGCGATCGGCGCGAACGGCGAAGAGTGGGGTGTTACATAAAGCGCGGTGAGACGCGAACGGAGCGGCAATCCGTCGCGGAATACCAGTTGATCATCACGCGGTATCACCGTCCTGTCATCCGCAGACACGTGGATATCGTCACTCGACATTGTCAAGAGACACCGTCCTGCCAATCGTCCAGGCACGCTCGGATACGCGTGAGTCGAGTTTTGATTTTACCTCGCAACGCCATAATTATGATTGCGTCTTAACTTTTCGTTTAATTAATTATTAATTAATAAGTGTAATAGCGAACAAATTCTCAATAAGTGTTTAGCAACTTATGTCAAACTATATTCTAGTTCTCTCCTCACATTTTTCGAAGAAATAGATCTTTTATTCTTTATTTTCAATTGTAACATAAAGGATCTTTAAAAAAATTTTTTATCAATCTTTAGAAAAATTTTTTTATCTATCGATAATCTATCTATAAATAATCGCGCGAAAATCAAAGGCTACGTAACCTTCCAAATTTATTTCCAATTATTTTTATATACGATTAAATATAGGATCAATACAAATTAAATATTGTTATCGCTATTTTTTATATTCCTTCTCGACGATATCGATGCTTCCAACTCGAGATCTCGTAATGACAGATTTATGTTGAATGTAGGATAATTTAAACCTTTAACAAGTTCAGTGATATCTCGCAAAATGTTTAGACTTTTGGAAGCTTTTCGATCTATATCAATCTATGCAACTATAACAGCCCTAATTTCTCTCTCTCTCTCTCTCTCTATACAGTATCTAAAGCTAATTATTGAGCTTTCGCTTAGTTAAACCTTCCGCTCCGATATAGTAGACTGAAGAGCGCACTGTAATAGCATCAGCTTGCTGAATTAATCTGTTACGTTCTTGAGAGAAACGACGATTAAACTTTGTATGAAGAAGGACTAAACATTATTTTGAGATTATCTAATGCTTGAGCTATTTTCACACCGTTATAAATAGTTGTCTGGATATTTATATGAATAAGAGTAAACGCTTTCGACGCCCGCTATATTTGACATCCACCTAAATACAGTGTGAGAGTGTTCTGGTTGCTTTCATTCGTTTTCTCATACACATATCGGCGAGACGCGAAAAAAAACTTTATCGACTTTGATTGATATCTGGGAAAATCCTTATACTGTATAAGTGAAAGATACGCTATTGAGTTAGAGACGCGCGCTATCTTTTTCCTTATCGAAAAGTATTTAGGCATGTACTTTACTAAATGTCATCTTACATCTCATCGAAGACTTTTCCTGTTACGACACAATATTCCGTGAGCGATAAGTATGATAATTAATTCGATATTTGATTTAAATTATGTTCTTAGAGAAGAATTGATAAATACTCGCGTCAAGCTGGTTTTATCATTTACAATATTTCAAACAAAGTCTTGTTGCATTTTTATCAAATATTCTGTACGAAATAAGTTTTTTTTATTACTTGCATAAAAATATGATTTGCAAAATATAAATAGTATGGAATCTCAAGAAACTATTTGAAAGAATCATGTATATTATAACAAATATCATAATAAAAATATAAGAGAAAAATATTTCGTTTGGCAAAATTGAGCGATGCGAATTATTTCGTAAATAATGAATGTTAAGAGAAATCTCGATATGAAGTTTGACATTATACTTAAAATTCTTTAATGGGATCTAAAAAGCTTTGGGTGATTGCATAAGTTTGTGCTCGATTTAAATATAAACTTCAATAGATTATATTTTAGAGATAACGCTTTTATTAATCAATTATATAGTCCCCATTCTTTTCTACAATGGTTTTTCAACGATCTATAAGCTTGTCGATTCCATTTTTGAAGAAAGAACTTGGTTTTTCTTGAAAAAAGTTTGTAAGGTGGTTTTCGACAGCTTCCTCGGAATTGAGATTCTTGCCATTTAAACTATTCTGCAAAGACCGGAACGGATAAAAATCTGAAGGCGCAATATCTGGAGAATATGGCGGGTGCTGCAGAATTTCCCATTGCAACTCCTGCAGTTTTCCTGCAGCTTATTCCTTTCAGTCAGGAGATGCGGCACCCACGTATCAAGCTTGGAAATGTATCCAAGCTTTTTTAAATGACGAAAAGCGGTTGAATTATCGATGTTCAGCCTCTCAGCAATATCCTCAGTTGTAATCCTTGGGTTTCTTTCCACTAAGGCATGCACAATGTCATCATCGATGCCAGAAGGCCGTCCAGAGCGGGGTTGATCCTCCATGTTGAAATCACCATTTCGAAATCTGCCAAACCACTTTTTGACTGTTCGGAGAGCAGGAGCGCGGTCCAAATAAACGCTTTGAATATTTTTTTGTGCAATCCCAACACTCACGCCTTTCCGAAATTCATATAGCATTACATGCCGCAAATGCACCTTTCGTCCTCCATTTTTAATGATTTCTCTTATACACAAATGGACTTATCTGAACAATATCTGACGCTAAATTGACATAAGACAACGTCATCTATTCGGTGTAAGCAACAATTACCACACGAAAACAATAGAACTCCGACATGCAGTAATTTAATGCCATCTATGAAAATCGGGCACGAACTTATGCAATCATTCATATTTCACGAAATACACAGCGACGCATTTCACTATAATTGAATACTATAATTCTTTATCATTCAAATATATTACAATACATTTAATTGTATATGACACGCGCGAAATACAAATAAAAATCAACGCAAATTTTTTCTCGATGAATAAAAAATGATAGATATAATTATATGTATATGATACATATATACAAATATATGTACGCGAAAATAATTGTCATATATCATCTCTTAAGAATAATACATTCTGTCATTATCGAGATTCACGAATACATAAATCACGATATGGTTCTATAATTAACATATCCGATCAAAAGTAGTTCGATGCAACTCACAATCTTAACATATTCATGCGGAAAGCGTATTTATATTTTTCTTTTGAGAAATGTTTGCTGTCGGGTATCAAAACGGGGATTCCCAACAGCCGCGGGAATTTCCTCTATCGTGTCAGGAGCCATTCGTTACTGTACACCCTCATTTCCTGACGTGCCAAGGCACTCTTTCTCTTTCTCTCTCTCTCTCTCTCTCTCTCTCTCTCTCTCTCTCTCTCTTTCCTATTCAGAAAATATCCTAGTCAATTTTACATTCGAAAGAATTCTGATTAGCATTTCCGCGATTGTCAAGTATTTCCGAAATATATATAAAAAACAGTATTATCCGTTTTTTTTCCTCAGTTTTTATTGATATTATTGGTAGGAGTAAGCTTTCAATTAATATAATTAAAATTAATTTTGTAATAAAATGCAGTTTTATAACGAAATCATAATATTTTAATTTTATGCATATATACACAGGATGGGGCATTTATATTGAGAGACACCTAAATATCTAAAAAAATAAAACAAGATAGAAAGAAATGTTTCGGACAAAAGCTGTTCGGTTCTAAGGGGGTCGTAAGATGGTGTCATTAGTTTGACCTTGGGTGGAGGCGCTTCGGAAATTTCAATGTCAATCTTGTTTTAGTTTCTTTACACCAATTGATGTCTCTCATTTTTTGAGCTTAAAATATTAAAGTAACATTATTGCAAAATAAATAATTTTATGAGATATGTAAAATTATGTCGAAGTAATGTAATAAAATAAAGTATAAAATATCTCATAAACTATTAAACTTTTGGCCATCGTACCCCTATAACTTTTTATGCAGAATATTGCGAGGAATCGATTTATGTAAAAAAATTGAGGTGTTTCCATCTAAAAAAAACAAAATTGACATTGAAATCTCCGAAGCGCCTCCACCCAAGGTCAAACTGATGGCACCATCTTATGACCACCTTAAAACCGAACAACTTTTGTCCGAAACACTTCTTTCTATCTTGCTTTATTTTTTAGATATTTAGGTGTCTCAATATAAATGCCCCACCCTGTGTATATATATACAAAATTTTTGATTATTTATAAATTTTCACAATGCAAGTAGTACTCTTTCGCAATAGTACTTAATGACATTTTTATGCAAAACAGTTTAATAGCGATAATGAAAAGATAGCAAAACATTGTAACCATTACTTTCTACATCGACTGTGCTAAGGCCTTTACCCTATAAGGAATGACTCAATATCTTGAAACGAAAACAACGATATCATTATATATACGTATGACACAAAAGTAAGAATCTACAAGGAAATATCTTTTATTTGTCACGTAATAAGATTGCGAAAGAGTTTATTGTCAAAATCCAATTTTTATTCGTACGACCGTATGTTTAAAATTCGCGAAATCCCGCGAGTACAAAAAATCATTGCGGACGAAAATCACGTTTTGATAGACAAGCGACAATTCGAACGAAACTTGCTCCATGAAAATGAGTCATAGTCATTATAAACACACACAAACACACACACACACACACACGACGAGTTCACTCTTACTTCTCTGCGAAGGCGATCTTACTGATCGTCGCAAATGCTCTTTCGATCTCGATGTCCTTCTCCTTCCACTTTCAATCTCGTCGAGACATTCTATCCGGCAACGATACGCATGCATCTCTCTCACTTGCTGCTGAGTTTCTCAAGACCTACGTCATTGGAGGCTCTACGTAGTTAATTATTGATTAGCTTGTTAAACATTTCGCTCGAAAGGCCAAACGTATTTACACGTATATATATATATTTTACTTCTGTCGTCATTTACTTTTTTACAAAAATAATAGAAAGCGGCTCGTGACGCGAATAAAAACGTCACTCGCTTTAAGTTGTGTAATGTATAAATGTCACTGATAAAGTTTCCTTGTTAAATATATTTTAAAGAGCAAACGTATATAATATTATAAAGTAATGAAAGAAGATATAGATATTAATTCTAATAATTTTTATAAATTATTGTTAACAAAAAATGTAAAGATTAAAAAGTATTGTCATCAATAATAACTCTCTTTCGTCTCTTTCATCTCGTATATCTGACATACATAAGATAAGATAATTTCATTCGTTCCACTTGTTAAAATCAGCGATATTGAGCTGACATATGCAATCGAAAACGTATGGAAAAATAATGCGCTATTTGTAATTTCCGTGAATTTAATTAATCCTAGTCATAGGAAACTGGCAACAAGTATCACTTTCACTTTTTATCTGCAACCATCGTTTTTATTTTAGCATACGTCTCCTTGAATCTGGCAAAACAGCGCGCCTAACCTATATTTCACATGTTCTCTATAAATTATTACTGCACGTAATATACGGAAATTTGATCGCTATCATTCTGCATTCATATACAGATAAACACGTATTCTTGAAAGATAAATAAGAATTCTACGCATATTAGACTTATTCAATGTGCATATCATATGCGTATTTATATGCCAAGGATATCGGAACCGCACCTATTTCATTACATCATTAAAACAACGTAATCTCGAATGGATTTTTGACATCGTTGTATTCTATTAATAATCGTTTTTGTCTCAATATATATATTACAGACGGCAGAAAGCAAGTCATGGATCCTGATAGTTTCAAGGATTACGCCAAAGACATGGCGGGATATATTACGGATTATTTAGAAAATATTAGAGATAGGTAAATGATAAGATAATAAAATAAATAATAGTAAATAATAAAAGTAAATAATGAAAATTAGAAAATATTAAAGATAGATAAATAATAACGCATTTGCATAAAATTGCTTGATGCGAGATAAGCCTGTATTAAATAATAATTTATATTTATTGCTATTTATAATTCTTTCAGGAGAGTTTTGCCTACGGTAGAGCCGGGATACATGAAACCCCTCTTGCCCTCCGAAGCACCAAAATCCCCTGAGGAATGGAAAGATATAATGGCTGATATCGAACGAGTGATAATGCCAGGCGTAAGCAATTTTAAATGTTCTAAATTATCAGAAAGAATTTAATTGAATAATAAAGTTCATGTGCGAAACAATATCAATGATGAAAAATTGTAAAATAAAAAATTCGTCAGTTTTATCGTCAATATTTTCAATTATCCTTATAGCAGGCAACAAATGAATCAAGATAAAATTGTTTACAGGTTACTCACTGGCATAGTCCAAAGTTCCATGCCTATTTCCCTACTGCACAATCATATCCGGCTATTCTGGCCGATATGTTGAGCGGGGCTATTGCTTGTATTGGATTCACGTGGGTAAGTATAAAAAAATTATAAAATTAGAAATTTTATTTTTCTCATATCTCTTGCATATTTTCGTTTTGCGACATAAATATTAAATGTTGCAATTATTTCATATAAAATCCATATTTTCTTACACTTCTATCTTTATAGTTTTAATGGTAATAAAAAATCGATCGCAGATAAAACCCTAAATCATGTCAAACAATAGTAAAATATATCTCTCTTTCCTTTAATAAAATATATTTTAATAAACTCTAGTGAAAAAAGCGAAAATATAAATCAACAAGGTTAAAATTAGCATTGTCCTTTTAGTTAATTTCGACGCGTAATTTTCTTTAATTTTAGATTGCGAGTCCAGCTTGTACCGAATTAGAAGTAGTCATGCTGGACTGGTTAGGAAAAATGTTAGACCTGCCGAAAGAGTTTCTTGCTTGCAGCGGCGGAAAAGGGGGTGGCGTTATTCAGGTAAATAATATTTTAAAAGTACTATTGCTTACAAAAAGCTATTTGCAGATACTAGATAACAGTGTCAAAAAGATGCCATTAAAATCGTGTTTAAATTGCAGGGAACTGCTAGCGAAGCTACTTTGGTAGCATTATTAGGAGCGAAGGCCAAGAAGATAAAGCAAGTTAAAGAGCAGCATCCCGATTGGACGGAAAATGAGATCATCAGCAAGCTAGTCGCATATTGTTCCTGTGAGTACATCTCTAATCATTTTATAATAGTATTTCTCATCGACATGCGAAAATTTATTATGAACCGGTTCAAATTTGCCGAAACAACTCGCGGTAGAATAGCTCCTTCAAACAATCTTTTTTAATCTTAGAAATAATTTTATATAATGAAATATTGACATATAATATATAATCTCGGATAGATTATTTCTCAGTCAACTATTCTCGTTTATCTTTATCGAACGAACAACGGCATAAGTACGTCTACAACTAGGCATAAAACTCAATGGCTTTAATAGACACTTGAACTGTGACATACAGGGTGTCCCATTTTAAAAGACCCACTCAAATATCTCAGAAACACTGCGTTAAATCGAAAAATGTTTCAGACAAAAGTTGTGTGGCTTCAAGGGGGCCATAAGATGGTGACAATGATTTGACCTTGGAAAATTATTTGAAGGTCATGTGAAGGTCAACTTTAAAATCTTAAACAGAAACCCCGATTTTTTATTTAATATTCATGTAGCTGACATCGAGAGCTTTCCAAAACACTATAATAAAGTATTTTTTCATCAAGTACTTTTTGAGTTATTTTATATTTTAATCTGACATATTTTGATATAAAAAATAAAATATTTCGTAAAATATTCAGTTTTCGATAATTTTACCGTAATACTTTTATGTACAGAATAATAAGACAAATTAATTAGTGCCAAAAAAAATGAATAATTGTTTAAAAAAATACATTGTAAATAATTTTCTTAAAAATTTTTTTTTTTATACTCAAATATCAAATATGATAAAAATAATATAAAATTAATTTATTTGTTTGTTCGATTAACAGATTCTTCTGATCGGAAGATTATATTTTTTTTTGTATTGTTGTATAATTTTCAAGCAATTTTTCATTCCTGTTTATTGCATTACGTCGACGCGTGTCAATATGCTGAAAAGTGTCCGGTCGCTTTCAGTGACCTATTGCGCAAATCAGTTCAAAGGCACGTGAGTAGGGAGAATGAGAGGGATGGAGTGTGATAGGGTGAATGTAGGGGGTTCACAGCACTTCATCAAACAGCACTTTGTCGTCATGGCAACTCGTAATAACCGCTCCAGTTATATTTCAGACCGAATTTTCTCTACTATTCTCACAATAATCTCGCGGCACTCTATCAAAATAAAAGAGGAAAAAAAAAGAAAAAACCGTAATCCCTTTTCGACGAATATATTGTATATAATGGACGAGTTATTTTTTTCGATTAAAAATATCGAACGAAACTATATGCTTAATGAGTCGCCATTGTCCAAAGAAAGAATAAAATATTTTTTACTTTCTTTCGTGCTATAATAATGATTGAAAAAGATATCGACAATTTTCGCTGTCAATAGGAAATATTGATAAAAGCGTACTCACATAATATTTTACGAAACATTACATATATAGTTCGTTAAAAAATATGAAAAAGAATAACTTGTGCAAATAACAATGCCCGAAACTGTCGTACTTTATAATTCGTGATAATTAATACAACCCATCTATTTATTTATATAACACAGATCTCAGTAATAAATGTAAAGAGTTATTATAATTTTCGATAAATATTAAATATATTGACATTATACATAATTAGTGCGTAAATGGTAAACGTATTGATTGCTCGTTAATGCTGCGGTCACGTAAACAATTTGATATAATAGCGAAAGGGAGCAGAGAGTGAGGCTGCATCCAAAATAATTTTGTAGATTTTTCGACAGCCAATTAATTATTATTATTTAATCGGATTAATCGTGACGAGATACTATACTTTTTTTTTAGGTCAAGCGCATAGTTCGGTCGAACGCGCTGGACTCCTCGGTGGAGTAAAATTCAGACAATTGGATGTCGATGAGAGATATAAGCTGCGGGGCGACACGATGGCCGAAGCAATCCGAAAGGATAAGGAGCAAGGATTTATACCGTTTTACGTAAGTCTAGCTTAATTCAGATTCAGCTAGATTAATATTATTTCCGATATTTCTATCTTTTTTCGAGAACGGAGAGAGTCGATGATATAATATTGTATTATAAAATATTGCAAGAAAATGTACATTAATATTTGAGATTATAAGAGTTGCTTCATTATCATAGGCCGTCGCTACTTTAGGCACAACCGTTAATTGCGCCTTCGATCGCCTTGACGAAATGGGCATCGTAGCGAATCGTGAAGGCGTTTGGTTGCACGTAGACGCAGCTTATGCGGGTATGAATTAACTTTTTTTATGCTACTGACGTGCAAAATAACGATATATTACCGTTAGATCCATTTGATTACAGGATCCGCTTTTATTTGTCCGGAATTCCGATACTTAATGAAGGGTATCGAGCTGGCGGAATCATTTAATTTCAATCCGCACAAATGGATGCTAGTGAATTTCGACTGCTCGGCCATGTGGCTCAAGGATCCGACATACGTCATAAACGCCTTCAATGTCGATCCCTTGTACCTGAAGCACGATATGCAGGGCTCGGCACCGGATTACAGGGTAACGTCTGTTGAAAATTGTTTAAATTCATATCGACGTGTAGAACGTTGCTGATATCCTTGAACTGACAACACGCGTCTAATTGGCAAAATTACTTTAGGAAACGATTATGCAAGATACTATCATTAATCAGTCGGCGTATATTTTCTTATAGCATTGGCAAATTCCACTCGGACGTAGATTTCGGGCTCTGAAACTTTGGTTCGTGTTAAGGCTGTACGGAGTCGAGAACCTTCAGAAGTACATCAGATCGCACATCGCTCAAGCACACGAATTCGAGGCTTTGGTACTCTCCGATCCTCGTTTCGAGATCGTGGGTGAAGTTCTCATGGGACTGGTTTGCTTTCGATTGAAGGTAAAATCGATTATTATGTCAAGTATTTTCACATGAGCCGAATAACTTCAACAGTATTACAACAAATCGTAAAAGGCTTTTTTTGGGGGTAAATCGCGCATAGACAGAGAAAGAAATAGCAGAAATAATTCTGCTGATTTATAGGGATCCAACGAACTCAATGAAATCCTTCTGAAGCGAATCAACGGCGCGGGAAATATCCATCTCGTTCCGTCAAAGATAAAAGACACGTACTTCCTACGATTTGCCATCTGCTCTCGGTTTAGCGAGAGCAAGGACATACAGTATTCCTGGAAGGAAATCAAGCTGAGAACCAACGATGTTTTAGAGGAGCAATCGCTTTCGAAGTGATGGCGCGCCCAGATAGCTCGCGGTTGTAGATCGCTGGCGCCTGCCACTTGCAACCAATCTTAGCTCCTGATTTTTCCTGATTATGCCCAGCGACTTTCGAGGACCAAATAGATTAAAGAAATGAGTGACGTTAGACCCAAATAATTAAGCGACTAAATATTATGATACTTGCAATAATTTTGAAATTCTCAATGCGACTAAATAATGAATTCAAAAATGTTGAAATTTTTTTTTTTTTTTTTTTTTTTTTTTTTTTTTGCGAAAATTAGATGCGAGTTTTATTTTGGTAGAGATACTCGATTCAATAATTATCATTACTTTAATGGAATATTACTATATATGTCGAATTAAAAATTTCTAAAATAAAGCTGCAATCCCGTAAACGCTCAACGTAAATATAATACGAAAATGTCACCTATAAGTTAAATGCGTGATACTTGTTATACTGTTATTTATGAGAATACGATCCTGCCCGAAGAAGGAAAGAGGATTACGGATTTAAAATTGAATTTTTAGATTTTGATTGATTTAAATACTGCCTTTTTAAATAAAATAGGTCGCCATAAGCCTCCTTTCTTCGAGCAGAATCACACATGTTACTATATATATGTGCAAATGTTAATATATTGTATGTACGTTACAGTAATATTTATTATATATATATAACTGGATACAAAAAGAATTGTTGGCAATGTATAATACGAGTTTAAAAGGCGTTGAAAATTTTTTTCAAATAACGCATATATATTGAAATTTATTTTATCGACTTGTCGATTACAACAGTCATTTCGCTCCGTATAAAGAAATGCGTCTTAAAACAATCGCTCTATGTCAGAAAATCAGTCGTTGCAGGCCGCTGGGATGCATGTTAGCAACGTAATAAATAGATGTAACGCAGTATTATATGTCGCCTTGTGCCACTTTCGCTCGTGCACCGTCGATGTTATTACGCGCGAACTCCTTAGAAAATATCCTTGCAAGTACATTGGCAGTGAAAGTCGCACGTTTGGCATTGCAAAAGTGTGCGTCGATGTTAACGCAATTTTTGTATCGGCATTTAATTCTATTCCTCGAATCGTGCGTCTCTCATATATTGTATAAGCGCGATCTTTATTTATTATTTGACATTAAAATTTTCTTTCTGAGTGTTTTTCGGATTAACTGACTGATAGAATTTAATATGTCAAAAATGAGATACACGATCAATCATATAAAATTCTATGAACGAAAAAAACTTTGCGTATTCCAATCTAGATTTCCCACCGAAATATTTATATTCTTCCAAGAAGAATTTACAAAAAAAAAAAAAAAAAAGTCTTTTTTATAATCTTCCGCGCTATTATAATCATTGTGCACGTTGAAATTGTATGTAGAATAAAATAATCATGTGTTGTATATATATGTTAGAAATTTAAATTATAAAAAAAATCGATATGTACGTGACGCGTATTTCGTCATTTTTATCTCTTTGCACGCATCTGTGTTCTTGTTCTTTTGACTTCTCCTTAGAATTTAGTTCAAATCTTCATTTCATTTACGAATATTTTGTAATCGTTACATCGTTAAAATAATATTGTATTAATGACGACAAAAGTGTTAATCGTAACATCTTTCAAAGGATGGAATATATGATTTTGAAGCGATTATATATATACTGTAGCATATATATGTATACATATATATCTGTATGTGCGTTAAATATTTGCTGTAATCATGCTGCAACAGGGACAATAATAGTAATAGAATCAATAAATCAAGAAGGCGTAATACCTTCGCGAAAATGTTAAACATCTGAACTCTAATTGAGAAGTATCATAGATTATTAATTGTTAAAATAACTACAATATTATTGCCAGATAATTACACTCAGACACAGATATAAAAACACAAGAAATAGATAGTTGCTTAATGCTTAAAAATAGATAATTACAAATATGTAGACGTGCAAATATTTATTTTTGTTAAATTAAACAAAATAACAAAACTTTATCTCTCTAAGCAATTATCCATTTTTCATATACGATTTTAAGCAAAGATGTATGTAGGTATTGATGTTAGGCATTATATTATTTCATATAAAAATGTATAAATTTTTCTCCCGCGTTAAATAATACTAATTTGGAAGAAAGATTTGAATCGAGATTTATGGGACCAACAAATAATTGATTGTAACCAAAATAATTGAATTCTCATTATTCTCGGTATTGTCCACTAAAATATTGCAAAATCTATTACGGTTATTTCCATCAAACTTTAATTAATTTAATCGATAATGAATCGATGATTGAAAATCGATTATTCAATTAGACATGCCTACAACGAAATTAATTTTAACTCTATAAATCGTCGTTTTTAATTTAATTGTGAGTTTTCTTTCTTCAACCTATAACATTAAGAATTTTGTCTATATTAACAAAATAATATTAATAAAATGCAGATATTATTTGATAAGTTGATCGCTGGTTGAATTAATCAGAGTTTAATCAAAATGACTCTTGTGTCGAAGTGATCTTTAGGAATTTAATTATTCAACTGTTAATATTGACCAAGTTAGATTAATAAACATTGTATCTCTCTCATCTTTTCAATCTTTCTCTCTGTCTATAATAATAAATATTTTATTTATAAAAAAAAATATAAAAAAATTGCCTTGTAAACTTAATCAAGATGCAGTGAAATCGACATCAAGACATCGTTAAAAGGCAAAATAATATTTTAATACTTTTATTCTTTGTTTATAAGTTGTAAAAAAATAAGACTGAGTTCTAGGTATAATTAAATAAGTTGTAGGGACAATTAATTTTTGTGATATTTTTCTCGCCCTCGTCTCTCCAGGGGGATAAAGAGGGGTTAATATAAATCTCGAATTGAGATCAATTTTAGAAAATCTTGGTATAGCACCAAGTAAATTTCTTGCCCTGTGCACACGATCAGTTTCATAGAAAACTTATTTTTCTATGAAACTGACGCACTACTATTCTTTTTCTGGCTCTTACTAACCCGCGATTGTTTGACATTTCTGATATCACTCGAGAGCCTAATTTCTTAAAATTGTTAATTTTTGTGAAATTTTAAATTATAATATAGATAAAAGGAAAGAAAATAATGAAGTTGACCTTTTTAAAAGTGCATTATTTGGAATTTTTATTTATAATTATTCTCTATACCATCTTTTTAATTATTATATTTAGCTCTTACACTTCTCTCTCTCTCTCTCTCTCTCTCTCTTATAGAGTTATTAGAAAATATTAAAAAAATGTAAATTCGGATATTTTTTATCGATGTTTGTTAGATACGTTTCTTACCTTCAGAAAACATTATGCGTCTCTTCTGAAAACTGAAACAGAATTCCTCTCTATCACAAATGGGTAATACTCTTCCGTCGACGAAATAAATCTCTAAATTATCGGAATCTGACATAATACAATGAAAAATGTTGGCTTTCAATATATTAATTCTATAAAATAATAATTAATGATAAAAGGTATACCAATTTAAATATGGAGGAAAATATATATATATATATATATATAATATAATATCAAAGATAAAAAATCTTTTAATTAAACGCTTGAATATGTTAAATGTATTAGGATGATAAGATATTTTATATTTTATCAATATATATCCTATATAATTCTCTTATATAATTCCTCTTTTATACGTAAAAGTACTTTGATACTAGAAATATGATAAAAATATATTTATATAAACAAGAAAGCATATATTGTATATAAATGCAAAATATTGAAAATAATTTGTCATATTTTAAATTGTAATAAAACAATTTAGTGTATAATAGGTTCAAATTATTTTTTTCAACAAATTAACATTTGACTAATTACATATATTTCTCTTTGTCAAAATTAACAATGTACTCGAAACTCCCAAAATATCAAAAAAATATTAAGTTAATTAAAAAAAGAAAATATTATAACTAAAATTTCATGTCACAAACCATGGAAAACATTCACATAATATTTTATTCGACATTTATCTTGTTTGACATTTAATTTAAGATGATTATCAATTTTTGTTGACGTATAAAGTGCACATTTTATGTATGCTATCTGTAGTATGCACTATCTATTGTACATTATCCGACGCCATTTTCGCTCCGATCTTAAGATTACGGTCAAAATTGCGATACTTTGTCATCTAGTGACTTTAGGTCGCGTGATTGTGCGGCGCGCGCAATCATGGTGTGCAAACTACAAAGTCCAACTTTATTTTTTTTTTTCCCCCCCCTTTCGTTTATATTATGATTTAAAACTTCACTGATTGAATGATGATGAATCGCAAGTTTAGAGATAATATCTCTCATAATTAAGTTTTAGAAACACATAATTTTGCCTACAAAATCGACGACTAAATTATATATATATCGTTGATTTCAATTTAAAATATCACATAGCAATTTAGGCGGATCTTCCCATATATCCCTCAAATGCGTTAGAAAAAAATACAGCCTTCTTTGACCGACATCAAATATCTGACTGCCCTTATTATCCTCATCGTGACGTGCCATTAACTGCTCGGCGTGAGATAAGGGAGTGTTAGACCCAAAAATTTTAATTTTCTAATATTTAATAATACTATTCGCTATTCATATCATTTTTAATAAGACACGCGGAGATGTTATATTATTTTATTTTAGCTAATATTAATTTTGAAATAGTATTGCATAAAATACCCAACTCTTCTCTCTACTCTCCTAATTATTAATAAATGAAGACAATAAGACAATGAAGACAAAACTCCATAAAATATAGCTACAATACTATTAACGCGCGTTTCTCATAATTTAACAAATGATATCCTTTATAACTTGGATGAGAAATTTTTAAGGTAGATCGAATAACATTTTCGAAAGCTATCAAAGAGCTAAGTTTAGTATTAGTATTTGAAATAGGAGCAAGATTTCTATCAGAAACGAAGACTTGCTTGCTTGCCTTGCCACGCCCGGCATCATTGATACATTAAATTACATTAGAATTATAGCACATCGTAAATCACGATATTACACGATAGAGCCACGAGACTCTTTGCTTTGACGTGCCGCTTTATCGCTCAAGAGAGGCTACGAGGAAAAAGCCTCGAGGCGCTTTCGGATCTGTTTCGGCTCTGACACCCGATACGCGTCTAGCCCCCCATTATTATTCTCAACGTTAGGTGGCTATTAGCCGTTTACTGAACGACAATCGATAGCGAGAGATGCCGGCAAATAAAAGCGGCGGTCGTTAAGCCAGTCAGCTGGACCGTTAACAGCTGACAGATAGGGAAAGAAGAGTAGAGAGATGAACGGAGAGAAAGACTCCGGCAGTATTAACCCTTTCATTTCCGTAAACTGCATTCCACATTCCTTCTCGTGAATTACATTGATTACGAAAATATTGAATTTACATGTATTTTTTGTTTACGTAAAAATTTTTTCTCAAGTCCCTCTGCCTCTTAGATGCTTCTTCATTTATTTACAAGTATTCTGTTTTCTTTACTTGCGTTTTTTTTCAGATGTTTTTCGAGATTTCTTTAGTCTTCCACTTCTTTTGCCATTTATCGACGATTACAAATATGTATTTATCGCATTTAGAAAAATATGAAAAAAATTGTGCGAATTAGAAACATGCACAATTTGCTTCCTCATCATTTTATTTCGCTCGCAAAGCTTAAGCTCCTTAGAGCAAGCGAGTTTTTCAATATTGACTTTCTCATAGAGGATATCTCAAAATTTGCAAAAGCTACAACGTGTACAGACGTTTCTCAAAAAATTCAAAATTTTATGGGAATGAATCCTTTCGCCGATCCTCATCAAATTCAATGCAAATCATCCTTTAATGATACTCTATTTGTGTAAAAATATTTAACTCGATATCTAAAAATTTGCAAAAGTTAGAGCGTGTATAAACATTTCTCAAAAAATTCAAAAGTTTATCAAAAATGAACGTTTTCACCAAGCCTCACCACAAATTCAATACCAACCATCCTTTAATGATACTCTATTCATTTAAAAAAATTTAGCCCCATATTTCAAAAATTGGAAGTTAGAGGTTAGGTAATATTCCGTACATATACCATATATTATACATATATACAGGGTGGGCCCCGAACGTTCCAGCCAGACTTTGAGATCTTATAGGAAATTTAATTCTGAACAAAAAATTTCCTATAAACATGGTGGAAAAATGCTTTCTTAAGAAGTTATCGCTCAAAAACCTCTGAAATCGTGATTACTTTACATATTTTTCCAAATATCATAGAAAATGTGCGTCTTTTTAACAAAAAGTACCGAAACAAAAGTTGTAGAGAATTAAATTATCTTTCAAATGAAATCAAAATGATTGTTGATACGTTCTATAGATTTTGATATAATCAGTTTCAAACGTACAAAAAGTGCTTTTGTTACTTATTGTTAGATCGATTAAAGTTGAATCAGGAGAAAATCCGTAAAGCGACTAGATCGATCATTACTCGATGCCGAAAGTGTATTGGAGCTAGGGGGAGACATTTTGAGAACAGTTAGTTTTTTCGTATTTATTTATTCTCTACTACGTGCTATTTTAGTTTAAAAAAATTTATTTTATTTTCATTAAAAAAAAAAAAAGATTTTTATTTTTTCTTTTTATCGTTTTTTCAAGAAATTTATTAAGTTTCGTTTTCTTTTTCACCTTTTGCTTTTCCTTTGCATCAGAGGTTTTCGATAACTTCTTAAGGAAATATTGTATTTTTCGACCCATGTTTATAGGAAATTTTTTGTTCAGTATTAAATTTCCTATAAGATCTCAGAATCTGGCTGAAACGTTCGGGGCCACCCTGTATACACGTATGGACATTTTTTTTTAAATATTCTTTCTCGACGTTTTGGAATATTGTAAATATACTGGTATAGAAAACTGGAAAAAAAATTTTATCACAAAAACAAAGCTTTCTCTATAAGGAAGCGAAAAGCATTTATATGTGGAATGGGAGATGGCGTGAAATTGTTATCAATTCATCTTTAAGATTGCTTCGTGCTAATTACAAATTAATGAATAACAACACCACGAATCCTCTCGTCGCAATTCATCCTTCGTGCGTTATAAAATTGCGATTGCTCAATTTCGGAATGTGTACGCGGAACCGGATCCGGAAAAGATACAACAGGTTTATCTCTCGTATGACTCGTAGGATGAGACTTCAAATGAGGATAATAAGGCGCGCTCGGCATCGCTTATGCACCTGCGTGTATACGTGTGTGCGTGTTTGTACGTGAAGAACAGGTGTGCTTCATTTATCGTGTCAGATTCTTCGCTGGCGCCGCAACATTCTTTCCGCGGGACATGATTATTCCTTGATGTATATTGATTTATGCTATAACACTTGTCAAAAGAGGCGATTGGATAGCGAGAATGAATGATAAGCGTTAAGAGTATGATTTATATACAAGGTGTATGTATATATATATATATGTGATCTTATTTATTCTCTTAAGTGCAACGATGCGCCGTTTTTTTCCCGATGGAAACATTCGGTTAAATTTGTGCAAGTCCACCCTTCTGCCCGTTACATATAGGTGTACAAATAAGTTTCCGCCGTTTGACAAAAGTTGGCGCCACCAGTAAGTTATGGTTAAAATTGTCAGATGTAAAACGTCCTTATCGTAAGATTGGATATCAATCAATAACATAACCTTAAAATATTAGTGATTTTTTATCAGTATAATATATTCTTTTGTGTGCGAAAATGTCGAGTTTTGAGCCGAATAAGCGTCATTTGCGAGAACTTTTGATTTACTTCTTCAATTTGAAGAAATCTGCAGCTGAGGCGTATCGATTGCTTGTAGAAGCATATGGTGAGGCTGCCTTAAGTGAGAGAAATTGTCGTGAGTGGTTTCAAAAGTTTAAGAACGGTGAATTTGACATCGAAGACAAAGAACGTAGCGGAAGGCCGAAAGTGTATGAAGACGCGGAATTGGAAGCATTATTGGATCAAGATTCGTGCCAAACGCAAGAAGAACTTGCACTTACATTGGGAGTGACTCAAAACATTAAGTTCCGTTCTTTCACAATAAATGCCCAATTTTTGATAAAAAACGGCGGAAACTTATCATTAATCAGCCATCTAAAAGAATGAGCTCTCAGATCGTCTTGTCTCGAGATATCTGTCTATAAATATTCTAATTTCGCTAGAAAAATGTGAATAGTTTTGTGCTGGTTCGAGGACAATCGTTGATTACACGCCGGGTATTAAAGCGTCCGCATCGTACATTTTTCTCTTTGACTCTGACAAATAAAACAATAATAATCTATCGCTTCGATCCCGCCAAAAGCATCCAATTTTCGTTTCAATCTATTTCAAATTATATATATTGCATTATATTATATTATATTATATTATATTATATATTAAATTATTGCGATTTATTATGCGATTTATTATATATTTTCATTAATTATATATGTTAACGAAAAGTTGTTGATATCGAAATTTTATCTCTTATAAAGACCATGCATTAATCATTGCGAAAGTAGAGAACAAAGTTACTACATTTCGAATGGAAATATGAAGTTTGTGAAGTGAAGTTGTATTGATAAATTTAACATTTATTCGACGATCTTTAAATTATGATATTACATTGAAACCAATTGACTTCCTATTAAATACCGATTTATGGTGATGCCTTTCTTTTATTTCTCGATACCTGGACTTTTATAAAATTACAAATTTGCATAAATCTCTATATGATTTGGAAACGAGACACAAAATTAATTCTCCTAATTATAATTTTATATATATTGTATATACAGGGTGTCCCATTTTAATCTCCTCAGGCAAATATCTCAAAAACCAAGCCCGGAAGAGAAAAATGTTTCAGACGAAAGTTGTTTGGTTTCGAGGGGGCCATAAGATGGTACCATTGGTTTGACCTTGGAAAATCATTGGAAGATCACGTGAAGATCAACTTTAAAATCTTAAATAGAAACCCCCATTTTTTATTTAGCATTCTTGTATCTGACATCGAGAGCTTTCCGAAACACTATAATAAAGTATTTTTTCATTAAGTACTTTTTGAGTTATTTTATATTTTAATCTGACATATTTTAATATAAAAAATAAAATATCTTGTAAAATATTCAGTTTTCAATAATCTTACCGTAATACTTTTATGTACAGAATAATGAGACAAATCAATTAGTGCAAAAAAAAAAAAAAAATAATTATTTTAAAAAATACATTGTAAATAATTTTCTTAAAAACAGATTTCTCTTTCAATCAACTTCATTTCAGTTTACCGATCCAAATCTGATAAACACAAACATAAAAGCAATAATAATATATCAAATAATATAGGAAGAATGAAAAAAATTCGAAAATTCCAGTTTTCCAAATCTCTTTTTATCCAGTTTTACAAAAACAATGGCCGATTGATCATCCGTCATTCCGTACGATCTCTTCTCAATCTTTGACAGATGCCTGTGTCGCTTTAACCGCTTAACCGCGAATGTGAATAAGCGGCCAAGGCAGCGGCCTCAGACAGACAGACAGAAGTCGAGGCACCTGTCTGTCCCTCCACTTTGAACGGTATGAACGGCGAAGAGGGGCCCGGACTTGAGGGGCACTGAATATATCCCGTTCCACGATTCAGTATCCCGCGTACACTCACGCTGATAAGACCTTATTCTAATCAAACGTCAACTGGGCCATTGATAGCGAGCGAGCGCTGAGCCGGCCGCGTGCTTCTCGCCTCGCGCCTCAACGTTCGCGATCCCCCCGTTCCCGAGACAATTGTATCTCGTTTCCGCGTCGCCAATATGATCTCTTAATTGATCTATCAACGCGTAGTGTGATCTCTCTGGTGTGTTTTTGCGACAAATATAGGTTTTCGTATCATACGACGTGATGAAGAGGCGGCGCGATGTTTGAGTTACGTCACGTTGCTATGCGTGAAATATCGGATTTACTCTCTCTGGCAATTTTTAGATAATATTGATTCAATACCAATTCGAAATTGAATCATCTATTTATCTTTCTATCTTTGAATATAATTAATCTATTATTTCAAAGATTTTTAATAAAATGCATAATAATAATATATTCATATTCATATATATACTTTTAGCAATACAATACTAATTATGTAAATTTTTTCTAAATTCGATATTTTACGGAATGAATTCACGATAACAGCAGATATACATATATTATTAAGAGAGAAATATACAGCAGATAAACACAACTAAATAAAATCCGCGTATTTAATGTCTCGGCGATAACTAATATCAGTTAATCAGCTGATCGGGTTTCACATGATTAAAAAAAAAATTCAATCTTACAAGCATGTAATAAAAAATTTAATCAACGTGAGTGCATCTGAAAACTCTAGAAAGCAACAACGATCATCGATCTTGCACACTGATCGATTTAATCGGAGTCTCGAATTTTCTTTAATGGAATTCAATATTGCAGGTTCGAGATACTCGAGACACGAGAGTTACATAATAGTGATAGTTTCAAATTTATCGTGATACTGCTATATTTATTCTCTTCTTTCCCTTGGCGACGTGTCCAGCTATTAATTACGTATGCGATGAAATTTTAGGAATTTTAATTTCTAATATTTTTGATTATCGCGATCTTTCCTTTAAATCGTTTGACGATAAAAACGGGTCGATGTTAAATGCGCTACGTACACGACAATAATTTTTCTGCGAGAAATGTGTTGTGACTTATATTGTATTTAAAGGAATCAAGTCGATTATGCAAAACACGAGTGCCGATTACGATAACGCAATCTACAATCTGAATCTATTGGAGAAATTTCATGGAAACTACACGATTTCATAGACGCTAAAAAATGAGAAAGGTACGAAAGTTGCATTTTTAATTATAAAATCAATTGGAAAATTCAGAGTACAAATAAAGAGAGTAAGCTAATAATTTCTAAAAAATATAACATTGTATTGAAAAAAATTAATTCTATAACGATAAAATCAATAATTTGCACAACTTTACAAATGACAAATTTACTTCGATCTTGCTGTGAAACTTCCAATTACTTTTTTCAATTATTAATTACGCACAAGTATTATAAGATATAATTAAAATGCGTAAAGATTTATATCTATGTCGATAAATTAGCATAACGTAACGTGTAAATAAAGATTTGGATACATGAAAATCACGCCATCGCTCAATTAAGGACGATGTAATCGACAGCTAATGCAAACGCAAGATAACCGCATCTCATTGCATATTGTTATAGAAATGCATGAATACAAAAATGTTGTATTTTTCTAACGCGATTATGTGGATCGTATTATTAGCCGCACGCAATTCCGTAATTGTTTTTGCTGTGAGGAAATACCTATCAACTGCGAAATCTAAAGCGGTTGAAATTTACGAATGCTTACATATACCTGCGTTTTGAAGTAAATGTGCTGCCTTAAATTTTTCCATATGTAACTTATATAAAAAATTAAAAAAGAAATTAATTAATAAATTCTAAAATATTAAATAAATTTTAAAATATTAAAACAAATAATAAATATTAAAATATTAATATAAAATATTAACATAGCTTGAAACAATAATTTTAGAATATCATTTTTCAACGATAAAAATTGTTTATTCAATCTAAAGTAAAATCGATAAAATTGCAAGAAAAAAAGAGGAATATTAATTAATATTAATCACGACGAATATACTTTTCTGAATTTTATACCACCATTCCAACGGTGGAGTGATAAATCATTCTGTTGACGGCGCTGTCGTGTGGCATGCAGAATAATTTAATGCGAATACAGTGATTTGGAGATAACGTACGGCGTATTGCCGTATTAATACTTTCAGGTCTTTCTGATATCTTCTCGGAATTTCAGCAATTTCTATAAGAGCCGTTATATGTCGCGCGCTTGTAACGATACAAAAAAAAAAAGCGTGAATATATTATCTTTAATCTTTTTGCTTTTGCTCCTACTTACACTGCTCTTATTTCTATTTTTTGCCTCGGGAGACTTTTAGACTTCTTTCTACTTTTAAGAAAAAAAGATTTACATATAAATTTATTCTATGATAATTAATGCGCAATATATAATCAACTATCAACATCTTGAAATCGTGAATATTTATTTATATAAGGATTTCATTAAAATCGTAATTGGAATTTTCATGTTAACGATTTTTACGAAGATATAAAAATCTAATAATACAATCAATAAAAGTTAAAAATTGAAAATAGAATTTAATATTTTATCTAAAATTTAAAGTAAAAAATATCATATATATATATATATATATGATATTTTTTACTTTAAATTTTAGATAAAATATTAAATTCTATTTTCAATTTTTAGATAGAAATCCCCATTTTTTATTTCGTATTCTTATAGCTGACATCGAGAGCTTTCCAAAACACTATAATAAAGTATTTTTTCATTAAGTACTTTTTGAGTTACTTTATATTTTATATAATCTGACATATTTTGATATAAAAAATTAAATATCTCGTAAAATATTTAGTTTTTGATAATCTTACTGTAATACTTCTATGTACAGAATAATGAGACAAATCAATTAGTATAAAAAAAAAATTGTTTTTAAGAAAATTATTTACAATGTATTTTTTTAAACAATTATTTATTTTTTTTGGCACTAATTAATTTGTCTTATTATTCTGTACATAGAAGTATTACGGTAAAATTATCGAAAACTGAATATTTTACGAAATATTTAATTTTTTATATCAAAATATGTCAGATTAAAATATAAAATAACTCAAAAAGTACTTAATGAAAAAATACTTTATTATAGTGTTATTATAGTGTTTTGGAAAGCTCTCGATGTCAGCTACAAGAATACTAAATGAAAAGTGGGGGTTTCTATTTAAGATTTTAAAGTTGACCTTCACGTGACCTTCAAATGATTTTCCAAGGTCAAACCAATGGTACCATCTTATGGCCCCCTCGAAACCAAACAACTTTTGTCTGAAACATTTTTCTCTTCCGGGCTTGGTTTTTGAGATATTTGCCTGAGGAGATTAAAATGGGACACTCTGTATATATATATATATATGTAAAATGATCCTTACGATATAAAATCCTTGTATCCCTTTAAAGAGTCCCTTTTAAATAATAATTATTATACTTTATTACATACATGAATCTCTTATTGTACAAATACACGGCATAACTATAGCATGTGTGTAATTATATGTAGCCAAAAGGAACAAAAATAATGTCCCAAAATAAAATAAAAGTACGCAGTTTCTTTATCGCCAAGGCTAATGTACCGTTATGCTCCCTGATGATGTATCGAACGTTCTTTTAAAAATGCGATTGAAGTACAGGATGCAATCCAAAATCTTGTCTTATCCTACATAATTATTTTTCATTAAATGTTGTAAATACAATAAAAGAGACAATATTAATTCTTATAAATCTTTAAAATATAACGTTTACATAGAATGAGAAATTTTCACGTTTAATTCAATTCCTTTAAATTCATATATAAATCACAGGTTTATAAATCACTTTTTGTTATCCATCTTGCTCGAATACCAAAGAAAGAATATAATTGGCGTATTAAGCCAACGTTTACGTCTTCGAGCTACGGAAGGGACTTAAAGAATGATCAATTACACGCGTGCAGCTCGCATCTATTTTTCATCAAACGATTAATTTATACAACACAACGCGAGGAGCTGACGATAAACGAATACGCGCTTTCCATTCTTGGCAACATGCATTTCCTCATTCGTGATGCGCGAGCGAGTCTATTTAATTGCGCGTTTATTTACGTTAACGAGCCGTGTAACGAAACTCGTGTAGCGCATAATCCGACGATTCCCAGCCCAATTTCACGCTTAAAAAAAAAGGCATTCCCCTGCTCGCAATCTCACCTTTCTCGCTACGCTCGCTCCCCGATCCCCATAATTTAACGAGACTCTCGATCCTTCCGCGAGAAATTTCCGATCCCTATCGTTCATGGGAAGCAGCACTCTTACTCCGGCTATTATTATCTCCTGCCCCCCCCCCCCTCATCACCGTTTGGCTATTATTAATTAGTGACTAATTACAACCTCGTCGCGGATCGCCTCGTATGAATTGATTAAGTAGCTGCCAATTGCTCGCGACCAGCATTAAAGGAGAGTTTAACGAACTCGTCGACGCGAATGTGAGTTTTCCTACACATTTTAACGGCCGTTCACAACACTCACAACATTGACACAGATAAATAAATCATTCATATATAAATCCATTTTTCACATATATATATTTCTTTTTTTTTCACTCAGTGATTTTACATCTCATATAAATTAAAATTAAATTTTTATTTTGTAATACATACGAAATGAAAGGTCATTTTTTTTTTTATACCGGATATTATATGTATAAGACAGTCGTGTAAAAGAATGAAAGAAGAAGAGGAGATTTGGCCAAAGAAAATGATTTTTACCCTCTGTAGGATTAAAAAATTAGAGTTAGAACGAGATTTCTATTTTAGAATGTTTATGCAATGCGTCTGTATGCAACCGGTGATAACCGTCGTCACTCAAGGAATCGTCTTTTCAGGCTATTGAATCAGTTTAGAAAGCGGTGATAACTTTCCATTTATCGTGTGCATTTAAATCGTGGAAAAAATATAATTTTTTTATGCGAATAAATACACGGAAATTTTACAGCCTGACATTCTGCTGTCATGATCATTCGATGAGCGCGAGTTCTCAAACGAACGGAAGCCGTCACCTATTTTCCCGCTGGAAAAAAAGACGGCGGGTACTTTGACCACGTCGCGACCGGAGCACAAACCGAACCGAAGGTCTCGTAATACGGTTGCTTGCCGTCCGTGTCTTAACACGTGAGTGCTAATACAGTGTAAATTTGACGTTACAGAAAATCGCTAGTCGTTGCAGAGAACGAGCGTCACGGATAGGTAAACACGTATCGCTTCATGTTCGGCACATGAGAGAGCAGGAATTTAAACGAATACAATTCCGATGTGTATTGAATTTTTAATAACAGATCGGACGTCAATATCTCACGTCAAAATTATCACGTTTCGATTGTTATGAATAATCGCTTTACGATTTAATAGTCGTTGATAAAATTATTGAAATGAGAAATATTAAGATGAGGAATACACGAGATGAGAGGAGAAGTCTCGCAAAACATTCGATATACGTAATTTCAAATATAACGATTCCCCCTTAATTTGATTTTGAAAATAATTAATATCATTAAGCCCACGTCACTATTGGAAATCTTTAAAGGGGGCGCATACCCCCCCGTTTGAACTTTCGAAATATGAGTATATTTTCTAGATTTTTTTTTTTGCAGCGCAACGATTTGATAAAAACTTTCTCTTTTACAATATTAATACGATATTATTAAATACTTAAATAAAAATTTGCAGTTGAAAAGAATTTTTTTTTCTTTTTTTAGAAATGCGATTATTTGCACGGTGCGCATGGAAATATAAATCTGCGATTTCTCATTTTTTAACTATGTATACAAAAAAAAAATGGACTTTGTTTAAAAAAAGTCGAAACATTTTTTCGACACGTCGCCACATTTTTATTTTTTAAAATTTTGCAAAACGCTTGGACAGTACGTAACTATTGATATGTTTAATGAAAAAATATTTTGATTTCGGATATGATTTACGTATGTTTTCATGCAGCCGTCTAAAATTTGGAAGAGCTCTGAAAATATCTCCATAACTTAAAAAAAAAAAAAAAATTCTCTTAAGCTGAAAATTTTGATTTAAATGATTAATAATATTGTATTAAAATATTGTGAGAAAAATAAAAAATTTTTATCAAGTCGTTGCTCCGCACAAAAAAATCTAGTAAGTCTACTCATTTTTCGAGATTTCAAACGGGCGTGCCCCCTTAATGATGCGCGTTTGTTGCGTCTTCTTCACGAAATACAAAAGTCGCAGTATTATTATATCCCGTATCGTATTCGAAACCAGTTGTAAAGACACGCCCGTTTTAAAATAATTCTTCGCTACGTTTGCTCGCGACTTAACATATAACTTTTTCATTGTATCGTCATATTTATTACGTCAAACTATATTTCAGCTTCATTTTCACGCATTCAACCCTCATTTTCCGTCCACGCCCTAAACGGAAGACTCGCGTTAGATCGAAATCACTTGAAACATTTCACAATCTTATTTGAATCTGTGGAAAAACCGACGCATAAGCTTTAAATTCTTAAAAGATGACAAAGAGAAACATGCACGTGATAGATCAACTCACGTCACTTGATATAAATTAATTATTAAACAAGCTTCATTAATTGAAAACATACGTTCTCTGCCTTGAATATCTCGGGTTAAATACGTCATATTAATACCACAGGAAATTAATAATACTAGGCAATCAATATATGATAATTTTACTATGATAGAACAGTGTTAATTCATTCACCTGTTATCGATATGGTAATCTGAAAAAAATGTTGCTACATCGAAAAACAAAGACGAGGATTTGCCCACAGCGTACTAAATTTTTATTAAAAACGTACGCAATTAATAACTAATTCAAGCAAAGCAACAAGTACCTCGAGACTAGAGTAACGAGACAAGATCCCTAACGCATTTATCACGGCGCGTCCATCGGGTGTATCGCGGGTTTGCGCTTCTACTTTGTGGTATAACATATTTTTTTAAGCATCGTGACGGCTCTTATCGGCAGACATCGCGACTCTAAAAACGAGAGTGAGATCGCCCGTCTATAATAATATACTGTACAATTCACTTAATCGCAAATAATCACGGAGCCTCGTGCAACAACAACGGTAACGCCGGGCGTTCCGAATACGCCTTTACATCTTGCCTTACCGCGTGCTGCGGCCGTGTAATTTTCCGACTCAATCGCCGATATTGCCGATCATTACGTGCCCTACGAACTATTCCTGGCTCCTCTACAATTTCTATCGCACAAAAATATATGCCATAAAATATTCGAACCCTGTCATTCGGGATCTTCAGATAGCCCTCTATCTCCTGTGCATGGCGCTACTACATAATATATAAACATTTTATGCGAAAGTTAATCTAGAAATTTTTTATATAAGAATAGAAAAAAATTTAATATTCGAAAAAAATGTATTTTATGGTGAAAAGTATAATTTGTATCTTCAGCTTCTTAAATTTTTTAAATATATTGGATAAAAGAACGTAAAACTTGGAAAATATAAAAACGAGATAATTATTTATTGGATTTTATTTACATTATTCTTAGATTAAAAAAATAAAAATTTAATTAAAATTATTAAATATTAATTATTAATTATAAAATCATTAAATATTAAATATTTAATATTAATATTTAAATGTAAGTCGTTATCCCTTTGATTGTAATATTCACATTCAAATCTGTGTTGTTGATCGTCATAAAATAATTCCTTGTATAAATTGTGCAGAGAGATATCCTGAGATATTCTTATCTCGTGCATTTTCCCGCAATAATCGAAGATAGTTGTTAATATATCGTAGGTGCGTAAACACGCGACACGCTACAAAAGCGCATGTAAATGATTTACCTCGCTTCTCGCCCACACTTTTAACCCCGACCCTAAGAATTATCTTATAGTGGGTGTTTCTTGTGTCTGCTTTGTTCGCGTGTCTCTTTCTCTCGCGCGCGATTATTTGTCACGGACACGATCATACGTAAAATCACGATTATCATCATGTATTTTCTCAATCTTCTACGGCGATTTTCTTCATTTTCTATCTAACCTAACAATCGAAAATAATTTATCCTTTAGAGTGAAACGATATGATAATTAAACTTTTTTGAATCACAAGAGTTTCTTGTAAAATTCTTTGCTAACTTTTAGACACAATATAATAAATCTTAAAAATAAATATAGTAAAAGAGAACGCAATTCAGGTAATTTTTTTTTTTTTTTCGAAATTGATTAAATGGATGCATTTAAATTATATGAAATAAAAACTTCTAAGGTTTATCAGAATGAGATTTATAACTTAAAAAAAAAAAAAAAATCAAAAAGAGGGCGAATAAATGGGTGTGACAAGGCAGCTTCTGAAATGTCATCATTTCACTTTCCATTTCTATTTTTAGATCAAACGGTCTTACGAATATTGCCCCACCGGTCTCTTATTATTATTATTATCATTACCTGATATATTATGACAATTAAACCTTCTCAATCATGAATATTGAATATTAACGCTGAACTTTCTACTTATATATTCCTATTCCTCCTTTTAATTTCTTGATCAAGTATTGAACCTCGATACATTCATAATGTTACGACGATGAGCAAGCATGATTTCTTCAGGCTAATGTCGTATAACAATACACATGATGATTCTTACGCCAACGTTTGTCTACGTAATAATGACAACTAGAACTGTCATCAGATGGAAATGTTATGGCTACATTATCTATAATAATACAAATTTTGCAATCATTATATTAATTAATACCCAATCTTTTAGAGTTGCAAAGAAAAGTTTCAAAAGATTGCATAAGATTAAGATCATAAAATATTATTAAAAAGTTTTCAATCTTCTCTTTTTTTTTTTTTTTTTTTTTTAATCCGTTATGTCAAAGCATAAATATATCATATAATCTCGATAAATCGGCAGCAGGATCCTTGCTGTTTTTGATCTTAATACGTCAAGGTATCGGGGCTAAAGACCTTACCATTGAGTTTGACCGTAATCGAAATTGACGTCAGAGATTATCGGATTCGAAGCGTAAATGTAACGTAAATCATTTTACGACAAATCACAAGCGACACTTCGATGAAACCTTTGATACATCTCGCGAGCTGCATCGAAGCGAAAGTATCCCACCGTATACGGTGGTTGCGTGTCTTAATATACATATCCATCGTCATCTTAAAGCATGTTTAGTAAATATACAAGTAATAAAATTGAAGTATACGTTTATCAAAGTGTAAAATATAAAAGTATCGATAAACGATGATCAAAATATACGAAAGGAGAGAAAGAAGATAAGTCTAATATTAATTTCTTGAAAAAAATAATTTTTTTAAATTAAAAAAAAAATATAAAATTAAAGAATTTCATTTTTTGCACTGTTGTAAACAATTTGATTCTACCATATCTAGATGTACGTTGAAACGAGAGAGTTCTAATCAAAATATCGAGCGTAATAAATATTTAATAATATAAATATAATTTCATATATAATTAATTTTATATAATAAAATATTAATAATATTAATTTTATATAATAAAGTAATAATATTAATATCAATAATACTATACAAAACATATTAATTTTATACAATATAGTTTTTAATTGTTGAAATAATCAAGACATCGTACTCGACGACAACACGACTCCAATAGCAAAAGATTACTTCGTTAATAGTCGCGGATGTTGAGCAGAAATGCGAGAAACGTGGAACGGGCGTTATAATTCTCCTTTAATCTCGGTCTTATTTCCGCTCACGTGTTCATCTTGTAACGAGAGATGCTAATCTACTCGCGCACGGGGATACACGTACTTTACGGCGGCGCTATCGTACATGCATATTTTCCATCTATGCGATGTTCACGCCGCGGAAGAGCAAACAGCCCGATAATATAGCGGCAGGGTACGCGCGATAGTCGGTTGCTATAAGTCACGGAACAATAGAGTCGGTACTTATTCCACCTCCTTTGAGCGTCCTGAGTTACGACGCCGTGCGTTTTAACGAGTTGACTCCTCTGACTCGAGTCAACGTTTACGTCCCTCGACGCGTAATCAACCAACACTCGGTACGTATCGTGCGACGAGAGAATTTACGACGCTCCGATTTAATCGTTGATAAAATTGCGAAATAATTGATCCATTAATCATTAGCCCGCGTACATTTGTTTCGCGTCATCATTAGAGGGCAAACCGCAAACCGGTCACGAATCTTATACCGTCCATTTTTCGAGAGGTTCGATCTGGACAAACGGATGATTCACATGTGAATTATATAACTGGCATATTAGAAATGATTTGATCTAAATATAAAATACGTTAAGTATTTACGTTGGACGTAAAATGCACGAAGTTTCAGATGCTACTATAAGAGATTTAATTTTAATATTAGGTATACAAATAAGTTTCCGCCGTTTGACAAAAGTTGGCGCCACCAGTAAGTTATGGTTAAAATTGTCAGATGTAAAACGTCCTTATCGTAAGATTGGACATCAGTCAATAACATAACCTTAAAATATTAGTGATTTTTTTATCAGTATAATATATCAGTATAATATTCTTTTGTGTGCGAAAATGTCGAGTTTTGAGCCGAATAAGCGTCATTTGCGGCAACTTTTGATTTACTTCTTCAATTTGAAGAAATCTGCAGCTGAGGCGTATCGATTGCTTGTAGAAGCATATGGTGAGGCTGTCTTAAGTGAGAGAAGTTGTCGTGAGTGGTTTCAAAAGATTAAGAACGGTGAATTTGACATAGAAGACAAAGAACGTAGCGGAAGGCCGAAAGTGTATGAAGATGCGGAATTGGAAGCATTATTGGATCAAGATTCGTGCCAAACGCAAGACGAACTTGCACTTACATTGGAAGTGACTCAAAACATTAAGTTCCGTTCTTTCACAATAAATGCCCAATTTTTGATAAAAAACGGCGGAAACTTATTTGTACATCTAATAATATTAATGCAACAACTATGAGGAAGCAAAAAGGGAAAATCCCGTTTTGTAAAAGCACAAGATATTTTCTTCATGTTCACCAATTAGCACAGAATGACACGACTTTAGTTTTAAAAAGATTGATCTAATTATACTAGGGTGTCTTCTTTATTTTCAAAGAGAAATAAAATTCCTCTAAATATACAGGGTGGCCCCAAATATTCCAGTCAGACTTTGAGATCTTATAGGAAATTTAATTCTGAAGAAAAAATTTTTGTACACAAATTCATTTAAGAGGGCACCTCGAAAAATGAGTACATCTAAGTTTTTTTTTTTTTGCATAGCGACAAATTGATAAAAATTTTTTACTTTTCTTACGATATTAATACGATATTATTAACTAGCTAAATAAAAATTTCCAGTTTAAAAAAAATTATTTTTTTAAAGTTTTGAGAATATTTGCAGAGCTCCTTCAAATTTTAAGTGGCTGCACGGTGTGCATGAAAACGTTCGTTAGATCATATCCGAAATCAAAAACACAAGCTTCTCTTTATTAAATACATATATTAATAGTTATCTGCTATCCAAGCGTTGAAAAAATAAAAAAAATAAAAATATTCGCATCTTTTAAAAAAAGATATTTTTTTAAGCTAAAAATTTTTATTTAGACACTTGATAATATCGTATCAATATTATTAAAAAACAAAAAAAGAAAACAGTTTTTGTGAAATCGTTGCGCTGCAAAAAAATCTAGAAGAAGTGCTCAGTTTTCGAAGGTTCAAACGGATATGCCCCCTTTAAAAAAACTCACTATCATATGCATATATTTGCTCTTACATATTCAAATCTCGTCGAGTATTGCATACGTAGGCTTTCTATCTTGTTCGGCAAGAGTAATAAGACGGTTGTATTCGAGGGGATCATATTTCGGGGGTCCAAGGTGCGGTCGCCCAAGCCGGGTATATAATCGATTTCACCGATCGTGAATCCCAGCAGCGATCGGAAACCGATTCCTTGTAATACGTCCCATTGTCTACGGTTTTCGACAGCATCTCGTTCAAAAGTCGACACGTACGCCTTGATTGTAATCTTCTAACATAATGATTTAGACGGCAGTGTGGGAGAAACTACCCGAACGAGCGCGCCTGAATGCTGTTAGTCATTCCCGTTCTTAGCTTCATCGCTTCTAGCTCTTGTAGCAAAGGATGCGCGTGATTTATGTAAATAGCGAATAGCTGCTCGGCACACGAGCCGAGATCCCACTCTCGGGGTGATTCTCTTCCGGTATCATGAGAGGTCACGATCGTATAGTTTATTCGCAGAAACTATAACGCGTTATCATCACGGAAAACGGGACTTTATTGATCCGGCGCGGACTTTATTGATCCGAGAAGACGTCAAATATATGTATATGCGGAATCATTAGATCGAATACTAACGTTCATTTCAATTTCTCTTCAATCGTATCGCGTAAAATAGTCGAGTGATCGGACGAAATAGTGAATAGTGAATCGATAGAGAATGAGAAAATGAAATTTTCCGGCGCACAATTTATCGCAAGATAAAACTTATTATCAAAATCTTTAAGTTTCGACAAATTACAAAAATCTTCAACTTCAATATTTTATGATTATTTTGCCGCGTTTTTTTTTTTTTTTTTTTTTTTTATACAAATCTTTATAAAGTAAATTATTTGTAAAATAAATATTTATAAGGATACACAAGCGTCAAGAGTAATTCAAGGGAACACGTGCCGTGTTGGTGGTCGTGATCAAAAGAAATTCCTGAGGAGATTAAGGCGCTGTAAAACTTCGGGCGACACATTCGTCTGTTCATTAGAGACATAGGCATGAATACGGCGCGGCTTTATAAGATTCACGTCGAGTTCGTTAATTTGTAACCAGCTTGGTGGATACGAGCTCGGGAGACGACAGCATCGACATAATCCGCTGAGCAAACCAAGTTACGATAGCGTAACAAACCTTGAAAAAACATGACGACAGAGAGATATCTCCTTGCCATCTCGAGCTATTCGAGATAAGAGCAGGTTTTTAATATCAGAGAGATTTTGCAAAGTGTTGTCGACGAACATGACAATTCATATTAAGCGAACTCGCATGCATGTCAAGATTATGGAGATTATTATATCGGACATTGAACATGTTTGAAAAAAATCGTCTAATATGATTGTTAAATAAAAAGAAGAAATATATAGTTTCAAAACTTGTTAAAAAAAAAAAAAAAAAAAAAAAAAGTATTTCTATTACGAGATGCTATTAAATTACGAATAAAATGAATAAAATTATTGGATATAAAATATATGTATTATATATTCATATACGTTTTGAATTTAACTGATAGGCTTATGAATGATATCTCAGGTTATTTCGAAATTTTAAACCAAGACATAGATTGGTATGAAGCTCTTAAATTTTTTCTTTTTTCTACGAATACATACATGGTAACTCCCATTCGTTTGAACAGACAATACGTGATGTCTACGTCTTCTCATTAACATCACGCGAACAATGCATCTCATTAGAATAAAAGAAAAAAGACCATCTCGATTGCTTCGTGCATTAATTACGTCTGCCGATATCTAGTGCACCTGAAACAGCTGTAAGACTGAATGGACGCCGACTTTACGACGATCTTTTCTTATGATGTATCGCTCATGATTAAGGCCCATCCACTCATTCAAACAGTAAATTTCGGAGTCTCCAACACATTTAAGAAGATCAGAAAATTCTCTATCTCTTTCCTCGGTGTATTAACTATGTTTAAAACCAGACTGCCGAACTCTCTATGTAAAATAATATATTAATATTACAAATTCTCGGGAAGATGTAGCAATGGCAAGGTGTATCAATAATTCTACAACATGGAAAACTCAACTCTCGTTTTGCAGATGCTAGGTCGGTTATTAACCCGCATCTCTATTCTACTCTCCCAACTCGATCTGGTTATCTGATTGCGACATGCCAATAGCGTCACCCGGTCTGCGAGTTTTTAAGTTACTCAACAACTTAACAACCTTGAATTTTTCTTCTGTTTGGGTTCGTCTATCGCTGAAAAATAACAACGATTGCAATAAATTGCTATTATATATATTTAAATAAAATTTACATTTTTCACGCATTAATAAATCTGCTAGGAATACTTAAATTATCCTTTCGTCGTAAAAGAAATTTATTCAGCTAAAATTTCTAATTTAAAATAATTTATCCACCTTTTTTCGCATAATATAGAGTCACTTATATATCTTCTAAATATTTTACTGTAATTATTTCCAGCGCTATTTCGCACGTGTAACTGGTTCTGTTTGTTTATACATATGCGGGTACATTTTACATACGCATGTAAATGCATGGCAATGATGTACGGCAACAGATGTATCTTTGCCATCCGATAAATTACGAACGCGTGGTATCAATGCGGGTGTGAATAACCGACGCGTATCTCCAAGCTGTCTTGGGATATTAATTGATAGGGTTATCAAGAGATATCAAGTCTTGATATTGTCCTGTCTTGTCTCAAAATTCGAGGCGGGATCGAAACAAGATTTTTTAATTAGTTATCAGGACTATGCTAAATTAAGATTGTCAAGGTTATTAGTTTTTGAAAAGGCTAAAATATGTATTAGGTGTACAACTTTGCTTCCGCCGTTTTCCTATAGATGGCTTTAGCGGTAAGTAGTGGTCGAAATAAAATAGATCATAGACGTCATGCAATAAACTTGGGCATCTGTCGACATAACCCCATAGAAACATTAGTCGATTTGTGTCTGCGTCATAAAGTTATTCTCGATTGAAAATGTCAGTTTACGAGCCAAATTCTCGTCATTTGCGGGAGGTTTTAATTTTCTGCTTCGATATGAAGAAATCTGCGGCTGAGGCTCATCGAATGCTCTCAAATACTTATGGTGAAGCCGCTATTAGTGAAAGAACGTGACGTGAGTGGTTTCAACGCTTCAAGAACGGTGATTTTCGCGTCGAAGACCGGCATAGCGGTGGAAGAGAGAAGGTTTTCGAAGATGCAGAATTGGAGGCATTACTTAATGAAGACTCGAGTCAAAGTCAAAAAGAATTGGCACGATCATTGGGAGTGACTCAACAAGCAATTTTAAAACGCCTCATAAATGTATAACCAGTTTTTTACAATAAAGCCTCGAATTTCGGGAAAAAAACGCCGGAAGCAAAGTTGTACACCTAATATATTTGTATATTAAATTAAATTTGTATTGTAAATTAAATGAGAGAAAAATTACTATATTATACAAACTGAAAAAATTTTACTTAATAAATAAAAATATTTGTTTTAAACATGTTATATTATATACGTATATAATAATATTTTTTTTTCTTTTTTTTTTTTGGAAGTAAACAAATGATATATATACAATAACAATAATCTTAAATCATATTGTAAAGATCATATGTTAAATATTATTTTAAGCAATTGTTCAGTATTAGATAAAAATTTTTAACGAAAACGAGACAAGACGAGATTTTTCTATCAAGATTTAATCAAGACCAAGACCATTAGATATTTAAGTCTCTAAAAATTTTCAATACCAATACAATATTTTTATAAATGTTGTCTCGTCTTGAATCCTGTGCAATCCTATTAATTAATACAATTGAGCCCCTTATCAATCGAATCTTGATTGTCAGTTCGATGTTTAAACCAAGTGACATTTACAATCCGTGTCAAGCGGAATCAAGCGATCTGACATGCAAAACTCTACTGCTTGCTGTCATTAATCCGGTGATTGCTCGATGCTGGTTTGTATGATATATCGTTAACGAGTTAAAGGGTTAATGAAAGATCGGCGATCGTTTAACATTCTGATGAATGTGGATTTAAATCGTGAAGAAAATCCCGCCACGCTCAAGATAATCAGATTAGACAATCGCGTCTGGAAATCTCGGGCGCAATTAGCATGCAATTAATGATATGATTATGCTGCTAGAAGATGTACGATTTAAGCTATACAAGCAAAGATTCGTTATCATGACACTAATATATTCCAAATATACAAAATTAATATGGAAATAAATATAAACCGTGTATTTTAAAATAATATGTTTAAGTATATCTATGCTCGTGAGATATTATATAATAATTTAAAATATTTTAAATCCAAGTGCTACTCGTAATAAATCTAAATCTTTAAATTTGCAAAGTTTAAAAAATTGAATAAAAAATTATGGTACAAAAGCGTTATCTCTCTCAAGTACCATATAAAGGATATAAAATAATATAATTAAATAATCTGCGATCTATTCTGATAACATTTCGATCTTGCCCAAAAGTGCATTCGCAATATTAAATATTGAAATATTAAATAATAAACACACGCATATATCTATTTATTAAGGCATTATTGAATTTGTTTTTCCATTATAATATAACCAATTCTATCTTCTGACATGTAACATTAAAGTCGACAATGAATCTTTCATTTTCTCGAATTTTTATATTTAATATTTAATTTAATATTTAATTAAAAATTTTATGTTTAAGATTTAATATTTAATTTAAATATATCTTTTTATATTGTATTTATAAAAAAATAAAAATATAATTATATATACAGGGTGTCCCATTTTAAAGGACCCACTCAAATATCTCAGAAACACTGCGTTAAATCGAAAAATGTTTCAAACAAAAGTTGTGTGGTTTCAAGGGGGCCATGAGATGGTGTCATTGGTTTGATCTTGGATGGCATCGTTAAGGTCAAGTCAAGGACACCTTTAATTTCTTAAATGGAGCCCCCTATTTTTTATTGCATATTCTTATAGCCTATGTCGAGATCTTTCCAAAACACTATAATAAAGTATTTTTTCATTAAGTACTTTTTGAGTTATATTTTATATTTTAATCTGACTTATATTTTGATATAAAAAATAAAATATTTCGTAAAATATTCAGTTTTCGATAATCTTACCGTAATACTTTTATGTACAGAATAATGAGACCCTTGAAGCCACACAATTTTTGTTTGAAACATTTTTCGATTTAACGCAGTGTTTCTGAGATATTTGAGTGGGTCCTTTAAAATGGGACACCCTGTATATATATATATAATATATTTTTATACATATATGTATTTAAAGGTGTATTTTATATAAAATGTTGTTGACCTCGGGAAAGCCTTGTAGCAAAAGTATCATTAACCCCTTTTTCATCGGCAAACAGTTTAATATTCTCATAAATACGCGGATTAACCATACAAACGTACAGTAACGTGCGTTCGCGAGCGTGATGTCGGCTATGCTGATCGACATTTTACGGGGTTCCACGGGATCGTGTCCATCTCGTTTATATCCCGGCAAAAAGTCGTCCAACGCTTTTGTAATCGGAACGGATCCTGGCGCGGTCGTCTTTCCATTCGCTCGTCGTCCTTACCTTTATCTGACATCGCGGCATTGTGTGCAGCGTAAGGCTGTAGCTAATGAGTGTGGCTGTAGCGCTAATTAATGAACGGCGTAAACGGCATAAATCATGTCTCGCGATTGTAGACTTTATAAAAGAACGTGTCCGATTAATCGCAAAAAATTACAGGCAGCGAATAAAACTGGCAACATGTACTCATTACAAGAGAGATGAAAAAAAGAAATTTTTTTTCTTCTTTAAAAAATTTGAGACACGGATCAGCGAGAGATTTGGCGGATGTGATTATTTGAATTATTCTCAATTAATATACACCTAATAATTTATATTTCAATAATATTTGCCAATTCTTTTGACTTTCTCGGATTTTACGAAAACAAATAAATATATTAAATATATTAAATATTATCAAATACTATGCTCGCGTTCCTTTTGTAACATTAGCCATTACAGGAATCGATACAAGATATTGCAGACAAGCAGTTGTCTTAGTAAGGACTGTTAACGGTTTCGTTACCGATCTCGATGCGAGTTACGACTTCAATTTCTCGTATCGTTGAAATGCGAGAACGAAGTCTACTCAACTAATTGCGCCGATGCAAGATTGAAACATGCAGCTCATACAGTAACACGGTAACAGTGATGACAAAATTACGCACCAGTTGTTATTAACTGTAATTACGGGCACGAAAGAGCGATCTTTTTTGCACTTTACGTCACCGCCGATGGTTACCTGACACGTGTCACGAGCGCTGTTTATTTCAAATGTTACTGCTCCGAGAGTGAGGATCGTGAAACGTATCGATATGATATATGGCCATCGTGTAACTAATACCACACTGGCTAGACCAAATGATACCGCGAAAGCCAACGAATCTTGATACGAAATAAAGGTATACCCACATCCGTAATCGTGATCGGCACACAATCATTTATTCTAGAAACGCGTCATAAAATTAATTATTTTTAATTAGAAATATAAACTGCTAGTAATTTTTATTAATTTATTACAAAAATGGCGATCTCACAGATACAATACCAAAAAACGTAAATGGCACATGTAAATTATCTCAGCAGACGTAACGACATATACATACATATATACCATATATATATATATATATATATAATTCCTTATTACTGCATTACTGAAGAATGCTCAGGCGAATTTTATTACGGATTTATTGCCATTGGTCTTAGTATCCGTTTCTACGACCGAGAATATCGCGGTGTCTTTTTCTTTCCTTTATACTAAAACCGTATCATCCGATTAGAGACTAATCGGATGAGCACCGTCACGCTAGTTTTGGAATACTCGGGCGAAAAATTATTCGAGACCGTAGACATTTTACGACGAACGTAAAGTTCTTGCCGCGGAGACTATCCGGCCGGATGCATTCTCCCTCAAATGACGTTTAAAGATATGGTAATAAAAAATAAGACGGAATAAGCATTCCGTTGTGTGTCAAGCTTAAAGCACCGTTTCTGTTGCGACACTGACAGCTCGCCTCGTGTCAACACTGACAGTCGAAACCTCGGGATCGTTTTGCAATAGTTATTACGCTCTTCGACCACCCTGATAGCTATATTGTGAAATCTATAGAGATTCTAGGTGTACCATGTACGTTATGACTTTTACTTGCTGGAAATCCTCAAAAATTCTCGCGATGTTAAAATATTAACTTTCTTTTTGAAAAAATTTTTTTAATAATATAAATTTCTTAAATAAAAATCTTGATACTGTAATAATTTTTATGACACGTTGAAAATCAATAGTCGCATAAAATAATACTTATTGTACACTCTTAGATTGACAATCTCTTGAAATTAGAATTTCTCTTGAAAGTCGAGCCGAGCTGCGCGATTGAAATTTCTAAAACATTATACAGACGAGGGAGAATAAAAACAGAGCAATGTAAGATATATTTTTAACGAAAACACGAACCCCAGAACACTTTGGATCCCTTCAAGAAACGACTTGCATCGTGCAAAAACATATTGATATCAACGCCAAACCCGCTTTCGATGCGGTTGTACACCGCGACATGTATATGTCTTGGACACATTTTGACTGACATCTGGGAGAGTATTTGAGTAGTATTTGTATAAAAGAACAAGACAAATTTTTAATTAATTAAAAGTTTGGCTAAGAATCTATTCTGTAAGAACATTGAATTAAAAGATGAAAAAATAATTTATTAAACATTTATTAAACATTTAAAAATAATTTATTAGACATTTATTATATTTCAATGAAACTTCATCTTTAGTTTAGGAACTTGAATTTGATAATAGCCAGATAAAATTCGACAACATTGAAAAGAGGAAATTTTATTCGATTCCGACCCATCCACAATCTCCACTAAGGCAATATTAATTCCGAATCCATATTTGCGAATGTTGCTTACATCATAAGGATTCATGTTTGAATATTCGCTCGATAAAGTCGCGCGGCAAATATTTGCACACAAATTAACATAACATTATTTGTAACTTGTTTCGCCGTTTTTCTCCCAGTAGTTCGTAAAAGGATCTTGTCGCGTATGTAAATTTGCAGTCGCAATGCAATACAATTACCTCATTCATTCCGCTCTCTCCCTCACTTCTGTAAAAGAACTATTCATTCGATTACGCACCCCGCGACGCGCAAACACCCTCGTTGCTTCTCCACTTTCTCGAAAGATATGCTTACTTAGTATCCTCTTTCATGGCTTGCGGGCTATTTGCTTGAGTCTGATCGATTTATCCTGCGTTTGCTCAATCAATATCAAAGCCGTGTTTTACTTGCTAATTATACGGCGCTGAACTGCAATCACTCGAAAATCATCGTTTAAAGCAAGCACCTTTTTTTTTTTTTTTTTTTTTTATCAAACGCCGGTCAATGCGCGTGTTTTACCGTTTCACGAAGTTCCTTAAACTTTTATCGCCGTTTTTAATTTAAATTTCAAAACATTTAATGTCTCAATACGTCTTTATGATCTTCTAATTTGTCCCTCTATCTTTCCTAGTATGTTCATATAACATTTCTAACATCATAGTACAATAATTTAGTCATCTCGCACGATTTAATTATGCTGTTAATATAATCAAATTAATTTTCTAACACGTGAAAGATCACAAGGCGGCAGATGTGACAAGACTCGATTATCTTATTTTTAATATTATTCGCGTGCGTAAAAAGCAATTTTGATCGCATTTGAAATAGAACGTGTCTCTACGTAGCTTCCTCGTTAAGAATCAGGATTTCGACATGTCCCGGAGGCAGAAAGGATACCCGATCTTGACCAGTACAACTATCTCCGTTGGCAAGGTGTTAAGAAACGCCCATGTCATCACTCCCTACATTCTTCTGCCATTTTTTATGATGATAAATGTCTTATGGATTATTTACTCGCTGTTCGACGACGTGTCGCCCTTGTCGGTATTCGACAAAGAAGACTGTTATTTTGGTATATATTAGCGTCGTAGACAATTTAATTCCTATCATTCATCTATCATTGTTAAAACGCGAAACATCTTCTTGATTGAGTCCCCTTATTACTATTTTATTTTACACAGGATGATTCAGACCGAGTGTAACAAAGTTTGACAGATTCTTTGGGAGGCCAAATATTTTGCAACTTCGATGACTATCTAAAATGAAAAAAAAAAAAAAAAAATTGAGAATAAGATCTATATATGTTCATATGACATTTTTTACTCAGACCGAACCTCCCCGAGAATCCGTCAATGTCTGTTACACTCGATTTGTATCACCCTGTATAATGATAGAACATTTTTAGCAAAGTAAATTGTGTATCGAAGAAGATATCGGAAGAATATAATATATAAAAATCTAACGATAGATAAATGATAGTCCTTTACAAAATTATCTCTAAATTAAAGCGAACATCCAACTTATCGCGATTTATTGTAGTATCGTTGATTAAAGGAATATTCTCTTCTCTTCCGAGATATTTCGTATACCTGTCTTATTTGAAATGCAGAACATTTAAAGAGCTGTAGTTGAAGGGCAGCAGACATAAATAATCTCAATGAAATATGCTACTTTTTAATTCTGTCTACGCGCTTACGTAACACGTCGCCGTCGACGATAAAACACAGACAGAGAGAGAGAGAGAGAGGAGATGACGTTATGTCAAAAAGAATATCGATACGTGAATAAGGTAACAAGGTATTCCGTGTAAATTTATTCGCGTGTCAACCAGTTTTATTCTCCTTTCATCTTCGTTTGTTGGGAGCACCCAACAATTTTACGCAAAAGTCAATTATTTTATCCCATTTTAATCCATCGAATTTAAAGATTCGAATTTCTTTTTCTGTATAAAATAGAATTAGATCTGGAAAAATTAAGAAAAAATCACGAACAATCCCTCGCGTTCGCCAAGGGAATCGTACAAGATATTTTCAAATTAATGAATATGCAACGAGTTCCATGTGCGAAAGCTAAAAGGTGTAATACGTTATAACCGCGATATCTTCATTAGCTTGTGATAATTCGTTCGCGTAATCTAACTGGCAATAAAAGTGAAATCGTGTATCACGTCACGTGAAAAATATCTTTGCTCGAGAAGATTATACATAGATGCATGCTTAATCTATAAACACGCGTAATATCGCTCCACCGATGCATCATTATTCATTCATGCAAAAATAAGATGCGTTAATTGAAATACCAAAACTGGTATAATTAGCGAAAGGGGTTTCGTGCTTTTATGTTGTAAAAAAATTTTATACGGTCTTGCAATGAATGACAAAATAATGAACAAAGAAATTAAAATTACTTTATAACCTTTTTATCTTTATCTAAAATTGTGTGATGTATATTCATTGCGATATTAAGTACTTATAACTCTATACGCATATATGATTATATGTATATATATTATTACTGGTAATTAAATAAATGGTATTGTAAAATAATTAGTAAATCCGTCGAATTAATATTATATTGTAATAATCAACAAATATCTTGTTAGAAAAGCTGTAAGAATATTTCATATACAATAATTATTTAATTTAAGAAACTTGATATTTATTATTTAATATACAATATATTTTATTCGTAGCTTGATTATAACACTTTGTTTTATTAATAAATCTTTCTTTTTTTTTTCTACGCACGTTTGCATCGTCGATAGCAATTACCGATTATTTACATAGCAACAACAGCTTATTCTGACATTCGGCGAAAGAAAAAAAAAAAAAAAAGGCAAATCTTGCTCGCACTGCATCATTTTGTCTAGATCTCTTCCGTATGTTTTAATTACACATTACATTATTTCGTTCATATCTCGCAATAAATATATCGTATTGAATTTGTCGGATAGCGTTTTTACAGCTTTCCGCATGAGAAACCGATCCATTCACCCGCGTCCATCTTGTTTAAAAACTGGATTCTAACGACACTTAAAACACGCAAAACTTTTGATCTTAAAAACTGCAACTATATATTTTATTCGTCAATCGTGTTTACTGCAATCGGAAGTTGTACTGATATTGTTCGAATAAGAATATATTGAATAATTAATTAATATCGTAATAACAATAAAAAAACAAGGGTATATGTATACATTACAATTTTTAATCTTTTAAAAAATTATGTAACGAGCAATATTCTTATGTAGAGGTAATATTATATAATAGAGGGAGACATATGAATATATGTACAGCAATTAAAATTAAAAATCATTAATTATACTTTTTAGATTAGCTAATTAGATTTCCTATAAATTAATATGAGATTGTGACTTTACCAACAAAACGTCGCGTTACCAGAATGAGAATCAATAATATCTCTCACATTTTATTTGAAAAGCGTCGCCGCTATAACGCATCTGCGTATAATTCGCGAAATACGCGAGACGCGATACTTTATTATCTTAATCAGATTTGTCGCATCCTAAATGGGGAACGTTTTAAAAGCTGTTAATTACGGATATTCGCCTTCAAAGGCGAAAGTATAATCTCATTACAGCTCGACATTCTGTGAAAAATGCAGTCGATCTTGTTCCCTCCATGAAGAGAGAAACTTAGTAGGTACTCTCTCTAATAGATCATATCGTATATATATTGCGACAAGTAGAAATTTTATAATATCAGAAATAATTACGCAATGTATCACATTTTTATAATAATAATTGCATTTTACAATCCTTAGTGAAAAAGAATTAATATATTATAATATTAATGCAACAACTATGAGGAAGCAAAAAGGGAAAGTCCCGTTTTGTAAAAGCACAAGATATTTTCTTCATGTTCACCAATTAGCACAGAATGACACGACTTTAGTTTAAAAAGATTGATCTAATTATACTAGGGTGTCTTCTTTATTTTCAAAGAGAAATAAAATTTCTCTAAATATACAGGATGGCCCCAAATATTCCAGTCAGACTTTGAGATCTTATAGGAAATTTAATTCTGAAGAAAAAATTTCGTATAAGCATGGATCGAAAAATGCTTTCTTAAGAAGTTATCGCTCAAAAACTTCTGAAATCGTGATTATTTTACACATTTTTCCAAATATCATAGAAAATGTGCGTCTTTTTAACAAAAAGTACCGAAACAAAAGTTGTAGAAAATTAAATTATCTTTCAAATGAGATCAAAATAATTGTTGTACGTTCCATAGATTTTGATGTAAGCAGTTTCAAACGTACAAAAAGTGCTTTTGTTACTTATTGTTAAGATCGATTAAAAGTTGAATCAGGAGGAAATCCGTAAAGTCGACTAGATCGGTGTCATTACTCGATGCCGAAAGTGTATTGGAACTAGGGGGAGACATATTGAGAACAGTTAGTTTTTTCACGTCTTTATTTATTCTCTACTACGTGCTATTTTAGCTTAAAAAAATTTATTTTACTTTCATAAAAAAAAGATTTTTATTTCTTATCTTTATCATTTTTTCAAGAAATTTATTAAGTTTCATTTTCTTTTTATTTCCTTTTTCTTTTCACCTTTTGCTCTTCCTTTGCATCAAAGGTTTTCGAGCGATAACTTCTTAAGGAAGCATTTTTCGACCCATGTTTATAAGAAATTTTTTGTTCAAAATTAAATTTCCTATAAGATCTCAAAGTCTGGCTGGAACGTTCGGGATCACCCTGTATATAATAATCTATTACTCACATCGTGCAATCGTGTACAATCGTTGCAAAAATGACACAGTTTATTTCAATAAAATTCAATAATATCGATCGTTACGACATAACGTGAGACTCGTCGTAAAATAATTGTCAACGCTAATAGTTCATAATTATCTCTTTTGTTTAGATTACGCGGAACAAGGCAAGATAATAAAAAAGAAATAAAAGATATTGTCGAGTACGATTACACAGATCTGGTGAACATCGTTATGCATAAGTAGCCGAGAACGAGCGAATAAACGCGCGTCGAAGGGATGCGGTTTCTCATTAAGAGCCCCAGACACCTCCCTCCTTTCCGACGATGAAAAGTTCATCGAGGCGGATCTCGTGTTGCGCGATTCGCGATGAAGGACAGCATTTCATTTCCATAATTAAATTAGCCGCGCGTCCCGAAAATTCGTCATCGTGTAACGACGACGAGACGAATAATTTCGTTACCGCCCGTTCTCGGAGAGGCTGCGTGTCCACCCCCTCGCTCCTCGCGCACTCATCACGTCTCCTTTCTCTCTTTCTTTTTTTCGCGCACGCTGCCAACGAGCACGTGCATTGACATTTACCATCTGGCCGACTGGATGACGTCGTCCCGGTCAGCAATTGAACGTAATGATATTCTGTTACAGTTCCGGGCGGTACATTTTATATCGCCCTTTCTCCTCTCCCCCTTTCTCATTCGTACCCGCAACAAGTCTCACCAACAACATCGTTACGTTGGTTGGCCATTGACCGACCTTCGCAGTTGAACTGCGCGCACTCCACAATCGCTCGGGCGATTCTTCCTCGTGCCTTAAAGGCGAATCTACGCGACGCTATTTTAATTAACGACGTCGAACATCGGGTTTTTTTTTCGAAAATTTTATCTCCTACGAGACGACGTTATTTATCCGAAGAAGATGAACATTTAATATCCGTTTATTGAGTATCAAAATTTTTTATTTTTTCGACGCCATTTTCAAAATACGGTCAATGATACTAAATTATATTTTCTAATCCGCTCCTAATGTTTTCTGCTACCAATTTATATATTTTTTTTATTACATAATTGAGAGAGCGATGATGATAGCGAATCGCGCGAATTCGCCCTAAGCACGTACGCTTAATCTAGGAAGATTAATACTTGCGAGAAGAATGCGGTTCTTTTTCCTACGCTCGTTTCGCGCTCACACACTTGTTAAAGGAGATCACTCTGCGGTCGTAGCTCATAACTCGTGACAGTTGCAAAAGGGATGGATCTACCGGTATGCGAGTTGCGTGTTGATGGCACATTGAGATTAAATGCGTTCAGAAGCGAGTTTGCGCTTCACGATGTCGCGATATGCATTTCATGATATTTGTGCGTCTTTATTTTCAAAGAGAAATAAAATTCCTCTGAATATACAGGATGGCCCCGAACGTTCCAGCCAGACTTTGAGATCTTACAGGAAATTTAATTCCGAAGAAAAATTTTCTATAAACATGGGTCAAAAAAATGCTTTCTTCAGAAGTTATTGCTCAAAAACCTCTGAAATCGTGATTATTTTACACATTTTTCCAAATATCATAGAAAATGTGCGTCTTTTTAACCAAAAGTACCGAAACAAAAGTTGTAGAAAATTAAATTATCTTTCAAATGAAATCAAAATGATTCTTGTACGTTCTATAGATTTTGATATAACCAGTTTCAAGCGTACAAAAAGTGCTTTTGTTACTTATTGTTAGATCGATTAAAGTTGAATCAGGAGAAAATCCGTAAAGCCGACTAGATCGGTCATTACTCGATGCCGAAAGTGTATTGGAGCTAGAGGGAGACATTTTGAGAACAGTTAGTTTTTTCACGTCTTTATTCATTTTCTACTATTACGTGCTATTTCAGTTTAAAAAAATTTATTTTATTTTCATAAAAAAAAAAAAAGATTTTAATTTTTTATCTTTATCGTTTTCTCAAGAAATTTATTAAATTTCATTTTCTTTTTACTTCATTTTCTTTTCACCTTTTGCTCTTCCTTCGCATCAAAGGTTTTCGAGCGATAACTTCTTAAGGGAGTATTTCTCGACCCATGTTTATAGGAAATTTTTTGTTCAGAATTAAATTTCCTATAAGATCTCAAAGTCTGGCTGAAACGTTCGGGGCCACCCTGTATACAAATGTTATATTTAAATTTATAAAATAGATTCCAAAAAATATCCCACATATCAAAACTAATTACGCTAAAAATTATTAAGGAAACATCCTGTGATATTTATAATTATGTATCAATATGGGAGAAATAAAAAAAAATTCTTTCTCAATAAACGCTTTCGAGAAAGATCTTACGGGAGGAGGGGAGGGGATAAGCATTATTTTCGCGATTCGCGAAAATGCAACGGTCGCGAGATACGGCTCGCGTCAACTGGCCACGTGTCTGTCTTAACAGCTCTCGTAAAAACTCGATCATCGATCGGCGATATAAAAGAACACTTCGTAAGACGATGATTCCACCTGCTCGGAGCTCGAGAAAGAGAGAGAGAGAGAGAGAGAGAGAGAGAGAGAGAGAGAGAGAGAGAGCAAAAGGAACGGCCATTATATCGGCCGCGATGTAGAGACCCTATACGTGATTAACGATTAATGATCATCTTTTAGTGATGTCTACATGGACAGTCGCCACTTGACTATATCTTATCCGTCACACACTGAGGTGTAGTTAATGGTCTGACGATGGGATATGATCTGTATTGAATCAATGAGATGTATGCGAGATCGGTGAAAGAAGAAGAAGAAATATCGAGCCAGTATGACGTCGTCAAGTCTCGAATACGTGACGGACAATATTTCTCTCTTCGTACACGATATTTATAGTCTTTCACGATGCTACATCGACTGTGATATATATATATATATATATATATATATATATATATATGTGTGTGTGTGCGTATAAGTATACGCTATTTTTATATGATCGCAAGCTAAAAAAAAGTAAACTATTTTTGATAAAATATTCAGCATCGAGAGAAAAGTACACGTGCATGCGGTGGTTCCTCGTGCACGAAACTCGACGTACGTGCAATTCGAACGAAATACAATGGCGGTAATTTACTCATTGACGACATGCACGGAGGGGAATAATCACAAGCGATATTACGACAATCAGAGTGGCGACATGCTCCGAGGATGAGGAAGGGAGAATTGCGCGTGCGAACACTTTAGGTGGGATTATTAGTGCGTGATCTATTAAAGAGAAAGGCGTATGATTCATATATACACAACATAATCATGTTCATCTGATACGGTAGAGATTTCATACTAGAATTGAGACTTCAAAAATTGATGTCAAGTCGATGTAAAAATATCTATAATTAGAAATATATCCGATATGCGTGAATATATTTTAGAAAGATAACGTTATTCGTAGTTTACTTAAAAACAAAATCTTACCAGATTATAATATATGATATAATGCCAATATTTCCAAACTCGATGTTAAATTATACAAGGTATTAGATTGTAAATGCAATCTGGTATATACACGTAAAACATCTTAGATATAATTATGAGTCAATTTAAAAAGATTTTTATAAAGTAATCATACGGAGTAAGCATTACTTAATGACTTAATTCTATAAATTACGAAAACAGTCACGGAAGAAATTAATATCAAATGATAAAAACTATTTAATTATTCAAATATATATGATATGCATATCAATATTTTAGGGGATTATAACTCTTTCTAAAAAAAAAAATTATTTGCGATAACGATGCACGTAATAAAATAAACATCTGTTCTAGTCACTTTAAATAAGATAAAAAAATTAATATTACAGTGTTATTTATAATTCTATAATTATATAAATATATTATACTTAAATTTGTAAAATTATCTAACATAATTTTTTTTTTTTTTTTTTTTTTTTTTTTTTTTTTTTTTTTGGTCAAAGATTTCAAAGCTAGAATTTGCAGATAAATTTCGCATTTTTTATGCTGATACATCTTTTTTACATAAGCAGTTCTTTTATCAACAAATATCGATTCTCTTTTACGTCATTAATTTTCGCATGTGAGTATAGGATCAATGTTTCCTCCATATTTCAATAGCAGTGCAAGCGTATAAAAAAAATATATATATATAATCTACAATATCTCGATTTTACCAATAAGAAATGTCATTCGTACGTCATCATCAGTTTCGTCAAACCATCATTCTTCTGTAGAATTGTGTTATTAATTTCCCTGCTGATTTCATCGGAAAATTAAAATCTATTATTAGGCCTAATGCCTTCCTTGCACCGTTGCCCACAATCGAACGATTGTTTCCGCGTAATTGTCATTTCCGACTCACGATTGATATCATTTCTAGGACTGACCATAAGAGTGATTCAAGTGCATTGTTCCCCCGATCGTATGACAAGTACTTCGAGTAACGATGCTCGAGGTGCACGAGCTGTGACTCGCGATTTAGCGTCCTCATTCGCATAATTATAAATTAATGAGCGAGGATTAAAGAGAAGCCATTAGCGCTCACAGTTATTACGAATAGAAGGAGACATAGGGGAATTTTTTAAATTAATCCCTTCGGCTAAAATCGATGGAGATACATATTTATGTGCGCCCTGTACATGGATGTATCGTCATGTGTGACGGTTTCTTAATTTTTAATTCATTTACGTCAATTAATACACAAAGGCTGTTCCAAAGTCGCTAAGAAACGAGCGAGATAATATTCATTATTATATAAGACATTATGTGTGCTTTTTATGATGAATTCCAAACGAATATTTAATTAGAACTATAAATCAATTTTAATTTTTTCCTTATTCTTTTGTACAGTAATTAACTTTAATTCAATTATTTTAGATATTAAATTTAAATAAGATGAATAAAAGAATAATCTGCGATAACAATTAGTAAGCTTCTGACGTGTTATATTGAACGCGAGTTAAATACAATAGAAAGCATTTTGCGAAATTAAATATTTACGTAAATATTAAAATTAATTTATTCAGATAAGAAACTAAGTTTTAAATATTTATTTATCTTATCTTTTCAAAAATAAAGCATATAATTGCAATTAGTAATACTAATTTTTGCTATAATATACGACGGTTATTTCCTTCAATTAAAGTAGGATTAAATTCTAATTCACAGAGATATTACGATAATAATTGATATATATAATTACAGTTGAAATTTTATTGTTATCCTTAGTTTTCTAACGGTGTTAATGTTAATATACAGGGTGCTTTGCCAATAAATGGCAAAACTTCAAGAGCGAAAGGGGGATTTAGGGGACCGAAAAACTAAGACAAGAAATCAATTAGAGGTTTGCTCATTTTAGCTCCATTTTAGCAGAAAATCGCAAAAATTAAATCTCTCATTGTCAGTTGTTCTCTTGAGTCCATTGGCACCGAATAAACTTTCCGCTTCAAGGTTCCTTACATATGTAAACACTCGATGTTATCCTTTACGGTGCCGATCAATTCGAGAGAGCAATTAAGAGACCGAATCATAGATGCAGGGCATCAAATATCACAACGTGAACAAATCTCATCGCGAAATTAATTCTTTATAGCAGAAAAGATCATAGACAAAATTTCTATTATATATATATATATGAATATATATTCGTAAAATATCATCCCCTAGATTCGCAGACGCGGTATCACAATCAATCGGCGACAGCGAAGTTTGTCCTTAGACAAACTATCTATCGATGCGTAATTAATTTCTTTTTAACCCCCCGACATTCATTCGGAAGCCGGTTCAACCGAATCGGAATGTATCGTGAATAATTCCGATAGCTCGTATTAACGGAGATATCGTTATCTGATCAGTTGCAAGTTCAAGAGCCCTTTGGATAACTGAATGTCGCGACGTTCCGCCGCTGCGTGCGCGAACGCGGAAAACCGGTATTTTAAATACAGATATTACACACAGATATTCGCGTAAGACGCGCACATCTCCGTGTATACTTAACGCATACATATGCACGCGGTGGCGAAATGCAAGAGGAGCGAGCCGGTAAGCATCCGCGCGTGAATTCGTTGAATGCATTTGCATCTGCGCGCAATTAACATCCCAATTTCTTGCACATCAACGTCCTGTCGATGAATCCGTCGAGGGAAGATCGGAATCAAAAGTACTTAGTCTCAGTTTCATCTTTGCAGTTAATTTCTATCTTCGCACGTGTAAATTCTATGTTAATTTCCATCTTCGCACGTGTAATACTTGTTACACTGTATTTTTATCAATAATTTCTCGAAAATGAAGTTTGGAATTTCTTTCTTTCGAGCAATCTTTGTTTGGAAAGATAATCATCTTGATTCGCACATGTCGATTTAGTACTCTGCGTTGATACCACTGCTT